>NC_071423.1:6955446-7257857 GCF_017976375.1 Cuculus canorus
CAAGGAAAATAATCAGCTTTGGTGCCCTCACAACAAGCCATTTCAGTGCTGGAGTTATTCATGCTCTTCTATCCCTTTAGGAAGTGATGCATACATCAGTTCTGTCATGGAAATGCCATTGTGAAACTAGTTAATCTGCTCTTTTGAGACACGCGGAACACAAAGTTTGGATCCTTTTGTAATGAAATGTTTTGGTTTTGGATGTGTTTAAATGATATGGGTTTTGCCTTTCCAAAAATATCACCGGTTTCTTTCCCTACCTTTTCCCCTGAAACTGTGTTATTTAATTAAATAAAATAGAAAATGTGCTTTTGGGAAGGAACGAGCTTCCCGAATCCCCTGAAAATTAAATAACAGCTTAACAGTAAAAGGTTGATTGATGCATTGTTTGACATCTAGGATGTAGGCAGCTACCTAGATGTGGTGTGTTTGGCAAAAGCATTTTCTGTCGCTTCTCAGAATATACCGTTAGCAAAGGTTATGTGCTCGGTAAACTAAGGCATAATTACTCTGCATCACCATCGAGAGAGCACAGTTAGAACTAAACCTCTCTGTTCTTGCCAGTAAATGGTATAACATCATAATTTTGATGGGTATCCGTTCTGGTTTTAGTGCTATTTACTCTCTAAAGCGGCCCCTATTTATAATATATGCTCTATTGCCACATCTGCTTTGTCCATATGGAACACAACCTTCAATTTTTACACCCCTTCCATATGGAGTGAGAGGTGTTTTTTTGGTTAATACGGGCAGGTTAGAATGGGGATAAATAATAGGAAACTCTTTTAGTGATAACTGCCTTCAAAATCAAATATTGTGGCATGTTCCAGAGCTGGCTTTCTCCCAAAGGGTAGGATGATCTACATCTCGGAAGCATTTGAATGTTATCAATGACAATACATGCCGCCGAGTCGTACATTGTAATGCATATTAAGTCGTGCGTTTTTATATGTTTTTACAAGAAGTAATGATGTAATGATGAATGCTAAGCTTTGTTCCATCGCTTCAGGAAAATGCCTCTGTATTTGGCTAGAGTACATTATAGGATTACTTTTTGTTACCGAGGTAAAGTCCTGCGGGCCAAGATTTCTCTTCAGGCAGCCCATTCCTGCCGCTGTTGCGAGCTGCCTGGGATCTTTCTGTGAATAATGGAACATTTTCATGTTTTAATCAGATGCAATTTTGCAAACGGTTTTTATGATTTAGCAAGTCCATTAAAAATGACATTTGTTCTGCTCTGACACTCATAAGGAGCTCCACAGAGCATAAACACGGGAAATTACTTGTAGGGGAAGAAGATATTAAAATTCCCTAGCCCTTGTGTGCCTGTCTGAGAAATTCTGTTACCTCGTGCGGTGCCAGCTTGGAGCTGAGCCACTTGATGTGTCTCTGGGTTTGTGCATTGGCTTGGGGCGGCTCTAGGCTGCTGCAGAGGCAAAACGTATTTATCATGGTGTGGCTCTTGTATGCTTTACAGAACAAGGTCTTAAGGCTGAAGACGAGGCTGAGTTTAACTGGATGGGGCACTTGACCATTCAGAATGGAAGGGTTAGTAAATGCAATGCATCTTATTCCAGGCGTATCATGTAAAACAGCATATGTACCACCTGTTCTTGCCCATTATCTCCTGTGTTTATTAACTGAATTCATTCTAGTGCTATGTAAAACTCTGCTAAGGTTTGCGCAGTGCTTAAACCAAACCCCGTTTGCATTTCTGTCAAGTCCAGAGCAGTTTCAGAATGAAAATGATCTCTGGAGATGAGTCCCCTGCCAGCTGTTCTTCATCTCATGGCCTTAAGTTGTGCTGGGGGTGGTTTAGATTGGATATTAGGAAAAAAAATTCCTTACTGAAGCAGTTGTGAAGCCCTGGCAGAGGCTGCCCAGGGCAGTGGTGGAGTCTCCGTCCCTGGAGGGGTTCAATAACCGTGTAGATGTGGCGCTTTAGGACGTGGTTCAGTAACCACAATGGTGTTGGGCTGACAGTTGGACTGGATGATCTTGGAAGTCTTTTCCAGCCTTAATGATCTACCCTCCATTTCCCAGAGAAATCAATGTGTTGCTGAAGTTCAGCTCCTTTCTGTCCCTCGGGGATCCTCTCAAGGAAGACCACCTGTGCTGTCGTGTTTGAACTTCAGTTTGCTGCTCAAAATGACTCTTCAAGGAGCTCTGCTTCTCTGAGATGAAGCTAACATCAGCATTTCAGCTGTAATACACCGCCTGCGGATCAACAGCTTTCAGGAAGCATTTTTTTCAGGCTTGCTACAGATCTTCTCACTTGTCCTGTTCCGACAGTGGCGTGAAGTTCCTCTTAGTGGGGAAGAACTTTGCAGTGCTGTCTGGAAACGGATCAAATTGTCTGATTCCCCCCCCTACTGTCATTTTTGCACTGTTTTTGTGCATTTTTAATAGGTTTATGCATATAAATTACAGATTATTTCAAGCCATACCTCTCTGGGCATATAAGACTACTCATGAGTTACAGCTGTCACACCAACTTTGCCAGAAAGGGGATACACAGTGAGTTTTAGGTAGTGAAGCTTTCAGTGATTCCTCTGAAGTCCATTCCAACCTCACATTTGAGCCTGAATTAACTGCCTTTTATTTGCCTGCAACCACCACCCACGTGCTGGGCCCCTGATGCTGTTTCAGACTTCTTTAATAAGTTGAAACAGCAACTGCTTTTATTTTGCTAAGCTGAAAGCCCTCCAATCAAGAAATCTCCAACACGAGCAGGAGAGACCTTAGGGGAAACCTATGTAGGATAAATTGGTCACCGCTTGGAAAACTACTATGCTGGACCTGATTACCTAGTAATTAGCCAGAGCAACCTGCTCTTATCCACCTGCAGAATACATCCCCTGCTGGTTCCAGCTTTGAATAGAGATTCCATTTCCATTCCGTCCTGAAGCAGGCATCCATGTAATGCCCCACAGTTGGTTCAGCGTGCCAGCTGGCAGGAACTTCTTGCAGGAGCGCTCTGCTCAGTTCAAACTTCCCCACGTCCAGCACTTCACCCTATCTGTATCTCCCTGTCTTCCCTTTCTCCTCGTGCAGCTCAGTGCTTGAGAATTTTCATTGTAACATGTGGGACTTGGTGTCAAATCTTTCTGAATGTGAAAATTGCTGGAAGTGAGATTTCCCATGTTCATTTCTAACCGCCAGACTAGACAGTTCTTTTCTCCTCTTGAATATGTAACTACATTTACCATTAAAAAAAGTCTAACTGCTTATTGTGTAAGAGCATTGCTGGAAATGGCCAAGAGAGATTATTTCTTGTGCAGAGGGGTGTGCTGGTCATACTGGAGTGATGAAAGTCTGGGAATGAGGGATGGACGTGATTTCTTTGGCAGTTGCATGTCCTTCAGGAATGAATCTCTTGTAGATGCTGGATCTTCAGTGGAGATCTTGACGACATCTGTGGACATAGGAAGCATTGGAAGAGATGGATCAGTATGTAGGCCACTTTCTTAGGTTACCAAGATACAGGCAAATACACAGCTGGGGGAAACCTGATTGTCTGGAAAGAGCAACCCTGGGCTTTGTAGAGGGAGAAGGTGATGAAAAATGACTCTGCTTACTGTGAGACATTGAAAAGAGAACGCTTGCCTTGATGGGGGACCATGGAGAGGCTGCAGGCTCCGAATGACGGAGGGGAGCAGGGGGAAATCTGGAATCTGATTCCGCTTGAGATGCACGGCAATCTTCTAGGTCTTGTATAACTCCCTTGGCACCGTGATATGCCAGGAAATCATGTGGAGAAAAAAACTGCCCTAACAACAAAGGTGAAACTGGATTTGAACCTATTCAGAAATTCCAGAGCAAATTTCCTGTGACTCCTCCAGCCCTGCCAAGGGCTTCTGCATTTTGCAGTTCTCTCCAGGACCACGAGCAGAACAATTATTAGTTATTATATTATCCATTGCCTGCAAGGAAACGCACATCGTGCACTACCTACCTTAAGGGCAGTGTCACCAGAAAGTTCCCATTGCTATTACAGCTGCTTATGTGCTGCACTTCATAGCAGCGAGCAGCAGGATGTGCCTGTGATACCTGCAGCCTTCATTTGTAGTCCCAGAAGCTTTAGATAAGCATCAAGAACTAGATCCTTGGGCTGTGCAAATTGGCTCCATTTCACCACTGAAGTCAGTAGAACTATTCTGTGTTAAAATACTCAAGAATAATCTCACTTATCGGCTCCCTGCGGCTGTATTAGGTGAGCATCACACAATCTTTGATGTCTTTTTCCTCCCTCCACCCTAGTAAGACAAGAGAGTCCTATTATCTCCAGTTTTCCTGATGCGAAGCAGGAGGACTGAGCTGTGTTCGGGCAGCTTGCGATGTGCATGCTCTAAGTCTCCTCAGACTCTGTCCGCAGCCTGGACACGGAACTCTCCCTGCAGATCTCATCTGGCTGCGGACCAGGCTCTGCTCCTTGAAAACATCGAGATGCCTAATTTCTACTGAGGCATTTAGAAGCTTAATCTTTTTAAAGAGGTGGTTCAGGGTTGCTGGCTGAAGTCTGTCGTTGGGTTCTCTATCAAGACAGGGAGCTGAGCCTGGAAATCAGTATTCGGCTAAATGCACCCCATCCCTTTCCAGTACTAGAGATTTCCCTGAATTGTAGAATGGTTTGAGTTGGAAAGGACCTCAAAGCCCACCCAGTTCCACCCCCTGCCATGGGCAGGGACACCTCCCACTGGATCAGGGGCTCCAAGCCCCATCCATTTCTTCCCAACATCTCATCTCAGTCCCCTCTCTTTCAGCTTAAAACCATTCCCCCTCGTCCTATCCGTGCACTCCCAGATAAAGATAATTACCAGCCTCTCTGCAGTTGTAGCTTCCAGTCCTTCCAGTGATTTAGAAAGGTCCTTTTCTTTTTCCTTTGTGGAAACTGAAAGCAGAATCAGCAGACAGGCAGACAGCATTCGCGCTACAAAGGCTTCCCCCCTCCTGGTCAGGTCTAAACAGTCACCACAACTTAGCAACAGAAACAAGCAGATTGAAAAGCTAAAGCTGTGTGAGTCTGATGTCTTGTAATGTGTTAACAATCCCTAAATTTACCCTGTCAGTAAGAAACCTCAAGGAAAAGTGGAAGTAATTCTAACCAGGGGAACGTCTCCCATCCTGCTGCTCTGCCTTTCACTTCTAATTTTGGCAAACAAAGTAAACATGGAAAACACGGTGTTTGTGCAAATTGCTCTTACAGAAAATATGGACTTATTTTGAGCCTCTTTTGAATTAGCATTTTAGGTTGTGATTGAACAACTAAGGGAAAGTATTTTATTGAGATCAAGGCTGAGAAGGAATTGTTGTTTGCCCACAAAATAAGTGTTATGGTAATCTTTTCATCTTCGATCAGTTTTGCTTTGCATTAATCTGCCGCTTGAGTTCTCGCATCCCTTGGGTTGCTTAAGAAATGATACTTGAAGCTTATAGCGTGAACTATGTTCTGCTGTAGAGCTGCCACTGCTCAAGGAATCATGGAATGTCCTGAGTAGGAAGGGACCACAGTCCGACTCCTGTCCCTGCACAGGACAACCCAACATTCATACCGTGGGTCTGAGGGCGTTGGCCAAACACTTCTGGAATATTGTCAGCCTTGGAGCCGTGACTGTTGCCCTGGGTGCTGTTCCATCATTCCACTGTTCTGGAGCTGCAGATTCGTGTTGGGCTCCCATGGGGCTGATGGTGCCCTATGGAGAGTGCCCCAGGTTGGGTTGAAAAACACATATTTAAGGCAAAATAGTCACTTGTCCTCTGCATTAATCTGAATTTTCTTCTCTTTTTCTGTCATTGTGGGAGTGTTTATTGTAAGGTTTACGAGTTAGGACGCTGATGTGCTTTATCGCTACTGCAGGATCACGGTGTGCATAGTGGCATGCTTTGATTTCTGAAGTCTTTGCTGCCATCGTTCTTATGAGCGATTGGAAAGAAAGAGAAACTGGAGGAGGTGCAGAGGGACCATCGACTTTGCAGCACCACGAGTGAAACCTTATAAAAAATCCCTGCCAACTGAGAGGATTTATTATCAGGGAGCTGTCAATCAGCGTCAGGGAAGTAAAGGGGGAGAGGGAAGAAGAAACAATGTAAAAAAAAAAGAGAAAAAGAGAAAAAGTCACTTTATGAAACCCTTATATTACTTGCTTTTTCTCTCAGGCTCGAAGAAAAAGTGTTGGTTCTTTTTCTTCCTTTTGGTTCTCAGTTCTGGAGTGTGTTAACACTTTTAGTTAAGGGAGGAAAGACGTACCTGAAAGGATCAGTAGATATATCCCAATGCTGCGGTAGTCGTCCATATACCCCACAGTCAGAGGTAATTGCCCCTGAGCTAATGGATCTGTAGAGTTTATCGACTGGAAGAGATGATAAATATTCCAGTCTTACATTTAATACAAAAGTCTATGAACAGAGATGACATTTCCTGTGTGTTCTGTTCACGTTCAGCTCTTCCTTCTGTTAATGTAAATAGAAAAAAAGCTTGGATCTGGGAGAGACCTGACCTCCCCACCTGCCTTTCCTTTATTTCAGTGCTTATTCCAGGCTCTGAAATTGCTTGGTTTGAATGTCAGGAGTGCAATAATACCCTTTGATATTAATCATCACAGGTGCATGGGTAATAAAAAGAGGAAGGCCTGGGAATAAAATGAAAACACAAGCTAAGTTTGCACACATCTTGGCTTGCCTGGGGTCATTAGGGCTAACCTTCAGTACTTCTTTCCCCAACCTGCACAACTAACTTTGTTGTTATTGTCTTATCCAACTGTCTCTACCACCAGTCTGCCTTTTTCTTATCAGCTCTTCCTTTTGTTTTCCAGGAGATGATGGGACCCTCTAGAAGGAGCTGGATAAAAAACATCCTACAAAGGAAAAGGAACAGAGAATATGGTGCTGAACAAAGAGGTACTGAGAATTACTCTGTTACAAGACTGGTTTTTCTCTGCAGCTGTGGATGATGTCTGGATTACTGCTGTGGGAAAGCCACATCAGGTGTCTCTCATCGGTTGCTGATGGCCTTTGCTTTATTCAGGCTGCAAAGCACAGAATATAGCCTTAAAGAACAGCTTCACCTGTGAAGCTCCGGGCACTCTGGGAATGGAGAGGGGGGGCACACTCCTCCACCTTTGCATTCTGAAACGTCACACGCAGCAGTGAGGTCAGTTTTTCACTTTGTTGTGTTTGTTGGTGGGATTTTAGGGTGGAAGTCTGGGGAGGGTTTTTTTTTTTTTTTTTGGATGGATTCCCCAAAAATGCAATAAAGCAGAAAGTGTTTGGGAGAGAAGGGGGACAGGGGTGAATCTCGCTTTGTGTTCTTATTGCAAGCCTGGCAAGGAATGAAGGAAGCCTTGATACAAAATGTTGTGATTGCTTTTTCAAAGCTTTGTAAAGCTTCAGTTCCGTGTAGGAGATGATGAGTGAGTAGATGGGTTCTTTTATTTAATCTAATCAAATACATTCTGGGTCCTGATTTTCTAGCATGGTTTGAAAAGTCTCTGATGACTCTGATACAAGTCTGTTATTATCTAATTGCTTCTCCGTAAGGCTTTCACCTGATAATTCAGATATTGTTACAGTTACCAAAACCTAATAATTCCTTTATAGTGAAATCTGCCTAAATTTATTATTACTTTGTGCTGTGGGAACATCTTAAGGCTCAGAGTGTGATCGAGTCTTCATTAACGAGTGGGGCTACAGGCACACCGTGAGAGACGTTCAGGAAACTTTGAAAAGAGGAGGGAGGTGAGGAAGAACATCAGAGGTCTCGGGTCTCTTGCAGGACCACTCTAAAACTCACGCAGAATCTGTGAGAGGACCCTGCTTCCTGCCGCAAGTTGGAGCACCTCCCGTACAACAATAGGCTGAGAGAGTTGGGGTTGTTCACCCTGGAGAAGATTCCGGGGAGACCTTAGAGCAGCTTCCAGTGTGGAAATGGGCTCCAGGAAAGCTGCGGAGGGGCTCTGGATCAGGGAGTGCAGGGACAGGGTGAGGGGGAAGGGTCTCCCAAGACTGATTTATTTGGGAACTGAGAGTGCAGACTCTGGATAAACAGATCTTAAGGTGAAGACTCTCTGCAATAACAAGAGGAAACGGCTGCAGTTAGTGCTTGGGTAGGGTCAGACTGAACACTAGGGAAAGCTGCCAGCAGGACAGTCTTCAGTGGAAGACTGAAGTGTGCTTGCTACCTTGATGCACTCTCTGGAGGTTGGAGGGAGAGGCAAAGACAACTTGCCTCTCCCTCAAAGACAACTTGAACTTTTCATGGTGATTGTTCTTCTCTGAGCAATGGGATGGATTGTGTGATAGCTGGGGGTCTTATCCAATCCCATGTGATGATATGGAATGTAGCAGTGGTTGCATTTAGCAGAAATTAAAAATAATGTGTTGGTAGACACTCTTGAGTTATTTTTTCCTTCGCGTTTTGCTGCTTCTATCTGAATGATTCAGAAGGTTTTTCCCTGGAGATGGAAAGATATTGTATGTAGAGACTGGTCAAAGCTTCAGCAGAACCAATGAAGTGAAATAATGTCAAGGCCACCAAAAGAGGGAAGATGTAAATCTCCATCCAGATCCTGATAAAGACAATAAACTCGCTCTCCCTCAGCTTCAGCACAGCAGCTGACAGGCACTGTGGGTGTCTGCAGTGGTGCGAGGAGGAGGAGAGATGGGTGCTCGGGGAGTTCCTCTGGTGATACAGTTGTTATATGCTCAGTTACTGATCACAGATTTCTCTGAATCCCATGGCTTATCACTAATTTCCACTTGCTCTCGTAGTCTAACAGCCAGTGTCTCTATTCATGTCTCTGTGTCACTTCTCTCTGGGAAGCGATTAATATTACCAGTTTCTCTAGAAGCTGCAGAGGTTTGACGTCCTTGTGGCCTGTTGTGTGCCTCCCTGCTGAGCTGCCATCCAGAAACCTATTAGGGCAAAAGATGAATGCTCCAGGGAAGCTTTTTTACCCTTCTGTAACGTGAATCAGCTTCTCTGAGGGCTTCGCTTAGGTGCCTTCATCTTGACAATGACATCGGTAGAGGAAGGATGCTGTCAGGAGAACTCATGTTAGAGGGTGTCCTTTGTCAGTCAAGGACGTGAGGCCAGGCAGAGGGTCCTTAGGCAGATGTCTACAAGGCCAAATTCTGAATGAGTGCAACGTGGCAAATCACTTCTAAATGAGTGCAAATTGCCATAGATTCATCTAAATGTCTGGAACCGAGTTAGCCTGTACCAGCCAATTCTTTAGCCCACCTGATTTGATGCTGAACAAACCACGAATGAGGAGTGAGGGAGTGAGGGAGCTCTTGAGACAGTATAAAATCCCCAAGAGGAAGGCGATTTATTTTTTGACATGAAAGTTTTTAATCCACCTGCAGAATTTTATAGCAGAGAATTCCCTGTGCTCAGAGACACGTCTGGAGCAATCCCGATTGCTGGTCCCACTCTGTTCTGTAGGGGTTATGTTCTCCCCTCTATCAAGGACTGACTACGATAAGATATTCAGGATAATTGGCAACCTGTACCCGACAGCCCTTTGTTTATCCATGAGGTGAAGTTATTATGAGGACAAACAGCAGTCAGGTGCATTTTGCTTGGTTGCTTCTACATCTCCTTGAACAATGCATGGAGCCTGACAGCTTCTTCACGAGGGGAGGAGGAGGAGCAGGCGCTGAGGTCTTCTCTCTGGTGACCAATGACGGTACCCAAGGGAAAGACTGGAATGTGTACCAGAGGAGGGTTGGGTTAGATGTTGGGAAAAGGTTCTTCTCCCAGTGAGTGGTGAAGCACTGGAAGAGCTCTTCAGAGGAGCAGTCGTGGCACCGAGGCTGACAGTATTCCGGAAGCATTTGGCCAACATGCGCAGACACATGATGTGAATGTTGGGGTGTCCTGTGCAGGGACAGGAGCTGGACTTGGTGATCCCGGTGGGACCCTTCCAATTTGGGTCATTCTATGATTCGAAGTCTGGAGAGAAGCGTGGGGAGGGAACGGAGAAGGGAAGAGGTGGTTAACCACATGGAGAGGGCTGTTATGTCCGAAGGGGAGGGAGAAGAAAGCAAGCCAGCCCTAGACCAGGCAGGAAGTTAGGCTGGATCTGTTGTTAGGCTGGAACCTGCCCAGGCCACTGTACACGTGGAGATAAAACTAACGTGACAGCTACAGGTTCCCGGACAAGATCTGGTCTGGCCAGACTTAATAAGAAAAGCAATACGTAGTGTGAAGCTAATGTGATTTCAGCCTCTGAAAGAGACATCCAGCCTATGTAGGCCTGAAGGATAAATGTGTTAAAGCTATTACAGCTGTCTACAGCATCATACGTGCTGCTCAAGCTCTGACAGACGCAATTATTTATTGTTTGTCTTACACTAGCGCCTAGAGGCTTCCGCCGAGGTCTGGGTCCTCGTGCAGAGAGAAGTCATGTCATGAAATGTTGGTTGTCTGCCCAACAAAGGGGGCTGAGGAGCTGAGACCCAGCACCTCCCACCAGCGGCCTCCGATGCTGCCAGCCACAACGGAGGCTTTGAGCTGCTCCCAGCCTGGCACGTGGTCCCTGCAGCGCCTGGCGGAGATGCTCCCTGGGGTGGAATTCTGGAGTTCAGTGTTTTAAGGGGAGCGCAGTTGGTGTTCCTGAGAGGAGGCAGACCAGGTCTGCAGCTCGGCTCTGGCTGTGCATGCGGTGCAAACTCCAAGTAGGGTCCGTGATGGGTATGGGGGGATATTGTGCTGCAGAGCCAAACGCTGCAACCGGCTGTTGGACCGAGACCTGGGGCTTAGCTGTGGGGTCAGATCTGGGCACTAATTGTAGAGATCTTGAACTACACCCGAACGTCCTGGTTGTGACAAATGGCAATAGAAGACTTTTTCCTTGTGGTATCAATGATTTTTTTTGTGCAGGCTCTCAAATATATCTCGGAAATCAAATGCAAAGCTCCTAAACCCCTTTCTCTCTCTGCATGTGACCCTGGCAGATTTCCCAAAGCAAGGGTTTTAATTTGTCCCTTCCCTCTGCAGTGTCCTCCATAATATTCACCCCCAAATGTCAGGCTTTTCCCTTCCACGTAGTAAAGATTTAGCAGCTCAAGGCTGGAGGGGAGGCCTTGTGTTACTGAGACTTTAACAAATTACACTACAGAACATTAACTGGTATGCCATGAAGTATTATCATAATTAATTACAACTAAACTGCAGTTGTCAAATAAATGAACAAAGTACATCTTGTGATGCATTATCCCCGCTCTTTTATTGTTTGTCCTCTTGCTTGTTAAGCTAAAAATAATCAGTCATTTGCAGTTGGGCTGATGGTTGTTAGAGTGAAAGTTCCACTGCAGCATGGAGTTGTAGGGAGGTTTGTGTGTGTGGGGGTGTGTTGAAAATGAATCATAGAATCCTGGAATGGTTTGGGTTGGAAGGGACCTAAAATCCCATCCAGTCTCACCCCTGCCATGGGCAGGAACACCTCCCACTGGATCAGGGGCTCCAAGCCCCATCCAACCTGGCCTGGAACCCCTCCAGGGATGGGGCAGCCACCACTGCTCTGGGCAAACGTATGTATGAAGAAATATGAAATTATTAATGATAAAAACCTCAAATGAGTGAATTTCTTTGGCCTTTATGCAATAACAGAGAATAACAAAGCATTGAAGTGTTGGCAGGACAGAGTTGTACTATTTCATCTCCGCTTTTGTCAGAGGTAAAATAAAAATGTAAACAAATAGTGGGAAATGTGTGAATGGTTTGTAGGGAGGAGTAATAATAAAATAGGCCACTTGGAGGGTATGAGATCTTTCCACATAGTCGGTGGAATGGCCTTCCTGAGGTCTTCTGAGCATGATCTTCAGGTTGCAGATATCGGCAAAGCCTCACTGAAGAGACAGGGATTCATCTGACTTATTCCAGTCAGAGCTAAGGGAAACATTGTGCCTTGCCTTTGTCAGTTTGGAGGAAATCTTCAGGCAGCAAAGTCCCTTTCCATGGGTGTGATTGTGTTCAGCTTGTTAAAAACAACCTCATTAGCTTCTAAAGCACAAATTGATCATCTGAGCACTGACCTGGCAGAGCAGGAGGCGGTTTAGCACAGAAATATTCAAACTAGATGCACGAAAACCCTGTCGTTGAGTGTGTTGTGTGTGTCCCTGTGGTTCTACCCAAAGCTAGCAGGCGTGCACGAAGAGTGGATGTGCTTGCACAAAGACTTGTCTGAGCGTCTAACGTAAGGGTACGCAGTTGTATGTGCCGTTGTACGCACTTGGCTAGAAATATGTGGCTCACAGCAGAATGAGAGAGTGATAAAAAGGCCAGTAAGAGTCACTGGAGCTACTACCAGAATGAGGTTTGTTTGTGCTGGCTGAGAACCTGAGTCTCGGCGCCTGCCAACCTTGCTTCAGAACCCAGTCCTACCCAGTGCTCCAGCTACGCTCACAGTAACTGGGGAAAAGGGTAAAATACTTAATGCCATTCTTATTTCCAGGACAGTAAACTCCCTTAGGTGAACAAAGTCTCTCTCTGACCTCAGACACTGGTATAACTTCTAAGAGAGTGTCAGAGAGGAGCCATGGGTTGGTGGTGGATGCCCTATCCCTCTCAAGGAAGAGGAGGGAGACTTGGCTGCCTCTCTGTTGCTTAATGTCACTGGGTGGGCGCTGTAATTTTCTGCAAGGCAGATGCTCCTGTCAGTTGTGGTGTTTCCTTGCCAAGATGCATGCTACCTCTGGGAGCCCTTAGGGGTCCATTTACCAGAGACAATTAATTAAATTAACAGCCTTTTGTAGGCGTGCTGGTGGTTCATGTAACAAGTGTGCTTTGAAACAAGACGCTGGATTTCAACAGCCTTTGGTAAACAATGTGCAGGTTAAAACTCTTGGCCGCATCTTTCACTGGTATTAATCAGAAAACCATCAAATCGTGCCAGGTTACCCTATGCAAGGACCTGGCTCCTTTTCTCTCTTGTCTCTTTCATATTTGCTCTCTCTCCTAGGTGTAGAAAATCTGTTTTTTCATGCATATCAAAGTCTAAAATCTTTAACCACTCCCTGTCAGTGTGATTGCACATTGATTGTTCATCATCTTTCATATAATAGGATTAGGTCTCGTTTAAAATAATCTCTTCCCACGTGAGCCAGACTTGTTCAGTCTCCTACCGTCTCCCCAAATTGCCCTTTGTTCTAATTAAGGAAATCTACTGTTTGCATCCATTCCCTCCTCCTTGGAAGATGAGGAGAAAGATGGAAAGGATCAGTTGCCATGAATATTGCTTGCTGATTTAAACAGGAGACCAGCACCAACTATTTGAATACCCTCTTGGTTTAGCGCTTATGGCCCTTTTGGGTTATAATTGTCCATGGCCTCCCACGCCACTCCACTCAGGGTCACGGATCATCGTTTTGGAGCATGGCAGCCGATTTAGCAGAAAGGTCAATCAGCTCATAGAAGCGATTTCCTTTTCTGTTCAGCTGAAGGTAAAATAAAGCGTGAAGTGGTCTGCATTTCAATGAACTCCGTGCTGAGAGCTGAAACGGCAATTGCTGCTGTGCTACAGAAAACCGAATTTTCTTGCCTAGGGTTGTCGTGAGGTGCATTTGGGCAACACAAGGTAGAATAAAATAAGGACTTCATGAAAACTTCCAGTGTCGCATGGAAACTCTTCAGGCAAACCTTTGCTTTGGAGTTTTTGGAAGCTGCTTGTTTTGTATTAGGGCACATTCTCTCTTAATTCGACTTCTTTCCCCAAAATGGGGAAAAAAGGAAGTAATAATGCATATTTATTTTTAGCATAATCATCCATGAAAAGATGTGCCTGTCTCATAGTATGGACTTTATCCTCTCATTCTCCTACCGCTTCTATTTTGGGCTGCTTGCACTCAAGCTCATAGCCTGAACAAGAGGATTAGGATGGTTTTATTCACAGAACAGCCGGAGCTAACTGAAACCTGGTAATTTTTAACCACTGACCAGCTCTGCTGGGAAGTCCTGACTACCTGCTTGTCCCAGAAAGGGGTCCTAGGTAGGACCATGACAGCTGTGGAGTAGTTTGAGCAATTGCTCCTATGCGATGTGAGCTTCTGCTATGGAAAGGGTTCAAACAGGTGCTAGAACTGACTGACTCCAAGTTATAGGAGAGCTAGGACAAGGATTTAAGGTTTGCAGCCTGGCTGTGGCTGTATTGGAGGGTATCGGGATGCTGCAGGCTTTTGGTGGTGGTTTGGTTTGTTCTGAGACATTACCTATCCCCCCTAACATGGCAGAACATTGCTCGCTTTTTAAAGTGAGTCAGGGAGAAAGGTGCATCTCTCCAGATCTTGTCTTTAAGTTAGTTTCATTTATTTCTATAATCATCTTCCTATTTTTCTCCTGTCTAGCCTCTTTTCCACAGGGATCTCAAAGCTCAGCTACCTGGATTCTTTTCTTCCTGTATTATTAACAGATTGCAGCAGTCCCAAGAGGCCCTTAAGACTAACCTGATTGCCTAGGAGATTTGAGGGGACTCCTAGGAAAATACCATCCTTGAATTTACTGGCTAACCAGAAGAAGTCGAGTGCAAGCTCTGTCTGCTCTATTGTTGTCACTCTCCAGGTGCACAATGTGATGAAGTTTCTGTTAATTAGGGAATGTGTGGCAGACTGAGGATTGAAATGTGAACATTGATATCCCAACTCAGTATGTTAAACACCCAGTTGTTGCTTACAGGTTTGAGCACTCTTCTCAGACTGGTGTCCAGGTGAACGAAAGAACAAAGTCCATACCATTGCCCAGAGCAGTGGTGGCTGCCCCATCCCTGGAGGGGTTCCAGACCAGGTTGGATGGGGCTCGGAGCCCCTGATCCAATGGGAGGTGTCCCTGCCCATGGCAGGGGGGTTGGAACTGGATGATCTTTAAGGTCCCTTCCAACCCAAACCATTCCATGATTCTGTATCAATACAGATACCAAGATACCAGGAACTGGTGTCTCGGTACACTGCCAGTCTGCATCACGATCAGCATCACATCCTGATCTTAGACTGTGAATCCCTCAATAAGCAACAGACAGAATCACTACGACTGCCTTCTCATGCCTGCATGGTGCTTGCCGATTATCCTAAAATCCCCATGATCTTCTCTGCCCATCTCACATATCAAAGGTTCAAAAATGCAGGGTACACCGCTGACTCAAAATGAGAGCCACGGGAAAACTAATGATGTGGGATCAATTTCTTTAGCATTAGTGACGTTTCTGTATCGCCTCACAGCTGGGTGACTGCCTTTGTGATATAAATAATCTGCCACAATAAGAATGAAAGCAAGCCAGATTTGCTGGGAAAAGGCTTAGGATGCAAACTACATCAAAGTTTAATGGCCAGGAACAATCAGGGAAGTGTAAGAAAGAGCTTTGTGTTTGATGTTGGATGGAGAATCAGGACTCCTGGGTTCTCTTCGCGGTGCTGGCAGGTAGTGAGCTGCTGAGGCAGGGCGGTGGTCTAAAAATGTGGACTCTACCTTCCTCCTGAACTTTCTGCATTACTTTAATTAAACTATGGTCTGTCTCTTAAGCAGAAACAGTTGTATAACTCGAGTGTTGTGATTTATCAAAGCTAAAGTGCCCTTCAAATGAAGCATTAAAGTTGGAACATCGTTTCTAGGCCTCCTCCAGATGCTCTGTCTCACCTGCTTTTAAAGTCCAGATGGCACACAGATTAATAAAAACAACATTTGAGGAGGCTATGGACATAGAAGAGAGCTTTATTTTGACAGTAGGGTAGGAGGCCTGAGGGAACACCAAGACTGTCAAAGATCATAAACACCAGTGGACAGGGCATGTCGTTGATGTGGAGGTTAACTTTGTGGCAGACAGCTGGGTCTTGGGAGAAGTAAATCCCCACCTTCAAGGCTTTTCCTCACAGTTAGTCACTGAGCTGCAAACACGTGGGAGCACAGTTGAAGCAGGTTTTTTGGTACTCGAAGAGCCAGGAGCCCCAAGCTTGATGTTATTTAAGATGACTGTTGCGTTCTCAGCATCTCTGTAAACTCACCGAGCCCAGATGTGTCACGGCTGAGAACATGAGCTCCCTTTAGCTTTGGACTTGTCTGCAATAGCCTGAAACGTGCACGGAGGTTAGACCTCGGCCAGTATTAGCCAGTAAAATATGGGACTGGAACTCGATGGGTTTGTTAGTCTCCATATGACTTCTTTCCCCGCATCCCTTGCTGTGTTGCCGTAAGGCTTGATGAAAGGGTAGAAAATTCAGCTAAGCTCTGCCTGCCACAGGGTTCATTTATTTTCGTGAAGGAGTCAAATTTCCGTTGTTACAGTTTCATCTACAAACCATCAATATTTCAGGGCGACGGCGAAGCCCAGAGTAGGGGGAGGAGAGCTCCCTCGGTCTTAGGGCTCTTTTCATAGTTAAAAGTTCACTGCAGAAAATTTGATGCTTAATAAATTGGAGCCTTCTCTGCTTTAAATCTTTTTTACAGCAATTGCAGAAGAAAATATAATTATTACAAACTGGTCATTTGTTACTAAGAAATCTCATTAAATTGACTTCATGCCAGAAGGTTTGGTGGGGGATGGGAGAGTTGAAGAGGCACAGACCTGACAGAGGGGTGGGAGAGGAGTCTCTTAATTACAGATTGATTGTTTCTTGTGATTGAATGTAAAGCACAATCAGCTCATCCCTTTCTAGCGGGCCCGATGGGAGCTGCAGGGACCTTTTTGTCTTCTTTGACCTGCTCAAGAGACATCCTAATGGCCTGGGGATGTAGGGAATAGCCGATACCACTGGAAGACTTGCAGAAGCACATTTAGATGGAGTCATGGATCAGGGCTGCTTTTCTCCCCTAGTAGCCGATCTGGGGCAGCAATTTGATGCAGTGTTGTCTTGTCATCATGTCTTTATTTCTCTCTAATCTCATAGCTCTTGTACACACAACCAGTCTACTTTGAACAGAAGACGCTTGGATGACCATATCCAAGGTCACTTTGAGTCAGCTGGCTCAGATACTGCCTGCACCATCCAGGCTTGCCTGAAAAGCTGGGAAGCCACTGGTCTTATAGGTCTGTGCCAAGCTCCTTGCTAACATCAGCCTTCTGAAATCTCACCTATTCTGTAATCCCAGCCATGCTCGCAGCAATATGTGTGTGCGTCTGCAGCTGAAACCAATATGCAAGACGGCAAGACTCTGAAATGGGGCTTTGATTTAAGGTTGAGCCTCTCCACAGAAGAGTAACTGCCATGTAAATCAAGGCTTCCCTATCATTCCCAAGAAAGATATTTGCAAGCACAATGTGCAAAAATCGCAGGGGGAAATGATTGCGGCAAAAGGAGATGTGATTTTGTTTTAACGTTCTTTCAAAGGAGTAGAATATTGTGTGTTTTGACATCAAAATGAAGCAATTGTTTTCGTAAAATGATTCTTCTCAAGTTTTAGACCTTTTTAGCGATTTCGCATCTTGGATCCTTAAAGGAAAAAAATTGCTGAAATATGACAAATTGATAGACCATAATGATGTAATTGTGTGTGGTGTGTTTCTGAGAGAGACTAAAAAGAGCAAGAATCTGTGCTAGGATTTAAAGAAAATGATTCCTGGAAATGTAGATTGTCTTTTATCAGCACTGAGAACAATACCAGCATTTCTCCAGTGTATTTTCCTTCATTGAGATCCTAAAACTTTCTGAAATCCTGGGTGAAGAAGGTTAATCGAATATTGGAATATTTATTTCACAGTGAAACTAAATATTAGGGGAAAATTTTTCTGTGCAATTACCAATACACTTTTAGGATCTTGGGCAACAAAGCCTCCATAAAAAATTAACAGTGGCTGAAGCACTTGGCCAACCTCAAGGGAGCCATTATCTTTCCTTAGTGGGTTAACAGTGGCTTTTGCTTAACTGTGAAGAACAAGAAAAGATAAAGAGTTTTAGGGGAAAAAGTCAAAAGTAATTGCAGTGACAAAAATAAATAAAGGCTTGGCAGTTCTAAACTTTTTACAGATATTTCTGTAGACTGAAGCTGTTCCCTTAACTCACCCTGGTTTTGCAGATGTTTTCTGCTGATGTTTCCTCTTCTTCATTCCTTTTCTATTTCTGGCTCCATCTCATAAGAAAACTGAAATGTCATCTGGCTCTGTGGTTGAACTTTTTGCCCTGTTTTACACCTGAAGTAACTGCAACAGAAAAGCGATTTGCCCGACATCACACAAAAAGGAGCAGTGAAATTAGGAGGGGAAAAGGGGGAAAAAACCCCAAAACAACCAAAGCCAGAATTCCTGGATTCTGGTCAAAACTGAAAAGTCTTGTGTATTTCAAGGACTTGCATTAGCAAAGGCACACGAGCAGTGTTGCTGGAGGTTGGTTGAGGTATGCTGCTGCCTGTTTGAAGTGTGCTTAGTCAAGAGATGATGATGAGCTGTGAGGTCTGGGTGCGATGGTCTTTTGCAGTGGTGGGCTGCGCTCATAGAATCGTAGACTGTCCTGAGTTGGACCCACGAAGATCAGAGTCCAACTCCCATCCCTGCACAGGACAACCCCAGTGTTCACACCATGGGGCTGAGGGCATTGGCCAATGGCTTCTGGAATAATGTCAGGCTTGGTGCCGTGACTGCTCCCCTGGGAGCTGCTCCAGCGCTCCACCACCCTCTGGATGAAGCATCTTTTTCCTAATGTCCAACCTAACCCTGTCCTGGCACATCTTCCTCCCATTCCCTTGGGTTCCATTGTTTGTCACCAGAGAGAAGAGCTCAGCGCCTGCTCCTCCTCTTGTGACGAAGCAATAGATGTTTTGCTTTTAAAAGCAGAGATGTGGGATTTATCACTCTTAGGAAGTGAAATGGACCTTCCAGGCACATGAAAACGTACTTATTTCTGAGTCTCTGTGAACTTGAGGTTATAACCTTATCTAACACTGTTGTTGGGCTTTTCTGTGAACGATGGCTTTTGAATTTTGGCATTCAGAGATGGGGAGATCTTACAGAGGAAACCGGTCATTCATTTGCTTCCGTATCCATCAGAGAAGCAGCAATGAGGTACTGGTCAATTTGATGCACGTAAATGCACAGATGTAGTTGTGTCCTTTCGGCAACATCACTGTACAGTTGGAGTCCTGGAGACAGGGGAAAGCTGCTTCCCAGAGCAGTTAGGGCTGTAGCGAGCCAGGTCTGTCTCTGCGCTGCCAAATCTTGTGAGTTTCCTCTCGCCAACATTAACAACTTCCAGTCTTGGCCCGGCCTCGTGCCAGCGGGTAGCTTGCCGGATCCTGCCTGATTTCATGTGGGACTCGGCACAGGGCAAGCTGGTGAGTGAGAGGGTGATCTGAATTACTTCCAAGCAACAGAAGGGTTTGGGTAAGCAGCTCCTAAATGTTGAAACTATTTCAGTGATCATTTCAGGCCATGAAACCCAGATAGACGCTCTTCCAAGGGAATCTTGGAAGCTCTTCACGCTAGTAAGGAAAGCAGAAGGCTACAGTCTTCATGTCACTGGTTGACCGAAAAAAAAGGCTTTAGCCTTATTATTACAAAATGGGTAAAACAAAAAAACCCAAAAGTCTTTATTGCAAGACAAAGCTTGGGGAACACCAGCCTTTCCAATAGTTCACGCACAGAAGGTCATCCTGATGGCAGAATTCGCATAGATGAGTAGTGCAGCTTACCAAAAAAGAGACAAAATCATAGAATCATAGAACAGTTTAGGTTGGAAGGGACCTCAAAGCCCATCCAGTCCCACCCCCTGCTATGGGCAGGGACACCTCCCACTGGGTCAGGGGCTCCGAGCCCCATCCAACCTGGCCTGGAACCCCTCCAGGGATGGGGCAGCCACAGTGTGTCTGGGAAACACGTGCTAAGTGCCTCACCACCCTCACAGGAAAACATTTCTTCCCAACATCTCATCTCGGTCTTCCCTCTTTCAGCTGAAAACCCTTCCCCCTTGTCCTCTCCCTGCACCCCCTGATCCAGAGCCCCTCCCCAGCTTTCCTGGAGCCCCTTTCAGGACTGGAACTAAAGTCTAAGGTCCCACCTGCCCCTCAAAAAAATTAGCATGCACTTTGTGTTTCATGCACCAGCACTGATGCTACTGCTGTCATAGCCGGGGGTGGGGGTGTCAAAGCAGTCATGTTTGTGTGCTCTGATCCACATACTGCTCTGTCTGTTGTCTGATGTTCAAGTTTCATCTCAGCTGTGACAATCCTATCTGATCATTAATAATACAATAATGAAATAGCGACTGGAGAGACACTTGGATAATCATCTGAGCAAAGGCTCATTAGTGCTGCAGAACAATCACTGCCATGTAATAACAGATCCCAGGAAATTTCAATTAAAGCTGGAACTCTGTTGCAATTTCATTTTATTTCCAGCCAGACAGCGGATGGTGTAATTGCAATCAGCCAACGCAACGCAAGCTCCTCTAACTCGAACCTTCCCATGGGGTGGGAGGTGGACTGCCTATCTGGACTGTGGGTTTTCCTGCATTTAATTTCATTTCTACCTTCACCAGGCAAACAAATGGGTGTTGTTCCCTGCAGCATCATATCCTCTTCTACTGCTATGCTGATCTGACTAAATTGAGATGTTGTGCTTAAGGAAAGCTCTTCTATTGCTCTAATGCTCCGTAGAGGAGCTACGTGTGGAAGAGCAGACAGATACGTATTGTTGTGTGGGACTAGAGTCAAGGAGCAGAGGTAGATGGAAGATTTGTAGTGAGAGATGGGTTGCTGCGTGAAGTCCAGAATTTGGCCCAAAATGTATGTTACCCTTCCGTGCCTTGGGAGGGAATGGTTTTTGCACTCTATCCCTTGATTCTTTCCATCATGCTGAACCACGGATTGCAGAAAGCAGCGGTCACCTGTGCTTGTTCCGTCAGAGCTGCTCTTTCCTTTCTCCTCCTTGTTCTGACAGCACTTGTGTTCTGCGGGGTGGGCTGTGAGCCTGTCTGCCCCACAGTACCATGTACCTTTCTGTAGTTTCTCCTTCAGCAGGAGGTACCTTTGTGTCCTCACTGATAGAAAGCAGAGGTCCCCAAGCCCTTTTGTCCGTTCAGACCTATGGTATTTTGCATGGATATTAGCTGGCAAAACTCCAACGAGGGTAATTGCATCTCGCCATCTAATTAAAAGTTTGTCGGTAGTTTCAAACGGCTGTTGTGTTCTCCTTCGTTCCTTGGCCCTCACCCCTTTTATCTCATCTTTGTGTGCTGTTCTGAGCAGCTGCCCTGCTCCACCCTGGGGAATGGATGGACGTGAGTAAGGTGTGCATCTATATATGTTTGTAAACTGCCTGAGGAGTGGATTTAGTGGTGAGGAGCGGATTTAGTGGTGAGGAGCACTTATTGCCCACAAGGGCAGCAGCTAGGTAGACGTTCATGAGGGGCTGAATGCCAAGAACTATGACGACTGCTACGAAAGCACAGGTCTCTCTGTCCTGTGACAGCCCGTGACTCTCAGCAGCTCTGTCTCCCTCCAGGAGCGGTTGGGGCTGCAGCAGTCCCTTTGCCTCTAGCTCAGGGGTGCTATTTTTAAAGGTTCCTTGTCTTCACGGCGCACGCTGCCAGGGCCGTGAACCGACTGCCACGATGCCGCTCGGTGCTCTGGAAGAAAAGGAGCAAGAAGGGCAGCCACATGAGAAACATTGACTGTCGGATCCAGGGACTGAGACCATGATTCACAGTTGAATTGGTAGCTGGAGGAGATTCACAGCAAGCTTGGGGAGGAGGGGAAATCTCAGAAGTCATAAATATCTTGTTTCACTTGCAGAGCTGATCATTATATGCAAACAGAATGTGCTCTCTTGCTAGAGGTCTACTTAGCAGTCACCTGTGGAGGCAGCTACTGTGGATGTTTGGATTAGAAAGCAGCTTTTGTTTTTAATGGTTTATAAAAAACAGGTTTTTTTTAAACTTGCACTTTCCTGTTAGCAGAAAGATCTCTAAGAGGCGCAGAGCAGCGGGTCAATGTGCACACAGCAGACAGCAATACTTAACTCTGATCTTCTATACTTAGGCTTTTGTCTGGAGGTGCATAAAATTAACTCTCTTGATATCATCGCTCCCTGTTCTCCATAATCTGTAGAATAATTGCATGCAGCTTCTGTTCTTTCCTTTCGGAGGTGAGCAAGGGCTGGCTAGATGGACACAGCCTGACAGTTGATTTCATTTTGTTATGGAACCCGTGGAGGGGTCAGTTAACACTGAGGATGCGTATTTGCTTGAGGTTCCCCTGTGTATCCATGTTAGATGGAACTGAATCCCAGATCTCCTGGACCTGAAAAGCCAAGAAGCAGCCACAGGGAGCACTCAAAACTGGTGTTTGTGGAGTCTTGAGGACTGTTATAGAAGAATGTTTCCATAAAGAGGAGCAGCACATTCACTGAATTCTTGCTTTTTGCTCAAGAAGAAAATACATTTTTTGTTCTCCTCCCCCAACCTCAACCCTCGCCAAGGTCCCTTGGGGAAAATTCCTTCCCAACCACAACTTTCTCCATCAGCTGCACCCTCATAACCCAGAGGGAAATTCCATTCCAATTTCAGATTTCTGCATGATTCACTTTTGAGGGGCTGGACTCTTCCCAGCTGTTTCCACCCACATCTCTTACAACCTGTAGCTTTATGCTTTATTTGTCACAAATGTTGGTCTCAACTGGTTGCAAACCTTTCAGTGGATGCAGAACCTACCGATGCCTCGTTTCCATCAGCTCTGCCAAGGTGTTGAGAGGCTCTGAATCGCTCCTACCTATTGCTGTCCGAAAAGCTGTGGAGATGTGAGGCAACAAGAGGAGACAGGAATGTGTGATAATTGAGAAGGAAACATACTTCAGGGAAGGGAGGGAACAGCATGTGTTGGATGGAAGAAAGAGCTTCAGAAAGTGTTTTGGCAATAAGAAAAGGAGTTTCTGGCATAGCAGGTTCACTGAAGGAGGGTGGGTGCCAGGGACGTGTTGAGGAGTAAGACTGCATCGGCTGAGGAGTCCCAAACTCTGCCCTGGATCACCTTGGTGTAGGTGGCGACACGAGACTGCTTTCCCCACTCTATGCTGCATCTCTTCTCCTCTCATGCCAGGTGAAGCAGTGCACGTTCAGCCTGGCTGCTGAATCGTATCTCCCTCTGACAGGTTTCTTCTCTTAGGTTTTGGCAGTGCTTATAGTGCCTGTCATGTCGATAAAGTGTCTTCCTAATTTGAATTTATATGAGCATTTGTGCAGGTTTATCCATGTGTAAGAGCATCTGCATGCAAGATGTATTTCTTCTGAGAGGGATGCGCGAGTGTTTACCAGTAGCCAGGAGTTACGAACAAGTTGGTACACCTATGCCCCCAGACTAATCTTGTTCTGTCGATCCTCCTGTTGACTTGTACAGCACCCAGCACACTGATGTGACAGAATGTTTCTTGTTCTGATTTTTCAAACGTGACAGCAGTTCCCGTTCGGCTCCACAGGTTGCTTAGCACCTCTGAGAATCAAACCTTAAACAAATCCTCCCATGACCATAAAAGCAATACAGTTGCACAACTTCCTTGCAATGAGATTCTCCTGTGGGCGTAGGCTGAAGATGCTGCTGGAGCACCCAGGACCTTGGGTGTCCAGGCTTCCCTGGAAGCGTGATGACTGAGCTGGGAAGCGGTGGCTGATTAAGTAGCCCTGAGATTCGAGGGGGTCGGGCCGGTGGTGTTGAGCATTGGATCAGCCTCTCTAGATCTGGCGAATGGGAGCCATCAGCGATGTTGTGGTCGCTGCTAGGTCCACACCGCAGGAATAGCTGAGCTCGATCTCCGTGCTTGTCTCAGACTAGTCTGTTTTTACCTCGTTGTGGCAAAGGCTGTTTGCTCCCCGCAGTCTCCCAATTGCTTTGCCCTGGTGTGCTCCGGCTGTGCCTTCATCCCCATCTGTGTCAGGCTCCCATCTTACTTTCTGCAATTTCTCTTGTACTCAGTTGTTTCTCTAATTAGCTGCAGTTTTCTCCTCTTTCTCTTTGATCTTGCTGTGGTCTGCTGAGACCATCAATAAGTTTAATGGAGAAAATGGGCTTTTTGGCTTTGAGATTTTTTTTTCCTTCTTTTCTTTGAAACTTTTTTGGAGGGGAAGGAGAGAACTGAAAGAGCAAAGACAAATTATCACCGTTTTACCTGCCTTGCCGCTTCGTTACTGAGATCTTGAGAATAAGGATGAGAAGGTGTTTCTGGATCTGTCCCTTCATCCGCCTATATTTCTGTCTGCACATGAGTGATCCTTGATCTCCACTTCATCGCAGGCACATCCAGAACAGGGCTCTGCTTGCTCGGAGCCCAGCGATGAACTGGGTGAAGCACTTATCCCGCATGGAAATAGGTCAAATCCAGATTTGCTTCTAGAACACATGAAAGCATTAACAGAATTTACACCAGGGATAGATCTGTCTCAGCCATATGTCCCAGAGTCAACTTGCTTCCCTCCCACCTTTTGCAACTGCTAATGAAGCGATATCCCCTGCAGAGAAAGCAGTATGTGAAAATAGGATTGTCGCATCCCAGGAGAACGGGTGTTAGCAGCGGAACAGAAGGGGAGAGAGAGATAATGGAAATCAATGTACGTCAGGGGCTGATCTATGCTATTCAAATCGATAGGAGTTTTTCAGGGCCATGAAATCTGGAGCCCAGAATGCATTCAATCAAATTTTCGAGAGGTTTTTCTTGTGTTGCTTTTTGTATCTTCTTAAATTTTCTCTGACACAGCTTAATTGATTTTGATTAACCACTGCAGACACTGGAATAGCTTGGGAATCTCCCTCCTCTTGGTTACCGGAGCATCACGGCTGCCTGAATCCCTGCTGAGGAGGGGATGGGGACGGATCTGTCTTTAGCCCTGGCTGCGGGCTGGGGAGCAGAGTTGAGAGGTAATGAAGGATAAGGAAGTTGACTGCTGCTCAGACACAGGCACCATGCTTGTTAACTCCTAGATCATCCTGTCCTAATTATTATGATTAGTGATTTGATGAGGATCTGTTGACATAATGTTCCTCAAGGGAGAGTAATGAAGAGGTTTGCCCAAGCCATGAAGCTACTAAGTGATCTGCTACAAACACAATGTTTTCTGCATCAAGTAGGGCAGGGCAAAGGTAAGGGCATGGTTGATGATGGAGAGCCTGATACGCCTGGACGTTAGCAGTTACAGCTGGAAAAATGCAGCATCTCACCAGCTTGCAAGCCAGATCTGCATTAAAATCTTAATGGTGATGATGAGGGTGAAGGAGAAGCTTGTACTTTACCCAGAGCTGTCACCACTGAAATCATTGCTGATGCATGATGCAGTTTCTGTCATTTTAGAGTTTAATGAAAGCTTTATTATGGTTACAACGAATATTGTGACTCTGCTCCTGATATCATTGAACAAAAAGGAACCAACAGGGAGGTGGGGAAAAAAAGACATAAATCCTTAAATTCCATGTAAAAATAGATAAAAGCAGCTAGTTTAAGGGATTTTATTGAGCCTTATTTAAGATTTTTTTTTTTTTGAAGGAGAAGAAAATGGATTTAGTACACACCCTCTCTTGCCTTTCTCATCAAAGGGTCATAAATTTTAGTTCAGGTCCAGATTAGAGCCAGATTCTAAAGGTCACCAGCAGGGGGGAAATAATCTGAACAGGAGAGGTGGGAAGGAAGGCCAGCTACACCGTGGCCCCAGCATCCTCTAATCACATTCCTCTTTGCTTGCAAGATATCAAACAGAAAGGAACATTAGAAATAATACATCCATTACGATACCTTCAGTGCCTGTCAGATTTGCTCTAAGAGGATTGCGCTCATTACACAGTGGTAAGGGTTTTATAGTCTTAAAATTCCTTTGGCGCAAACAAAATATAAAGAGGTAGGAAGAAAACATGCCTCTTTCGTGCCCTGGAATGGGGCTGGGTGAGCAATTAGAATTCTGCCCAGTGCTGGGCTTCAGCAAAGGGCACAGGCATGAACAGATTGGTCTCTGCCTCTTCTGAGTGCCGTTTCTGCTGAGTTTGGGCACCTCCAGCAGGCGAGAGGTAAAACAATGAAATTGTAAGAGAAGAATGTTGGGGATGGGCGAGGCTGTGGTGTTTGGGGTACTGGGGGCAAGCTGTGCCCCTCGGGGCTGACAGCCTTCGAGGTAGTGGTACCCGTTTGGCCGGGAAAGCAAGGGGTGTGGTAGCTAAAATGAGGAAGGAATGGTCCTGGAATAATCTAGGGAATTGCTTCTTTGCTTTTGTTTTGAGCTTTTATATCTCTTTTGCTAAGGCCACTGGGTCTGGGCAGGAGCTCTGCCTGGCTCCAGCTGACAGCCTGGTGGACAAGCAGGACTGCTCCCGTTCCTTGGTTAAAGGTAACAGACCAGTGACAGCAGTGGCTTTGTTTAAGACGATGAGACAAAAGCTGCTTTCTGCAAGGGCAGCTGGAGAATCCGATGGCTACAGTCTTTTCCATACCTCTTGGTTTCCTCCAGTGCCATCCTCTGATCCTTCCATCACTGATCCCTTCTTCATCCCCTCATCTTCGGTAACTCCCTTGATTCTTGTTTGTAGTTTAAGATGGCTTTATCTTGGCTTCAGATGTTGGCTCTCACTTCAAGGCTTGCCCACTCGCACTCCTGTCCCATACAGCCGCGTCTCTGATGGTAGCTAGGAAGAGTTGTCCCTATCACAGGTTACGCAGACGTTCTCCTTGACGTTCCAAGATCCTTCAAAGAAAGATTCTACGAGTGCTCTATTCTTGTTGTTATGAGCATAATTGGGCAAATCAAAACCCTGAGCATGCACCGCAAAGATGAAAAGCTCTGAAGATGAAAAGCATTATAAAGAGGGGCTAAATGTTTCTGCTAGAGATCAGTGAAGACGCCTTTTCTGTGTGAATAACTCTGGTACCCTGGGAGTCCCTGCCTCCGAGGGGCACCTCTGCCACTTTGGACAGTCAGAAACCACCTCTCCCTTCCTCTTGCTTTTATTATTTCAGCCTGAATCTGTCAACAGGAAAGCGTTAACAGCCTACACGGGCACAGGGGTTTTATTTAAGGTAATGCCTTTTCCTCATCACCGTTTTTCATTTAATCTTTCAAAGTCATAATTATCTAATATTAATGTTCTCATCATTAAAACGTTCGCAGGAAGACGGCGGTTTTTGTCCACAGAGACAAAGATCTCTGAAATTAATATAATACTTGCTCAGGATTGATTTCAGCCTTATAGTTGCCCTCAGCCAGAGGGACCCATCTGTTTAAAAATATCTGATACTAATTATCTAAAGAGCCATTATTCAGCTGTAGGATTGAGTGAAGTTGTCCTTCATACGTCACACACACCTACGTAGCGGCTCAAGCTTCATTGTTTGTGTGTGTCTTGAAAACATTAAGAGATATTTTCTATCCATTCAAAAAAGGAAAGAAGAGAGTGGCTGATACTGGGAGTTGAGGTACGAGGAAGTGACTTCCATTTCTCCTGCACTGAGGTGTCTGGGAAGGCAGGCACCAATCTCCTCGCCTTCCTTCACAGCTCCTAAGGTGGTGGTCAGATTTGACAAGGTCAAGTGCAATGTCCTGCACCTGAATGAGGGCAATCCCAACCACAGACACAGGCTGGGTGGAGAGTGGATTGAGAGCAGCCCTGAGGAGAAGGATCTGGGGGTGTTGGGGGAGGAGAAGACCAACATGAGCTGGTGGTGTGCACTCGCAGCCCAGAAAGACAATCGTATCCTGGGCTGTCTTCAAAGCAGTGGGACCAGCAGGGCCAGGGAGGAGATTTCGCCCCTCTGCTCTTGTGAGACTTCACACAGTGTCCTGCGTCCAGTTCTGGAGTCCTCAGCACAGGATGGACTTGGAGCTGTCAAAGTGAGGACAGAGGAGGCCACAAAGGTGATCCGAGGGCTGTAGCACCTCCCATTTGAGGACAAGCTGAGAGAGTTGGGATTGTTCAGCCTGGAGAGGAGAAGGCTCTGGGGAGACCTTAGAGCAGCTTCCAGTGCTGAAAGGGGCTCCAGGAAAGCTGGGGAGGGGCTCTGGATCGGGGAGGGCAGGGACAGCATGAGGGGGGACGGTTTTCAGCTGAAAAAGGAGAGATTGAGATGAGATCTGAGGCAGAAATGTTTTGCTGTGAGGGTGGGGAGGCCCTGGCCCAGGGTGCTCAGAGCAGTGGTGGCTGCCCCATCCCTGGAGGGGTTCCAGGCCAGGTTGGATGGGGCTTGGAGCCCCTGATCCAGTGGGAGGTGTCCCTGCCCATGGCAGGGGGTGGGACTGGATGGGCTTTGAGGTCCCCTCCAACACAAACCATTCCATGAGTCTATTTGGAGGTAAGCGACAATATATTCTATCAAAGAAAAAATGCAATGACCTGTAAAGTTTTGGATGTGCAGGATGAAGTTGCCTTCCTGCTGTAGGAACAGAGCCTTAGTTGTGGGTCTTGCTTTTGACTGCCCTGTACTCCGAGAGCTGTGGAGAAAGCCAGCTGCTGAGTCTGATATTCTAAGCAGACATAGCGAAGGGGAAGCAGAATGTGACGTTTGTCTACCCTTTAATTTCTCCTGATGCAAGTTGAAAATCCTTCCTAGAAAAAGAAAAGCACAGAAAAAGTTGACTCCTTGCTAAATTTGACTGCAAATAGATGTTTCGTACCTCCCTAAACTGCTTGCTTTTCTCCATATGGTGTTCAACCCACACACTTTTGATGCTAACGGGGTGTGACGCATTGCTGGGCAATGTGAAACACGACCGCAGCAGGTACGCAATGCAGGTCCGAAAAATTTTGGGTTCCATGGTTTGCAGAAGAATGTAAAGCTGCCATTGCTGGCAAACGGTTGGCTTGGCTACATTGAACCTGTCTGGTGGGAATATCGACCTGCATAAATGAAAATATGACGGATCTTCTCTTTTTGGGGGGTTTAATTTATCAGAAGGTGAATACTTTCTATAAAATTTCATTGGATACTCCATAAAAATATGGGTAGTAAATGTCAACCCTTTTACATGAAATGGTGAATTATTTACTGGAAACAATGACTTGAAAGTGTGTTTAAAACCTCATAGTATCCTTACCTCGTTGGTCCTGAGCATTTCAGAGTTTGGTTTTTAAAAGAGTGGCTTTAGGAAAGAGCCAGATTTGTGCCAAACACCAGCACAGCTCTTGTGTGCAGCGGTGGTCACGGACTGATCCGAGCTGAATCAGGATGGGGTCTTTAGCAGCTTCACAACTTAAAAAATCGGCGCTAGACTTTTCAGGAAAGTGAATTTTAACCTCTGTGTCTGGAAGAGGATGGCAGGGGGAGTGCTTTTTTCTGCTACTTCTATGAAAAATGCCTTTTTTAGTGGCTTTGCTGAATTTGTTCCGGAAGCGCGTGTGCACATACGAAATCCACCTCGTGTATGAGATCAGGTTTGCTCACAGCCAGTTTTAGAACATGTAAAACCATGGTTTTAAATAACGTTTTGCTGTCAAAAATAACTTGTGTTGTGAAAGTTTTCCTGTATGTTTCCAGTATTTGACACTCCCAAAATGTAAGAAAGCTCTTTCTCCTGTTCTTCATAAGCGTTTACTCCAGGAAAATATCTTTGATGAAAAACGTATTGACTTCTGTGTTCCTTCTTGCACGTAATATCTCTTCTTTCTCACCCTCAAGGTCGTGCAATGGCCCGTACTCACCAGAGTTAGTGGAGCTATGTAGGGTTAAAGCAAAGGGGATACATCAGAAGTTCTTCATGAAGAGATGTGTCTGTGGATGCTCAGGTCATAGAATAGTTTGGGTTGGAAGGGACCTTAAAGATCATCCAGAAAGATCATCCGTGTAGGCTGCTGGAAGGCTCTGCACTAAGAATTTATTCACTGCTGACAACCTTTGCTGTATTTCCCTCCCAAATGCTGCTGTTGGGATTCCGTGCTGATCACGTGATGCAGCCAAATATCCATCTTCTTGCCATTCCACAGCACAGCAGGGTCAATAATTAAAGTCTTTTATTCTTATCCCTGACATAACCCAATAGTGGAAGTAATTGGAGGCTCCCACAGGCCACATGGAAGTCTGAAATGGCTGCTGGTTCCATTAATTTTCTTCATGTGTCATCAAGACGGGGGGCAAAAGGAGTCTAATTAAGCTCTGAGGTTCAGAAAAGGGAAGGAAGAAGCTGATTGGGTTTTTTTTTTCTACCAAAAGGAATTAACTACCAGCAACATCTGTCTGATAGGTTTAGAGGGAAGAGAGAAAAAGAGAGAAGTGAGAAATGCTGGACAATTGGAAATGACTTGCTAAGGGGAGGAGACATAAAAGTCGAAACCAGAAATGTCAAAAGTTCCTCATCTCTGAAATTCCCACCTGGCTGGCAGGGCTGCTTTTGAGTTTACAGCCAATTTTACTGCAGATGGGGTGGGAAAGCAGCAGACAGCTCCTAAGGGACCGAAATGAGCCCCAGGAGACAGGAGAGGTCACAGCTGCTGTCATCCTTGGTGTTGAGCTGGGTTGCAAGTTCCATTTCCCTTGCTGGCTGCTATGGGGATAATGATGTTCGTTCCCAGCTAAACCCAAAGTAAAGTGATGGGACTTCGCATTTTGTCATGCTCAGCTCATCATATCCTACCTTCAAAGTGTTCTGTAGATCCAATTAGTATTTAGAGATCTAGAGATCCCATTTTCCCTCCTCTTATTGCAAGAAGGGAGGGAAAGTTCCCAAGCTTTCATCAAAAAGTTCCCTTTCCAGGACTGAATTTTGTAGCATTGTATGAGAGAGCTTAAGAAAAAGAGCAAACCAGAGGAAAATCCAGGAGTCCAGACTCTCCCCCTGGTTGGACTACTGACAGATGGAGATTTGTCTTGCTCTTAGGATCTGAATGAGGGCTGTAAATGCCCCAGCCTGATATTTAGAGACATTTTTGTACCTTGGTGTATAATCTTAAGTATAACATGACCATGGAAGATGATGCACTTTCATCTGAAATTATCTTTTTAAGGGCAGTTTTCTGTCTCCCTTTTATGCCTCCTCATCCCCTGTCTGCAGTTCTTATTCCCAGGTCTCCCTATGAGAGTATAACGTAGTGCCTTGCTCAGACTGCACCTTGAAAGCAGCCGGGTTGTAGGGGTTGTGTGTGTTTGCACTCCCTGCCTTCCCCCATCTTTCAAAGCCTCATCGCTTTGGTGGGTAGCAACCTGCTTTTTCTCAACCTAAATATATTCATGGAAACCTTGTATCTGCTTCTTCTCACTTATATATAGCCCTGTCTGCTTTAAATAATTTTGCATTTTGATTGTAGTTACCACCTGTGCGTGGTTTGTGATTTATTTTTTTAAATATATATATGCACACCGCTCCTGCTTCCTTGTTTGGACTTTGTAGGCTGAATGCAACGCGCTTTTTTTCTTGGATAGAACGAGCTGGGTACCGAGTCTGCATGCAAAGAAAGGGGCAGGACGTAGAGCAGCGGAAAGGGAACCGGAAAATAATGTTCTCAGGTGAGAAATCTTATTGTGGAGGCAAATTTTAACATCATTAAGGTTGGAAAAGACCTCGAAGCTCATCCGACCGTCAGCCCAACACCACCATGCGTACTAAACCATGTCCCCAGATGCCACGTCTATGCATTTTTTGAACCCCTCCAGGAATGAGGACTCCACCAGTGCCCTGGGCAGTCTCTGCCAGCGCTTCACCACTTTTAGTTAAGAAAATTTTTCCTAATATCCAATCTAAACTTCTTCTGGCACAATTTCAGCCCGTTTCCTCTCCTCCTCTGCTGTCCTGTTGTGAGCCACTCCGTGGACAAGGCAGCAACAGTGCAGTTTTGTGGCTAAATTCAGAGAGCTGAGATAAGCCTAAGCCCCAAGGAGAAGCAAGAGTGAGACTCATAACACTATGCAGAAACCCAGGGAGACTGAGCCAACCTTGCCTTACTTCTTCCTTTCTGTTCCTACTTCTCCTGACGTGGAAGAACTAGGATGAAGATGAAGTTAGTGCAAGCTTGAAATGAGAGCCTTAACGCTCCTACAAAAGCTGGCCAACTCCATCTTAACCAAGAATTCCCTTCAGGGCAGGGTCTGAGTTTAAAGCTGTAGCTGTTCGTGTTCATGTACAAGCCTGAGGACGCAGACAGCCAGTTTTAAGCACGTTACCAACTGCCAGCGTTTAGGGACAAAGCCGGCGTGGTGCATATTGTTTTGGAGGAGAAGCCCTCTCCCTCTGCCATTACAGAGATGGCAACACGTTGATTAGAGGTGCTCCCAGGGTGTTGCTCCCCTCATGGCAGCAATGGGAATGGGGTCTCCCAAGTTGTTGGTCTTCCATCCTGTAGTAGAATCTTCTTTGTCCACAGTAACAGAATTGACTCTTTACACAGCAGTCCCGGTATGACCAAGTCACTGTATGAACCAGATCGTTCAAAAATGTGTGTTGCAATGCAAAGAGGTGGTCAAAGAGGAGTAATGTAATGATGTGTGAGCTGTTTAGCAGTGGGGATGTGCTGGAACAGCTCGCCCAAATCCCAGGTTTTGTGGAAACATCTGCTCCCATCTCTCTGATAGTTCGGAGCTCATGTGCGTGATGCGGTAACAGCCTCGAAAGAACGGCATCAGCATCTCTCTGAACAGCCTGGCCACCACAGGAGAGAATCATATGATCCCCTAATTAATGACCCCGTACAGAGGAGCAAGTTGAAATGTCTCCCCAGCATTTTATCCGAGTCTGTCATGTCCCATGAAACCCTTAAAATCCAGTCATTCCATGTGAGTTCTTCTGTCTGTCTTTTTTTAGAGAGGTTTTCAAGACATAGTTTAGTTGATACAAAATCCTTAGTTAGCGTTGAGATCCTCACAGTCCCTGTGGTGTCATCAAAGCCTTCCAAGCTGGGGTAAGCAGCCGTGCATCCTGGGTTCCCTCATCTAGAAGAGTGGTAAAATCCTACGGTCACAGTCTAGAAGTCTGGAAGGCAGTATGGTCTATTTATCCTGGTTATATACTCGTCCCCAGACATCTGCCAGTGACCACTGCTAGGGAGCAGGAGTGGAACAGATGGATTGTCTTTTCCAGAAGAGCTGCTCTCAGTGTTATTTGTTGATGACATTAGCACAGCCAGGCAACTGTAACCTCTGGACAGATAAAAACCACCTCAAGCAGCTGTTGGGGGAAAAACAACAACTGAGGTGTGGCCACTTGCCTTTATTTCCTTCCCCTTAGTTTGAAGATTCTTATCAACCACAAGGATGCAGAAGGGGAAAAAGTTTAATTTGCGCTAAGGTAATGTTCGGTATCTGGGTCTCAGTATATCTCACCAACAGATGTTCCTCTGTTGTTCTCCCTCTCTTGAATTACTTTCAGAATTAAATTGGGAATTGGGTGATTCACAGCATTTACAGCCTATTTTGTGAGGAAATGAGCAGGGCTTTTCCGGGGCTGCGTGGGTTGAATTCACACCTTTGTCGTTGCCGCTGTTCTTTAGGTAGCGCAGTGCACCAGCCGCTGCCGAATGTCCCTTTTCAGCAGCATCTCTTTCCAGTGCCTGGCTTGCAGTCTTCGAGTGGCTGCTGTCGCTCATCCCAGTCCTTCACCGAGTCTAAGAATCCCCACTCACAGGCGTGCACACACACCCCTCTCCCCTGGCAGATGCTTTGCTTGATGAGCGTCAAAGTTTTGCTTTACTCTTGCAATATTTTCTCCGTTATTTTCTTTTGTTGCTCTCCAAACCTGACTCACTTGGAGAAGAGGAGCAGAAAGGGAGGAAAGAGTTTACCTGCACAGGAGAGCAGTGGCAAAGGCTTTACTGAGAATGTAAGTTTAGGTTTGCTCTCTGAACTGCTTTTCCATACCCCAAGCGTAGCAAGAAGGCTTAATTCAACAGAGCTTTCTCTCGTTTGATTAATGGTGAAGCTAAAATGTAGGGAGTGGTATTTTATGAACGTTCTTGATTCTATCGGTGCTCAGCTCAAATCCACTGGTCAATCTCCCTTGGGTTTTGGCATGATCCCAGGATGCTAATGTTGAAGCCACACCTTCAGAGACCTCTCCTCCCAATAATTCTGTGAGGCTTCTTTTGTCTCCCTTTGATAGAAATGACTGGGTGCCCTTCTTGCCTCTGCATGGGTTAAAGCAGGAGGTTGCTTAGGTAATAAACAGAGGGACATGCAGTACCAGGCGCATCTGTTCTCAACACCTTCAGCTCTGCCTTTTGATTTAAATGCTCAGGGTGAGGGTAACAGAGGTTTTTCCCTTTGGAGTTCTTGGTGTGGTTGAGCCTCGTAGGAATGTTTGCCAGCAGTGTGACGCTTTCTGGACAGATGACGTGTTTGAAGATGCCAGATGAACTTTTGGTGGCCACAGATGGGATCCGAGACAAGAAATGTCATTGGGAATAGACCTTTACCATCTCCCCCTGGGTGCTAATTTACAAGTCCTGATGTTCAGACCTGCGAGGGAATAACAGGCCAGCCCTGGTCTCTGCTGAGGCAGCCTGTTCTGAGCAAAGAGGGGACTGGTTCTGCTGAGCTGACTTTAGCTTTGCCCTTTTCACATTGCATTTAGCTCAGCAGGATTTTACATTTTCGTCACTTTTAGAGTTGCTCATCTCCGAGACCTTTGTCAAAACCTCCCTCTGTGGTCTCTAGGGGACTGACTGCGCATCCACAGACCGTGTAGGCAGAAAATTGGCAGGAGGAATGGAAGGAGCAGCTCAGAAACAGGGTAAAAAGAATAGTGGGAGAGTGAGATTCCCCAGCCATGGATATTTAATCCTAGAGACTGGGCTAAATGAGTTTTTCTGTTGTACTGAAGGGCATCAAAGCACTTTGGCCACAGGGAGAAAAGGTCAGATTTTTTAGCGTGCGTCTTCAGTGAGTGGGGGAAAGGCTTCAGGCAGCCTTGGGTACCAGGCAGTTTGGAACAGTCCAGCCCAAGCAAGGCAACTCGCAACCCAGATGTGTGAAGAATCACATTCATTTTGCTACAGCATTTTGGAATGGAGTGGAGGAAGCGGGGTATGTCTCAATCTGAATTTTCTAAGCAAAATCAGGCTGAAAAGCTATCCCAGGATGGATTCTCTCTTGTAGCCAACTCTAGGGAGGTGCTGTTTGTTCCGCAGATGACTTTTCATAGGTCTCAGCCCATGTCGTCTTGTTTAAGCTAAAAAAGGACCCAACAGATGGGTTCATGAATACATTTAGCTCAGACATGAGAAGGTTTTTATAAGCGATGATATAGCAGGAACAGCTTAAAAAAAACCACTCTGCTTTTAGGTGGAACTTGGTCAGCTTTCAAAATTGAAGTGGTTCATCTCAGTGTTGATGTTTGTATTTCATTTTATCAGGTGAGAAATTAGAATTTAAATCCCCTCACAAAGAAGCATCAGAGAGGATTCTTCTAAAACTGCCAAACCAAGACACCTCATCATTGTTGATATTCTTTTATACCTCCTGGCCAAAATTAGCACAATTTCACAACATATTTTGATTTTGAAAGAGTGACATTTTCAGATGGAAAACAGTTCAAGTCTGTGTTCATTTTATTCAATGTGAATTTTTGGTGGCGGTTGCCTCCGCTTCTCTTCCTGTGAATACTCTGTGATTGCAACTTTCTGAAACACGTTTATCGGCATCATGGTGTTCTAAAATAGTCTCCACTGGTAAATCTTGGCCTAAAGCTTGTCAGTTCAGAGTGTCTGGAAAGCGTATATGGAGCAGCTTTGATTCTTGTCTGTGGTTACATGGCGTATTTTAAATATCTGATTGGATAAGCATAAATCACAGCATCAGCTTTTCTGTATAAAAGTTTACGATTATGAAACCCATAATGTCTTTCAGTGATGTACCCACTTAAAACACAGTGTCTGAGAGACTTCTCCCAGGCAATTCATTTACCGTGATTCTTTAAAAAAACAAACATGAAGAGCCTCTGGGCACTTCTTATCTTTAGAGCTTTTATCCATTTTCTTTTATTGCCTACATTTGTTTGTTACTTATACCTGTTGTGCTTAATTCAAATTGAGATCACAAGTGCTTTTTAGCAGCACTTATCTTACCGCGTGTGTACACAATTCCTAGTGTAATAGGAGACTAATCTGGATAGCATTTTCTGGTGTGCTAATAAATAATTCCAATGGTGAAATAATATTGCATCATTATTTTAGGAGGTACATTGATGGCTGCTCATCTGATATCTGAAGACAAGGGGCATTTGGCTTATTGACTGGGTCTTCTCACTGTAGCTTAACTTGAAGGTGACTGCTGAAGGTTTACGTTAAAAAATGGTACTCATTTTATTGTAGTTACTCAGTTTTCTGGTAGCAGCATAGGTAGGGTTCCATCACTTAACTGTAAAGCTGAATGGATCCATAAGAGGGAGTCCAGAGGAGGCCACAAAGATGATCCGAGGGCTGGAGAACCTCTTGTACGAGGACAGACCAAGAGAGCTGGGGTTGTTCAGCCTGGAGAAGAGAAGGCTGTGGGGAGACCTTAGAGCAGCTTCCAGTGCTGAAAGGGGCTCCAGGAAAGCTGGGGAGGGGCTCTGGATCGGGGAGTGCGGGAACAGGACCATGGAGAATGGTTTGAAGCTGAAAGGAGGGAGATTGAGTTGAGATCTGAGGAAGAAATGTTTTGCTGTGAGGGTGGGGAGGCCCTGGCCCAGGGTGCCCAGAGCAGTGGTGGCTGCTCCATCCCTGGAGGGGTTCCAGGCCAGGTTGGATGGGGCTTGGAGCCCCTGATCCAGTGGGAGGTGTCCCTGCCCATGGCAGGGGTGGGACTGGATGGGCTTTAAGGTCCCTTCTGACCCAACCCAACCCATTCTATGATTTTTTCATTCACGGATGTAGTTAGGGATGCTTTTTCCTCTGTCACCAGACTGATTGATGGCTGCTTTAGTCTGGGACTTGAAACAGCAACACCCAGCGCTGCAGTTTCTGAGGCAGAATGCGTGTCATTCCCTCTAAGGCCAGCAGTGAATTTATATGAGGGCATTCCCTTCCATCAACCAGCTGCTGTAGACAGGGACATGAACTGAAAGGGAGTCTTTGGGCCAGCTTTTCTCTGCTTTTTGCCAAGTCTCTTGTGCTTAATGTATAGCCAAAGGGATGAGTCTGTCTCCCCTTTAAACCTTCGCTCCTAAGGAGCTAAGGTTCTGTATTCTGCCTCTTTGAATGCTCCCCCTTTTAGGGCAATCCTAAATTCTTTGCCTCTCTTATACCTCATACTCATGAGTTCCGCTGCCTAATTACGCTGCATGTGAAAAGAGTATTTCCTTTTAAATTAATAGCCTTTTAATTTAATTGGATTCCTGTATTATGGAAAGTAAAGCCAGAAGCCTCCAGCTGACCTTCTCTGTGCCATTCATTACCTTACGTGCCTCTATCATGTCACCTTTTATTCATCTCCTCCCCAAACTAATCTCGTCTTAATATTTTTAATCTCTTCTAATACAGAAGCCTTTGCAATCTTCACATCATTATCCACGTGGGTTGTAGATCCTCAGACCTTCAGTTGAGCTCTGAAGTCCTAAGCAAGCTGTTAACATCAAAAACTGTGGCAAGCATTTAATGAAAATTATATAGTGATGCGATGAGTTATTCCAGGTTTCTGGATCGTTACAGTGACAGAGATGGTGTTTCTGCTAGTTTTACAATCCAATACACTAAATCTTATTAATGAGTATCTCCTCAATTGAAATCAATGATGCATGGTATTACCTGACATAAATGAAGATTTGAGAGTGACCTATGGCCACAGATCAGCTAACAGTGAGCAATCAAGCTTATAGGTATTGATAATAAAGGTCTATATACAACTTTGCTCCGGTGCTTTCGAAGGATAATAGTGGCCAAGAGTGTTACCATAGCATAGCCTAAAGGTCAGGCTTAATCTAGCCCAAAAGATTTCTGCTTTTGGTGGATGACTTGCTCTTAATTCCAAAATAATAAATCCACTTGCCCTTCCACATCTACAAATCCTTAATGATCCCAGCAAATGCAGAGATTTATGGAACGAATTTGGGACTGGGCTTTTTGGCAGGAATGTTCTTCGCACTACCTCAAAACAGTCTTCAAAGTGCTCCGCTTTCCCTCGTGCAGTTCCTGGTGGTGTTGCGTTAGAGGTCCTTTTAGTTTAGAGTGAAATATGCTGTCCTTGATGCACATTTCAGTCTGGATGAACTCACTCTATGAAGTTATTCCAAATCTAACCATTCCCATTAAAGTCAATGGAGTTATTCCAGATTCCTAATGAGATAATTGGTATTCAAGCCTGGCTATTTTCCCAGAGAAATAGCCTTAGAGGATCGAGCCATTGGTCTACAAGAGCAGTATCTACTTGCCACAATAAATGGCTCCAGATGCTAGAAAGGAAGTCACCAGTGAATAATTAGAACTGTTTTCTTATAGGGAAAGCTCCTTTCCAACCTACAGCAGTAACAGACTGGCACGAACACTGGAAGTTAAGGCTTTATATACTTCTAAAAAGTAGGAACAAAAGCTGCTTACTGAGTTCTATTCTTTGTCTTTAAGTCCTCTTTCTTGAGCCTTAGTCCTAATTGTATAGTATTTAATTGTCTTGTATTTTTATTTCTAATCCATTTTTCCTACCGATCAATAGAGTAATTCAGATAAAAGATTGGGAATCAGATCCTGAGCTACAGAAAATTTATCATTGTGCTATTGATTTTTGTGGCATCGCGCTTGGCTTTGGCAAATGAAACTCTTGGCCATATTATGAACAAATGTGCTAATTCAAAATGGGATAAATGAGAGCAGGAGTTGCACAATGGGTCTGAGTAACAGTTCTTACATTTTTGTGGGGCTTTTCTGATGCAAACAGGAACTGTTGCATTGTAGGAGCAATCAGCTTTTGGCATCCCCTCAAAATCCCTAATGCAACAGCAAAACGGAGCCCTCAGGACTATTCATGGCTCTTAATCATCTAACCGTGGGCATAACTATAAATATATGTGTGGGGAAATGCTGTGTGGATGTCTTCATATATGATGTATGTATCGTTATTAGATCCCCAATGAAACGCCACGAGATTGCCCTTATTGCTTGGGTCACTAATTACATATAAGTTGATTGCATCAATCATCTCCCTGTACATCCAGCTGAGGCCAGTTTGTAGCTATTTACAAGGTGATGGAGAGAAGAATAGGGAAACGGTTAAGTGAGAAAGCCTGTCATTACTGTGCTTAGCGCTACGCAAAGGCTAAAACACTTTGCCTGTGTGCCTGTTCCATCCGTGACTCCATAGTTCTGGCATACGTATTCATATCCGCTCCAGGACTCTGTACGCTCTCATGCGTACCAGTTGGTACTGACTCAAGGGCTTGCACGCATGCCTAGAATCTCTTCCTGTTTTCCAGGAATGCTCCTGAAACCACAGGCATTTCAGGCAAGGAATGAACAGGAATTAATGGCAGAACTTTGACTATAATGCTGTCATGTGTGTCCTCCCTGCTGGAATCGTAGAATGGTTTGGGTTGGAAGGGACCTTACAGCCCACCCATTTCCATGGGCAGAGACACCTCCCACTGGATCAGGTTGCTCCAAGCTCCATCCAACCTGGCCTGGAACACCTCCTAGGCTTTTATGGCTATATATGTAGATACACACAGCACAGACACACGATTTTACGTTGGCAATGTCACCTAGTGTCCTTAAGGTTTTGTTGCCCAGTGATAATAGAATATCCTATATCCCTTGAGATAATAAAGCTCCTTAAGGAAAAGAGTCTTTTCATTATAGATTTCTAATGTGTAAGTTTAAAGAGTCCGTAGTTTTAGCTGTAATTTGAATTTGCCAGTGCTGGAAATGAGAACCAACACTTAGTTTTTGCTGAAGCCCTTTCCCTGCTGGGGTCTCCAAGCTGCTCTCTCTCATCTGAAGCGCAGACGCCTGACCCAGTGGTGAAGCTGCCTACTGAAATGCTTTTGAGGTCCCTTTGGCTCCTGCTCCCCAGTTGAAACCGCTATGAAAGAATTATTATGTTGTTGTTTTAAAAGGAAATTGAAAATTCCCTCTTTACTGCCTTCTAAATGAACCTTATAATTTTTTCCGTGTCTGTTAGTGGCAGTATTAAATTCTGTCCCTGTCAAACTGCACTGGTGACGAGCAGGAATGCAGTCGGTGGCAGGAAGGATTTATCATCCTGTCTCCTGCGAGCGACCAGGTACCTGCCTGTAATCTTCCGTCATACAGGGCTGAGTGCAACCCTTTTGCCAGGGCGAATGGCAGCCTGGGATGTCTCCCCACTGCCTTCCCACCTCCTCTGTAATTTCTCTTGCTTGAGGCTTGCCCTGGCTCAGCCCGGTACTGATCTGCACAGCTCGCTGAACTTGAGTCCTCGGAGCCTTTGCTTTCTACTTTCTCCTAGAAAGGACTTTATTAAGCTACGAGTTAGACTTGGAAAACTCAGTTCATCACAGTATTCATCTCTCTGATTGTTGAATTACAGAATTTGGAAAGCATTTAATAGTTTTCGGCCTTTCTCTGCTGTAGAATAGGTTTGCCTTTCATATCTGTTTCTACGTAGCCTGATTACTCTTGTGAACAGGATGAGCATCAGATGAACACAACACCTGGATATGATTGACGTAAATTTTCAGCTTAAACTAATATAACCCAGGACCCTGGATTAGAAGCAATCATGTGGCTCATCAGATATAGTCCCCTGCAAATATGCAATCCCATAATAGACGTGCATAAGCATCTTGAAAATATCCTTGCTTCACACGAGCCTTAGAAACATTTCCCTAGGATACGCACGTGCTAGGATAACACATTTAAATCAAGACTAAAAAGCTCCCAAGCTAAAGTGAGCCTAGGGAAGAAACCAAAACAGACCAAGGACATAAAATATTTCCTATCACTGAAACAGCAAGGAATTTGTTAGGCAATAAATGGTCCTATGAATCTTGAACAAGGGCTTCAACATTGGGGGTTTCTTCCCTTTCTCGGATGCCTTTATTTCCAGTCATTTGTAAGAAGGTGGGATGGGACTGGCTGGAAAGCAAGAATATTGTGGCATTTGGCAATTCTTAAGGATCACAGAATTGAGTCTTGCAGCCCTGGCTGCCTTGACCTTGACTTTCTTTCTTGTTTCTCCTGCGTTGCTTTTCCGAGACATGAGCACCACTGGATTGGGTGGAAGAGGATGCGTAATTAGACCCTTGGTGTCTGGTGTGATGTGTGGCTGTGACGCACGAGCTGGGAGGACTTCTGAGCTGCGTGCGCTGTGCTGAGCGCTGTCAGCGTGGCGTTCGCTGCGGGGCTTGGCTCCATCAGTGGAAGGCACAGTGGGAAGGGTGGCAGCCGCCTGTGTCTCTCAAGTCTTGAGGTTAACAGCATGATTAAAATATTAAGAAAGCAAGTGTCATCGAAGTGAAATATTGTGCCCCTGCCAGCATAAATTCCTGTGCAGCTCCTAGTGTTATCTGACAGGTTCTTCCAGAGATCACAGTCCTCGTCTCTGCAGGGGAAGTCACTCACCAAGATAGCAAATGGAACTAGTCAGACTCATTTGCTGCTCCCTCTGCCTGGTTATGCCCCGCTGGAATTCACTCAGCGTCTGCTGAGTGAGTCCTGAGACAGTGGAGAGGTCGGCATCCCTTCTCCTTGCTGGTGTCAGAGGTGTGCAGGTCTGACTCGCGCCAGAGGCTGGAGAGGAGGCTTTCTGAATCCAGATCCCTTTCTCCTCCACTCAGCCTTTACAGATGTGTGTGAAATCAGCCATTCCTTACTTATTCACATGTGCTTTTTCCTTATCACAGGTAGTGAGAGTGTTAAAGCAGGCTTGCAATCTGAAGTAGTCTCCAAAGTACGATCGCAGCTTTGAGGAGGCAGGGATTTAAAAAAAAAAATATATGTGTAAGGGGGAAACATCTGAATATAGAGATTTTGAGCCCATTTATGCTTTGGTACCATCAGAGTTGATGATGTTGTTATAGTGGGATTACTGTTGTAAATGAGACAAATATCTCACTTGTACAGTGGTTTTGCTTAGAAGCCTCAGATACAGTTCAGTCCTTCTGGTGTTAAGAGGAATAAGGGCTCAGTAGAAAGACAGTCTCCTCCTCAGACAGTTTAAATTAAATATGCCAAGGGATACAGAGCGAACACAGACTGAAAAGAGGCAAGGAGCAAGGGTAGTTCATCATGATGGGCTACAGACACAGCCCCCAGGTAGAACTCCTTGTTCGTTGGTTTCTTTGCTTGGGTGTTTTCAGGGTGAAGGGAAGCAAAGATTTGGCTTTGTGCACGTTTGCAGGTTGCTTCTCCAGACCATGACAAAGCTCCAGCATACCAACAAAATGCTATAATAAGTATCTAGGGCTTGGCAGCCCCGTGTCTTTGGAAGAGACATCAATATCTCAGCAGCCAAGAGGTAGAGGGAGGACAGGAAATGAGTAAATCAAAACAGCTGCTTGTGTCAGCCTGACTGGGGGACTGACTTCCCACCAACGTTACTGGTTTAATCTGCAATTAAGATTGCAATTGAAAACAGGGCTTCTGGAGGACAGGTGGATCCTGCAGTGCTCATCACAGCCTCCTTGGAACCAGCAGATTCAGTGTTTATCAATCTCTGCCAGTGTTTTCACCAGCGCACAAAAAAATTACAAGCAACAGCTTTGTTCCAAAGCCCTGAGCCAGGATTTGGCCAACTGGTAGAGCTGGCGGAGCCGGCGGGGCTGAGCCGCGCAGCAGCCAGCCGTGGGGGTGTGGAGCCAAAGAGAAGCGAGAGCTTGGATGAGCAGGATGGAGGCGGAGGTAATGCCAGACCAGCTGAGCTGACCTCGCTTGGAGGCACATCAAGCCTAGAGTTTATCAAAGTGCTGCTGAGGTCCCATCTCCATGGCAAAGGCGTTCGCTGAACAGAGTGGGAAATGGGGCCAGCAGGAGGATGAGGTGAGGAAGGAGCTTGCTTGTTAGGAGAGATTTGACTTTTCTTTGCTGGTCAGATGGAGGACAGGTGCTTTTCTGAGCTTAGGTTTGGCTTTTATGTGCTGATCACTAATGCTGCTGTATTTAGGTGAACTCTTATGCTGATCTTTCCCTCCTTCTTGGAGTAGTTTTTCTCTCCCTCTTTCTTTCTACCATTTTCTGCTTAGGCAGCAGTGGCAGTCACTGAAAAGACAGACAGGTTTAAGTGCCTGAGGCTCTGCGAAGCCTTTGAACTTCCTAATGTTGTCAAGACAGAGGAAGCGAGAGCTGACAGGGTCTGTCATGGTGAGGTACACCCGTTGTGACAGGCAGCGCCTCTCCTCCTCCTCTTTGGGAAAGTGGAAGGAGTGAATGGCAGGCTTGACACGGTGCCTGACGTGGCCCAACCCATCAGCGTCTCCTCTTAGGAGGAATGGGAAACCAGGGATGGCTCCTCGGGGTGTGAAGGGAGGCAGGAGCCAGCAGCGAAGCCTCTGCCTGGCTGCTTTCCTTGCGTTCCCTGAACAGCAAGCACAGCGGTCCCTGTGCCCACTGGTGCTCTCCTCCCAGTGTCCCGGCAAGGTCTCCAAAGGGCAGCAGCTCCATAACCGGTGAGGGCAGCAGGTAGGACCTGAGAGAGCTGGTGAGGAGGCCAAGGGGTTCACTTGGATAAGGAGCTGTGAGCCTGCAGGCTGTGAGCTGGTCTGAGAGCAGAGGGACACAAGTTCCTATTCTCATGCCTTTGGGTTAACTCAAACTCAATTTTTGGAAAGCCCTTCCAAGGATTTTATGGCACCAGTCATTTTCTACCAGGAAAAAAAATGATCCCTCCCATGAAATCTCCCCTTCTCTGCTCCTGTCTTCCCAGTAAAAAAACCTTGCAGCCTTTAACACTTCATGCTAACTTGAGAGCAGGGTATGCAGGTGCTGCTCTCGGCAGTAATGGACAGCTGAGAGGATTTGTTAAGGACCCAAGACCTCTCTGGGTTAAGCTCAAGATTATGAAGCTTTAAAAAAATCATGCAATTTTGCTTATGCAGAAATTGCAGCCTATTCTGGGTAGGAAGTAGGTTTTCGTGATGAGTGGGTCCTCTTCAGGTCTGTGAATCTACTGTTCTTATAGGCACTCTAATACTTTCATCTGAGGATCTTAAAATATCTACATTTGGGTTAATCAAAGCTTATCATCAAAGGCACAGAGAGAGGACTTGGCTGTGAGCAAGATGCTACCAGACTGGAGGGGGCCACGGCAGCTTGGCTGAAGATGCACTTGGCTGGATAATGCTCTGCATCTCAAACAGGATCAGGAAACTGGGGAAACGTAATGTATCACAGGAGCTAAAGACAAAAATCACCAAGAAGATGTTTCTTTGGTCCTTGTGCAGAGTTCTGGGGAGGGAAAGAAGACAAAGTGTTGAACCCTAAGAAGAGGAGGGGGACACTCATAGCGGGGTGGGGCAGGGAGGGCTCGCTGCAGTTCCGAGTCACAGCGCAACGTCAAGTGAAGACCAGAAGGAATCGAATAGAAATCCAAGTGGTGCAGTTCTTACTGCTCACCCTGAGGCAGGAGGTGGTGTTTCAGTACGAACTAATTGTAGTTGTATATGTTTCTAGGGGCTTTTCTCCTCTGCCTTCCCCAGCTCCCAGCCGCATTCTGTTTAACAAACTGTGCCTCGGTATATAGCTGTCCCTTTCCAGCCTGAAAATAACTAATTGGTTGTGAATAATACTGTATTAACTATCCTGGCTGGATCAAAAGGCCCTTGTATGCGTCTCCCACATCCCATCTCCATGGAAGGTTTTGTTATCATGTTTATAAGCAGCAAACCCAGATAAGAAATTTGCATATAAATAACCTGCCAGCACAGAGAGGCAGCAAGAGGCACCTGGTAACTAGTTCTCTTATTATTCGCAAAAGAAGCAAGGTTCAAGCAGGTCACTGCTGTGGGCAGCTCTTCTGCATCCCACGTTTCCCCCAGCAGCCACACTGACCGCATAAACACAAGTATTTGGGTATAGATACAGGAGAGAGGAGCGTGTGAGACCAGAAGGGCCTTCCCCACAGTGTGGATGCTGAGCAGGGTGACCTTGGCAGGGCAGAGGGGTCTGGGGTGGAGAACAGGGGAGGACAGAGCAAGAAATCAGCCTGGCCTTGGAGAAGGATCAACAGATAATGGGGAGAGGCGAGAGGAAGCATCAGTGTTACCAGTTAAAAGGGAGGTTTTAATGCTGGAACGTGGTGAGGACTCAAAGGGGAGATAAAAAAAAGTTCGCAAAGCTTATAATGCTTACTTCATTTCACACGCCCCCCCTTCCTTGTAAGTAAGGATAATGAAATGGAAACAATTAATATAATGTCAGCCAGGGGCGGGAGTGCACGTTCCAGCAAGAATAAATAAAACCCCGGCTAATCTGGCTAAGCGTTCAAACACATTCCTGCCCAGATTTAACATGCGCACACACATAATAGTCTGTGGCAAAAACAAAGGCATTGAAAGAGGATGTGATGAACCGGTTGAAGAGTGAATTGCCAGCACAGAAGGGAGAGGGCTGAAGCTCAACAGGAGAAGGAAGCATAGCACTGCGCCTTGTCCAGAGCAAAACTGTGGGTGAGTCCGTTAAGGACCTGGGCTCAGGAGGAGAGGAGCCGCACAGAAGAAGTGCCCCTTTCTCTCTGTCTGTTCAAAAAGCAGCTGGGTGAGGTTGCTGATTGGTTACCCCAACAGCCCTCTGTGCCAGAGGTATCTCCGCTGGCAGAGCTGAACCTTGCCCTTTAGGTTTCTAATGCTGCTTAAGGGACAAGCCGGATTCCTCTGCTCACCTGAGCAGCTCTCCCTGCTTCTGAGCATTTTGAGAACAGCCTTTCTTAAATGGCATTGGTTTCCCAGCTCTGCTGTAACCCTGCACCCTCTGAGAACAGTGACGTTCAGGGAGGTGAGGCGACTTGGCCACTGTCGTGTCCTGGGTGAGCATCCAGTCTTTCTCAGCCCACCTGTGACTCTTACAGCCCTGAGAGCAGGGGCAGCTTCCACCTGGCCGAAGCCCTGAGACCTCTGTCAGAGCTTTACTGATTGTGGTCTCAAAGCCATTCCTTAATGTCAGTGAAAAGGGGTGAAAGTCAAAGAGGATACGAGATCTAGAGAAAGCTAATATATTAACTAACCTTCGTGGTTTGTTCTTGAACATTTCTTGCTGTTATCCAGATGGGATTCATTCCAAGAGGATGTTTGTGTAACTCCTGAGGGGCATTAGCAGCTCTAGATCAGCATTTTAATCTTCATTCAATTTCTATTTTCTTGTATGGCCTCTGGGGGCCATCTCAGAGCTTTTAGAAGAAACAGGAATGGGAGATTTAACGGCAAAGACTGAAGGGACTGGCTGTGCAGGCTCGGAGATGCTGCCCCCCAAAAGGAGAACTTTAACTGAAGTTTTCCCAGCTATGCAGCTGTGAACGGGGTGGCTGATAGCTCCGACCAGAGCGATGATCGCACTGGAAGAACCTGCCTAGCAACCCGAAGTGCAGACACAGCTCTATTTGAGACAAATCCCCCCGACAGCTCCTGCCTTCTGCAGCGCTCGAGAAAGAAAATGCACTGCCTTCAAAAGCAAAACCCCAGGTTTTCCCAAATTGGCAGGAAATGACTCATTCCACAAATAGAGTCTCAGAATAGGAGTACGGGACTCAAGTTCTCCGCCAGGTATGGCTGTGGGAGCACTAGAAAATCACTTAATTAGAGTTGTGCAGGGAAGTGTTTTCAAAATCTTGGATGCTCTGCTTGTTCTGTGTTTGTTTCAAGCCTTTTCAAGTGTGAGGAGATGCTAGCGCTTGCCATCTACAAGGGGGGCCCCTGGTCTGTGCCAGTCATTTGCAGTCTGTGTAGAAAGGCTGTCCTGGGACGGCGGCACTCAGCTTCTGCCCTGCCCGCATCATCCAACAACAACGTGAGCCGGCAATGTGTGCTTGGAGCCCAGAAAGCCAACCGTGTCCTGGGCTGCATCCAAGCAGAAGGACCAGAGGGCAAGGGTGGGGATTCTGCCCCTCTGCTCTGGTGAGACCCCATCTATACAGCCCTGCACCCGGTTCTGGAGTCCTCAGCAAAGAAAGGACATGGAGCTGTTGGAGCAAGTCCAGAGGAGGCCACGGAGATGATCCGAGGGCTGGAGCACCTCCTGTACAAGGACAGGCTGAGAGAGTTGGGGTTGTTCACCCTGGAGAAGGCTGTGAGGAGACCTTAGAGCAACTTCCAGTGCTGAAAGGGGCTCCTGGAAAGCTGGGGAGGGGTTCTGGATCAGGGAGTGCAGGGATAGGATGAGGGGGAACAGTTTTCAGCTGCAAGAGGGGAGATTGAGAGGAGATCTTAGGAAGAAATGTTTTCCTGTGAGGGTGTGTTTTCCCAGAGCAGTGGTGGCTGCCCCATCCCTGGAGATGTTCGAGGCCAGGCTGGATGGGGCTTTGGGCAATCTGACAGACTTAAAGTTGTCCCTGCTCCTGCAGGGGGATCGGACGGGATGACCTGTAAAGGTGCCTTGCAGTGCAAAGCATTCTGTGATCCAGCCAAGCAGCAATCAGCTCAGTTTGAAAGTCTCCACTGTAGAGATAATCCAACAGCCAAACATTGACCTGGACAGGCAGCTTGGGCAGCACTTGCCTTCTGTTCAAGGGGGAATTCATAGCTTCGGGTATGTTTTTCAAACTGCCTGAAGAGCAGATACTTAAGTGAAGGTCTAGTGTTTGGCCATAACAAAAGCTGGCTTTCTTTGGCAGTGCCTGAGAATTCGACTCTATCTATTTCTATTTCATCCAGTGCAGGGAAAAATGGATTGAAAATGACAGAAGAACAAAACAAATCCAAAAATAAGCTCCCGTCCTTGTTTTCGTTCCGCTACTGGATCACTTTGGCTTTGTTGTTTTACAGTGGCTGACGTTCTCTCATGGGCATAATCATATTGATTACGTTAATAGTATTCTGTAGGATTAGCTGTGTTGTTGTGATGCTCGGGAAAACAAAAGCAAAAAGGCTCTGCTGGACCAGAGGTAACTGAATAGAAGGTTCTCATAAATAAAAAACACAGGCGTGCGTATTGGTTTGCCTTGTGCTCTCAGGGGGAGCAGAAGGATGATGGAGAGACTGCAAATGTTGAGGTCTGTGCAACAGAGCAAGTCAACTTGATTCCCTTCCATCGCTCTACCTTTGCTCCCCTTCCTGTGTGCCTGCCTTTATTTCATTGTATATAAATTTCAGCGTATCCCTAGTCTCCACCTCAGTGCTTCCATTCCACCAGGGAATTTTCTCATCAGCATTGTAAAATGTCTCATTAAGAAGGAAGCGGGCAGAGGAGGCTTCACTGAGACAGAACCTAAGGGTGCAATATCAGCTTTTCTTTTGCTCTTTCTCAACTCGTATCTCCTAGTTTCATCAGAGATACCTTGCTTGTGTGGACCTAGTCTATTCATCTTTCTGATACAGGGCATTTGTATTATTAATAGCCTTTGCCCCGTACATTGAACTGAACGACCCTAAAGGCAGTCTGTCCTGCTTCCCCAGCACCGAAAGGCTCACGAGCCCCACGCTAATAAGGCTGTATCGGTTTCCTCCTCCCTATTGAGTCTCCCTCTTTATACATCTGTCAGACACTGAGCTCATATTTTCAACCACCCTGTTGCACGGAACAGAATTGTTCATATTGCCGTAGATAGATGCATTAAAAGACCTTGATCTGTTTGTCTCGTGGGAGTAAATGTTTCTTGTAGGAGGTTCCAAGCAAAACTTTAATCCACTTTTCTCCTCCTGTGTTTCCTCTGCGCTGGACTGAACGAGACAATTTCATCAGATTTCATATTCTTGGTTTTTCTTTTCTGAAAGCTTCACCTCCACGAATTGTGTGTTTATCTTTAAAATCGGGAAGAAAAACTCTCTGGCTCCCCCCTTGCTCTGCCATTAAAAATTCTAAAAGCTGTGTAGCCTTAGAGAATAGCCTTTCTAGAGACATGAAAAAGAATTGCTGATTTATTTATTATTTATAGATCTCATTATATTTTAACTCCAGGGGGTGGCAAATATAGGATAGGCTCCTTCAAACAACTTGTGGGCCCTCCAGTGGTGCTCACCATGCTTCTGCACCAAAAAGGGAGCAAAAAGCAGTGCAGGCAGCAACGCCGAGCAAGGGCAGAGAGGTGGGTAGGGCGGGTGTTGTACGATGTGGGTCTTGATGGTCTTAGACAAGAGTAATAGGGCTGGTTTGGGTGGGAAAGCTGGGATTTTGGTGAGGTGGGATCACTGGGAGGTGGCACACCCTGGCAGTGTTGCTCTCCATCACAGGCCCGGTGGATGAAGGATTCCAGGGAGCAAAATTGTTCCTCTAGGCAGGCAAGAGAGCGCTCTGAAACAACAAAGCCCTCCAGCTTGTCCCCCCTTATCCTGCTCCTGTGCAAACTCCCTCTACTCCATTAAGCTGTTTTGGGAGGCGACGTGCAAGTGGGTCTCAAATGGGAAGTGGGACCTGGAGAGCAGGACTCGGTCAGCGTGTAAGAGGCAGAAAAACAGTTCATAAAGTATAGGGCTTTGAGCAGAAGGGTAGGGGAGTCACTCGGAAGATAGAATGGGTTTCTGTTGCTTTTCTCATGCCACGGACTGTGATCTCGCTGATGTTTGCTGAAACTCCCTGTGAGTTGGACTGGAGAGAGGCTGGAAAAAAGGGAGCGGGCAGAGAGAAAGCCAGACAGAGCTTGAGCCTGAGCCTGGTAAATCCGTGGGGATCGTGTGCCTCTGAGCGTGATGCGTTCGGAGCAGCAGGTAGCAGAGCTGCCAGCCTTAAAGCAGTCCCAGCCTTGTGCAATTTGCATCCCTTCTCACATCTCCTTGCAGTGTCTTTGCGCTTCCCTTGCCCCATATCATGGCCTAATTTAATGCTTCCCACATGATGCTAAAGGTGTTTCCCATAGCTGAAAATGAAAACATGTGCCTGAAATGAGTGCTAATGAGGCTCAGTGATGGCCTGTTCGTTACACCGCTGAGAAGCTGGAAAAAACCAACCTGTGAAATGCAAAAGTGCAGTGCTTGAGGCTTGCAGAATCCTTAGTCCTGGTGCTTCACAGAGAGCTTCTCCAGAAAAAGTCACCACAGATTCCCAGCTGCCCCAGCACGAGCTGATGGAGCTCCCAGTCCTGGCTGACAGAGCTTCCAGGTCACTATATCTGACGTGAGGTCCTGCCATGGGACTCTAGGGGGAAGATGTAAGGGAGAACACAAGAGCAGAAGAAACAAAGGGCTGAGGTCGATGTTGCTGCTTTAAAGATGAAACATTGGGCTGCAGTGGGACAGAGCTGCGCGTACAGAGCCGTTGGGCTGAAAGAGGGGAGATTGAGATGAGATCTTGGAAGAAATGTTTTGCTGTTCAGGTGGTGAGGCCCTGGCCCAGGGTGCCCAGAGCAGTGGTGGCTGCCCCATCCCTGGAGGGGTTCCAGGCCAGGTTGAATGGGGCTCGGAGCCCCTGAGCCAGTGGGAGGTGTCCCTGCCCATGGCAGTTGGAACTGGATGGGCTTTGAGGTCCCTTCCAACCCAAACCATTCCATGGTTCTGAGACTGAGATTGGCTGTCTTATGGCTGTCTCTCCTTCCAGGAAAATAAGGTGTGACTCTAAAGTAACTGGAGAGGAAAGATAGTTTTAAAAGTTCTGTGGCTCACTCGCCCCCGCCTCTCTCGCCCAGCTGTATCGCCGTGTGTCAGACCTGGGGAGGGACATGACATACTTCTGTCTATTTTCACCTCTCTCTTCTTTTCTTCTACCATCCTGCTGAGCGAGCAAGGACAGAGGAACTCATAAATAAAGCCATGGATTTAAGTCAGGACTGAAATCTTATTTGAAAGGATTTGCTCTCTATTTCATTTTTTGTTCAATGTATTTTTATTAACAAGTCTATTCAATCATAACTGCAACTCGTTGTCTCCCGCGCCTGGAAGGATCTATTCTCAATGTAATTTGTCAGCTGGATTCCTTCCCGGTCGTGCTCCTGGTTTTTCTCAGCACATTCTGAATTCCCCATTTTTCATCAGAAGAAGACACTTCCTCTTACTGGGGCACGGGGACCCTTCAATCATCAGTTTTGTCCCAGACTCACACACATATATATGCGCGCACACACAAATATACACACATCTCTCATTTTTTTCTTTTCTTTTCTTTCTTCTGATCTCAACTTTTGATTGAGTTTGCTGTGACTCCCTGACAACATAAGACATGGAATTACAGCCCCATCATCTGCTTCACGGAGGTTGTTTTTGAGTGTTGTCTGTGTGGGCAGTGCCACGCTCCCCCAGCTGCAGGAGGGCTGGCAGCAGGATGATGCACTGGTGATTTTGGTTTTATCACCCAGACAGCAAGGAAGGGGGAAGATTCAGATTAGGAAGAAATTCTTCATTTCAAGGGGGAAAAGCCCAAACAAGGTGATTACTGCTATTCTTTAGTGTGCAATAGGAAGGTTGTTAGGAGAAGGGCAATATAAGGCCAAATTTAGAATAGATGCCCAAAATCTTGTTATCCTACTTAAATCCTCTCGTTCCTAGGGTCCTGCTTAGGCAGCAGCAAGATGTCCAGTACTGCTGTCCTGCTGCTGATGGCGATATAAATACAGAGCTGAAGGGATGTAGGGGAGACTATTGCCTTGCTGATTTGATTCCCAACGCCCAACGTTTGAGGCTTCCCTGGTTTTAGGGGGTTTGTGACAGACAAGCAAGCTTTAAGAACTGGCAGTTTTCTGCTGATTGTGATTCCATATCAAAACTTTGATTAAACTTTTTCAAAATCCTACTCGTTAGCATAATTTGAGTGGATTTATGCTGTGTCTCAGCAATATGCATGATTATTTATGGGAGCTAACGGCCGATTACAATTAACTTTGATGAATGTAAAGCTTTCTGGAAGAAGAAAAAAAAAATTCCCTTCCCTTTGCTATAATTTATAATGCAGGTTAGTTTTATTTGTAGGTACAAATAAATAGAACTAGGGCATAAAACATCCTGACTCAGGCAAGAGGAGAATCTTTGCATTACCCCGTCAAATAAACCAGAGTAACTTCAACAGAATTCAATGAACTGCACAGACTTGATGCAATCTGATGATTAGTCCTTTATCTTTAAGCTGTTCTTTTCTGCTGACTAGAGCTTTACTAGACATTGAGGCGGGGGGGTGTGTGTGTGTGCTAATTTATGTAGATTTATGTGCAATGACAATATTTACGTAGGTGCTGGTGTGTGCTCACCAAGAGGATGGGAAAAAATTGTGTCGACGTCAGAGATGTCCATGGTGAGCAGAGGCTGTGGTCTCTGGAGAGGCTTTGCCTTGGGAAGCAGCTCTCTATCCAAGCTGAATGAGAAATCCTCTTAACCTCAAAAGTGAGAAATACCGTGCATTGAACACAGTGCAGCCTTGAAACGCAGTGGTACCCAGAGAGGTTTGCTGTTGAAATTCTGTGGCAAGGGGGAAGGCAGCTTCTCCTGAAAGCTCAGTAAAGCGCACCCTCAAACCCCAGGTACCATCCACCTCCTCGATGGGGCATGGTTATGCTTGCCCAACCAGCAACAAGCCTGCACAGGCTTTCAGGTTTAGCTGCTTTACTCAACTTCATCCACACCCCACCTACAGCTTCTTTATCTGTAGAGAGAATCTGGGCAGTTCTGCTGGCGTAGCTCCCTGCTGCAAGGTCTGCCTGCGGATCTGCAGCTGCCTTGCAAGGGTTAGGGTGGCAAATCACCTCTCCAGAGCTGTAAGGCCCAGTGCTTGCACCAGCAGTGGCATGGCTTGAGTTTGATCGCATGATGGAAACTCTCTCTGTATCCTGAGCAGCTCTGCAGTCTTTCTGCCTTGTGAGAAGCAAACTGTCACGTCTTGTTTGGCATGAAGGTGGCCCCATGCTGTTGTCTTGTTTCTGCTGCTGACCTGAGGATAAAGATCTTGCATGGAACATTTTATCAGCTGTAGTAAATGTTCTTTCTTTATTAATTCTATTTGAGATCAATAATTAATGCTGCTGCCTCCTTTACAATTCCCTTCAGTGGGAGAGGAGCACGGAGGCGGGCTGCTACTTCATAGCTTTACTGTCAGAAGAGCTTTGTGTTTCTTGAAGACCCCTGCGGTCCTATATATGGGTTCTTGCATTATAAAACCCCATTCCTTATTTAGGGTCAGCAGGTTCTCAGTTTAAGTAGTCTGGCAAGCTATATAATTGGGCATTTAATTCCCTTCACAGAGAAAATGTGGCAAATACATTGAGCAAGGTTGTCCCCATTTCATCCCTCCCTGGTCAGGGGCAGCATAAACAGAGAGACTTTTGGGGCAAGAAGTCAGCTTTAAGTTTGTAGCATAAGCAGCAACAGAGGGTTTCTCTGCCAGCAACCATCTCCCCACTGCTTAGCAGTTTCTGACCAAGCCTCCACAGTGTTTTTACAGACATCACCGAGTTACAGGTTTGGAACTGTGCAGCCTCAAACACGCCGGCTGCTGGCAAGGACGAGGTTGTCAGCCCCCTGTAACATCCTGCTGCTAACAAAGCAGGGCACGTTTGCTGCTAACCTAAAAGGTCGCAAGACTTGCGGTCTCTTGCCTGCCCCTTGAGCCAATGCACGGCCCTGGAGCATCTCTTGCTTAAAAATCAAAGTGATTCGGATTCTGCATTTCAGAAAACAAATAGGTCAAGACTGAAGAGTCAGGATTTCTTTAGCTTCTAGCTAATTTCTTTAGCCATTAGCTCCTCTCGGGTCAGTCCATGGCACATCAGGGTTATTTCTTGGCTGCTTTTCTGACTAATGCATTAACCGATAGGAGAGAAATCCTAAGCTGATAAGTTTATTGCTGTACCAGAGGAACTGCAAGGATGGGCTCTTTGTGCCAGCAGCACAGCCCTATCTCAGCCATGCTGGTGGCTGTTGACCCTTGCTGTGGGTGGAAAGAGACTTTCACACAAGCTGGCAGGTATCAGATAAAGGCTCAGTTAATACCACACATCTTAATAGTCTCTTTCATGCAAGAATGGCAAATGGATTTTGCACACACTGTTGAAGCAAGCTTGCTCCTGTCCCTTAGATATTATCATCCTTTCAGGTGGCAGGGGAGCGGAGGCAATGAGTTAGAATAAAGTTTTCCCAATTTGTAGAATCACAGAATGGTTTGAGTTAGAAAGGATTGTAAATATCACCCAGTTCCAACCCCTCTGCCATGCTTTCTTTTCTTCCCTGGATTCTTCCCCTCCCTTTCCCCTTAATCAAAACCAAATAATCTATGCTTTTACTTCTGAGGCTCAGAAGGTACAAGAGCAATAAGCCTGACCCTAATAGCAGGACAGGTATTCGGCTGCCAGGGAGTTCGATCGAGCTGCTCTTCTTTATGGAGAGGAGAGTTCAGGTTTGTTCTAAGAGCTTGTTCAGGCATTTTTCTCTCTTATTCATTTATGCTTATATCATGCTTCGGGGCAAATCCCCCAACACTCTTTGCTGAGCATCGTGGCAGTCGGTGTGGTCCTTGCAACTCAACTGATTTATGGCCACATCGCTGCTAACACGCTCGAAGCTATAATGATTGGCCAACACCCGGCTCACAAATCCAGCTGATAAGCTGTCATGCCAAATGCCTCACATCGATTACTGAACTGGTGTCTCTGTGGCTGCATCTCAAAGACTGCTCCTCTTGAGCATGTCTTGGCTTTTCTGCAAGCCCATCATTTATCAGAGATGTGAAATAACAGCCACATTTGCTCCCGTTTTGCTTCAAGGTTGCTTGCTTTGTGTTGCACAAACAGGAGACAGCTCATGTATGAACTGATCCTCCTCACTTTGGTTTTGTCCCACACATGGAGAAAGCTGCTCACTGGAGTTCTCAGTGCACGGATAATCCATGTCCCTGCACACCCTGCTGGAAACTCCTCCTGCTTCTGTTCTCCTTGTTGTTTTTCCACTTGCATCCACAGATTTTGCAAATGGTATTTTTAATGTTGGAGCCCAGTAACTTCTCTTTGGGTTGCACTGTAACTGTCTACTTCCTAAATCATGAAAGATATTCAAGCAGATCTATGAGTTCGACGAGATTGTTGGCCTTTGCCCCACCTACGAGCCCTGCACAGAGGTTCCACAGCGTCGGTTGCGTTAGCATTGCCCCGGCCATGCTCAGCCTTTGTAGATAGGCTCCTCCTCAACCGAGTATTCAGTTCTCTTTGGTTTTGCCTCATCCTCCACCAAAGGTGTAAGTGGGATTATACTGTAGCCCTCTAGACCCAAAACATGAAAACAATGGCACTATCTGCCAGCATAAGCGAATACAGGATTCAGAGTCTAATTAGATGGGGAGACTGGGAGCAAATACGTAAATACCAAGATGACTATTGTAAAAATATTTTTAGTTATTTGTACTGCAGGATTTCTTGATTTGCTGCTGGGACTGTGAGGTTTACCTTTGTGGTCTCGTAGGAAAGGGGGAAAAAAATTACATGCAAAGCAAACCAGTGGTTGTCTGGTTGTGTTTTTTAAGTATGCAGGTAAGCATCACTCAATTAAGGAGGAGCATGAGGGAAAGAATGAAGAAAGCTCTCAAAGGTGATCAGCAGTCTGGTCTCTCTGACCGCCATACCCATGGACATAAACACAGTGAGACGGGATAATGCCTGAAAGATAAATCATACGTATAGATTCAACAGGGGTGCTCCCCACCCTGCCCCGACACAGAAACCAAGTAATGAGAGATGCTTTTTTCCTTTTGATTTAGAACTAGAAACACCTGGCAAGAACGATATGATAAGTGTTGCTTAAAAAGAAATGGGGCAAGGAATAATAGCTACTTCTCTCAAATTACAAGTGACAGGACAAGAAGAAATGGGCTGAAGTTGCACAGGGGGAGGTTTAGATTGGATATCAGGAAAAATTTCTTTACTGAAAGAGTGGTGCAGCCCTGGCAGAGGCTGCCCAGGGCAGTGGTGGAGTCTCCATCCCTGGAAGGGTTCAAATAGCGTGTAGATATGGCACTTTGAGACAAGCTTTAGTAGACACAGTGGGGTTGGGCTGATGGTGGGACTAGATGATCTTGGAGGTCTTTTGCAAACTTAATGATTCTGCGATCCTATTGTATGATTCTCTGATAAGAGGGGTATGTGTCCATTCTCTGTCTGTGAGGACCTTGTATGGGTCCTGCTACCGTACGTCCAGATACACGGACGTGCTCAGAGTGGCACAGAAATGCACAGCGTTTCCTGGAGGAGACACAGCACCTGGAAGGAGTTACAGGCCAGACGCACAAAGGTACTTTTTGAGCTTAGCGATGTGCTCAGAGCCACCCAGGGCAGGGAGCATCCCGCTCTGCAGCCCTGAGCTGAGGCCAGAGTGACTCTGCTTGGAATTGGTGCAGGAGGCTGCTGTGAGGTGTGGTGGCCTTGGCCCAGCTGGGCATCTGGCCATTGCATCACATTTACATGGGATTTGGGGCTTTAAAAGCTGCTGAAACGACAGCTCCAGGCAGGAACTCGTGTTCTATGGCAGGTAACAGAGTTGTAACATGCCGATTGGCAGAAATAAAGGAAACTGGTCTTACTGGTAATGCAATTGCTATTTAACATCACCCAAACAAACCTGTGAAAAAGGAGTTGCCTAGAGGAAAGTCTGGCCTTTGAGTAAAAGCTGAAGGAAATTACCGTGGTACCCGAGGGGAGACTCTAAAGAGCTGATTTAAGACCGGTCAGAATAGTCTTTAGTACAAATTGCCCCTTATAATTTCTTGTCTGCCAGCCCATCTCCACTCTCAAATCCCTACATCTCCAAGAACCTTTCCTCACATGATCTCTTTTCATCCTCCTTTCCTGACCTCTCAACCCACCTGCTTTAAATAGAAAGCATCTTTCCCTTCTGCTATGAAATACAGACTTGCAGTTATCCTTAAAGAGGAAACAGCCACGTGCACTGAAGTGAGTTTCTACATTGCTTGAGCTCCAGCTCTGCCTTTTCAGGGACCTGCTTCCAGACGGGAACGTAGTGGCTGACCTGCATCCCACCAACATTCATAGCATGTACTGACAACCCCTTACAATCTAAAAGCAGTACCTTCGTGTCTGTTGCTAGTTTGGAAAGCTGGTGAACAATTCTCTGTTTTGGGGTTCTGTGCTCTTCTCAAAATCTGGTCATTGTTTCTCTCATCTCATCCTTCCCATCACTGTTCTACAACTACTTGAAGCTCTCTCAGGGCTGCCAGGAGGAGGGTGGTGTTTGTCTTTTGTGCTAAGACAAAACCTATTTCCCACTAAGACCTCTGCAATGTGCTGCAGTGACTTAGGAGCATTTCTGGAATTCTTTTGATTTGAAACCACAAAGGTTCTGGTATCATCATTGTCTCTGGAGAACCAAGGATGTTCCCTGAAAGTGCACAGGTTAGGAAACCCTTAAAAGTAGCTGACTCACATTTGGAGTTCAAGCAAAGTCCGTAACCTGTCCTGGATTAGTAATCAGCAGGAAGGCAGATGACCTTTTCTTGGTCATCTTGAGGTCTCTGCTCTCGGGGACAGGATATTCAGCTTCTGCTTGCTAGGAAAATTCATGTGAGGTGAGTCAGGCAATTACTTCCTCGATGACTGGTACTGTTGTTTCCAGTGAATGCAATATGAATGGAGCCAGCCCACGCAAAGCTTTGCTTACTGGTTCTAGATGAGATCTGGCTACGGGGCAGAGCCAACCCAAACCATTTCCAACATTCACGAGTTTGTCTGCTTAGACACATCCAGCTGGTGCCTGCTGTAATACTTTCTGCATCTCCTGGCCCACAGCATTGTAAAGGCTGGGGAAGTGATGCTGGCATATTAGCCGTGACAGCTAGATTTCTCTTTAATTCTACACAGAGGTTTGTGAGAACTCAGATAAATGAGATGTGTGCGGGATGAAACGGAGGTGTGGAGTCCGGAAGGCAATTCCTGTGCCTGAATTTCATTTTCAATATACAGTGGTGATAGCAGCTGCATCACTTCCTCCCTCCCTTCCACTGTTCAGGCAGGAACCATGAACTATGATAGAATTTCTCAACCTTTTGTAGTCTCAAGATCAAATGGTCTTATAGGGAGAGGAGGAAACCCACAGGCCCACTTGTGTGGCTCCACCTCAGCTGCTTTTACTTTCAACCGTGTAAAAATTACACTAGTTTTGTCACTGTACGCTTCTTATTTTCATTTCCCCTCTGCTGTGTTGCTGCAATGCATGGTGTTTTTTCTCTGTGATGTTAAGACTGGTTCCTGTGGTTTGGGTGAACTGCGGGCTCAACGCTATACTGGGTAACTCGCTCTGGTGTTAACTGGTTGGCAGCAGAGCCAGAAGACCCTGAGTCTTTTGTGGTGTTAACCACAGAGACGTGTCTTCTCCTTTTGTAGCAGACTTTGCCATTGCAAAGAAGAGAAGGCTCCGAGGAGACCTTATAGCGACCTTCCAGTACCTGAAGGGGCTTCAGGAGAGTTGAGGAGGGACTGTTTACAAAGGCTTGTAGTGATAGGAGAGGCAATGGGTATAAACTGGAGAAGGGCAGAGTTAGACCAGACGTAAGGAGGAATTTCTTCATGATGAGAGTGGTGGGGCACTGGAACAGGTTGCTCCATCCCTGGGGGTGTTCAAGGCCAGGTTGGATGGGGCTTGGACAACCTTATCTAGTGGGAGGTGTCCCTGACCATGGCAGGGAGGGTGGGACTAAATGATCTTTAAGGTCCCTTCCAACCCAAACCATTCTATGATTCTATGCTTGCTACTGCTTCAGAAGAAGGTAATCTCTTGACCCTTGGCAGCTGTGACTGCAGGTCCATGAAGACACGGCTCTCTCCTGCCCGTTGTTCTTAGAATCATAGAATGGTTTGGTTGCAAAAGACCTTTGAGATGGTCGAATCCAACCGTACCTGTCCACGACTAAACCTGTGCACTCTCCCTGAGCAAGTCTTAGGAGAACTGGGCGGCTGGGTTTTACCTCTGAGGTCGGCTGTCATCTGAGCGAGTCCCTGCCAGAGGGCTGGTGAGGAAGGGATGTGGCTTCTCCACCCTCCCATGGCAAGGAGAAAGGCAGTGGGTGAAGCGGGAGCCTTGAAGACATTTTGCCATTAAGTGGCGTAATTTGAATCTCTGCTCGATGTTTTGATTTTGCCCAGCTGTGTCTGTGTGCCTTTGGATTAATCCTGTTAGCTGGCAGGAGCAGGGCTGCCTGCTGTTTATCAAGAGTGCTTGTGTGATTTCTACTTGATATGCAGTTGTCTGGGAGAGGAACTTTGCAGGCTCGGTCCTTGCTGCCGCTGGGCTCCTTCAGCCCGACGCGGGACGCAGAAGGCAGAGCTGTCTGCCCCGGGAGGCTCAGACAGGAGGGGAAGGGCCAGTGCTTTCCTCACCCAGAGGATGACCATCACATTCGTTAGAGTAGAAACCGGCCGGTTTTTGTGCATCCGTTTGTGCTACTGCCTGGCTGGCGTTGTGACACTTCCACGTTGTGTTTTAGTTGTTTGCAATGAGCAGAAAGAGAGAAATCCTTCCTCAGTGCAAGTGGCAGGAGTGTCTCTAGAGCTGCGGAGTCTGGACTCTGTCTCTCCCTTTGCCAGGGAAAGAATGGACTTCTTAGTGAAATTAATTGCTCCTTTAACAAATTACTGCTCATTAGCCAAGCCACTGTGACTGGGTGCGTACTCTGAGCCCAGCTTATCTATGAAATGAAAAGAGATTACCCTTAAAAACCTCCTCATGGTTAGCACAGCTGAGTTGACTGGCCGTAACTCTATCACCTTATGGTGAAAAGCGGTGCCTTATGTTCTAACAACCACACTAATAAAACATAGTAACATGGGACGCAGCTTTGAACTCCCGCGTGGCCGCTTCAGCATGAAATATCACCGTCTTATGTAGACTGAGGGGTTTGGGGTCACAGAGGTGGGTGTCCAGCATCACTGTCCACGGTTGGAGAGACAAGCCCCGGGTTTTTATCTGGACACAGAGGGATTTGTGACCTTGTTCATGTATTCCATCAGTCTAAGTCAGTCTTCTCTCCTAGCCCTTTGTTTAATTCTACATATTTTGGTGGAACTGACTGCGTTAAATGGAAGTGGAGTATATAGAGAGGTTCAAATGGGGATTAATAATTTCTCTGGGTAATGAAAACACGGAGTTATTATGTTAGTTGTGAAAGACAGAAGTCCCTTATGCCTACTGAACATGAGAGTATGCTGGGATGAGGTTTTTCTTCTTGATTATTTCCCTGTTTTTCCCATGCAGCTGTTCTTTTGGCAGAAGCTAATGGGTTTGGGAATATTCAGTCATTATATCTCCCTAAAATTATTTTTCTTAAAAGTACATCAAATTATAAATATTTCAGCTGGGGAAATTTTCCTTTCCTCACACTAATTTTGTTCAAAAAATACGATATTCTGTTTAGGTTCCCCTATTTCTTTGATTGTGTGTAATATTCCATCTTGCTGCCATGTGCTAATCACTACACACAAAATATTAACTTTATTAATCATATTCTGGGCATCGGTGTCTGCACTGTTTTCCGATGGTGAGTTAATGTATCAATTTAAACGGCATGTTGAAGATCTCCCCTGCCCCAATGCTGCCTTGACAAGCCCCTCATTTTGACCAAGAGGTCGCCTTTCAGCCTTTTCAAATGATTTTTGTCCTAATAGATGTTCTCCACTGGAGTAAAAAGGGTGGTGGGAATCTCTACATCCGTCATATCTTCTGCCGAGGCTCCCAGTGATGCCTCAATTTTCAGATAGAAGGTGGAGCCGTGCTGTAGCCCTGTGATCCCTGTGCTAATAACGCCTTTAATCTGCCAAGTGATTTCCAAATGCTCTGAGATGTCTGCACAACAGTTGGTGGCCGGGAAGGATTTTTATGAGGCTAGACTGTAGAACTCGTCGCTGCCACGCGCTTCTGAGCTAAGGGACAAGTGGATTCCAAATGGGATTAGATATGTTTGAGGAAAATAATCCTCTCCTGGCTGGAGATTAGACCTCAAGTTCCTGCCTTGCTACAAACTCCTTTTATGACCTTAAGCAAATCTCACCTTCTCTGCGCTTCTGTTCCCTGCGGTCATAAAATAGGGATTCACATTTGCCATAAGTGTTCGGGAAATGAATGTACCAGAGATCCTGATGCTCAGCTGTTACGCTAATATGGAGCCACATCAGACACGTAGCTAATAGGATTTTGAAATACTAAAAGTGGTATTAATTAAGGACATAAGCTAAGTACTAACTGATGGGGTCAGGAGGAAATAGCTCTCCCTAAACACAGTTTATCCCACATCTGTCTACTGGCATCTTCCATCAAAGCATCTGGTGCTGTCAGATGGGTTACTGAACCAGATGGACTTGCTCTGCAATTCACTCTCACGCTGCTGTTGTTCTTGTATCTCCTGACTGATTTCCCCCCCTCCAAGTTTCCATTTTCTATTTGCTGTGTGTCAGTGGGGATTGATTACGGCGGAGCAGAATCTATACCCTATCCATGTGGAAACCCGATCCATACAGCAGGCGTGGTTGGGACTGAGACAGTTTGGGTTTTTTCTAATACAGTTGGAAATAGCAAATGAATATCAGTGGCTGGAGTTTAGACTGGTGATTTGGTCAAAATGGGATATGAGGAATGCGAGGCAGGAAGAACTACAGAAAGTGTGTTTCTTTATAGAATCGTGGAATAATTTGAGTTGGGAGGGACCTCAAAGCCCATCCAGTCCCACCCCCCGCCATGGGCAGGGACATCCCACTGGATCAGGGGCTCCGAGCCCCATCCAACCTGGCCTGGAACCCCTCCAGGGATGGGGCAGCCACCACTGCCCTGGGCAACCTGGGCCAGTGCCTCCCCACCCTCATTGTGAAGAAATTCCTCCTCATGTCCAGTCTCAATCTGCCCCTCTCCAGTTTATACCCATTGCCCCTCGTCTTGTCACTACAAGCCTTGGTGATAGAGAAAGGTTAAGGTCACAAATCTAGGTCACTGCCTGTGTCTGTCTGCATGAAACTTGTATCTTGAGTCCCTCTTGCCTGTTCTGCTCCCCACCAGCTCGCCACTGCGTGCTCAGCCATCCGTTTTCGCTCTCCTAGCCAGGTGGCCACTCTTGTTGCCATCAAATGCGGGCAGGGGGGGTGAGCTGGGTGGAGGATGTTTCTGTGGACACTAATCAGTTCCCACCACTTATAGAACAAAAGACAAGACCTGGTGCTAAGCGATTTCCTTGCTAATTGCTGCTGCTGACTCTTGGTAAAGGACAGGACATGGAATTAGGATCATAGACTGTTCTGAGCTGGGTGGATGTGTCCTGACCCACATGGATCATCGAGTCCGGCTCCTGTCCCTGCACAGGACAACCCCAACAGTCACACTGTTGACCAAACATTTCTGGAATATTGTCAGGCTTAGAGCCATGACTGCTTCCCTGGGAGCTGTTCCAGTGCTCCACAACCCTCTGGGGGAAGAACCTTCTCCTAATGTCCAACCTAACCCTCCCCTGGCACCTTCCTGCCATCCTCTGAGTGCCCTTACTGACAATTCTTGCCCTTAGTAGAGCCAAAATGTGACTGCTCAGAGCCACAGCAAATTGGAGGAGCGGAGAATTCAACGTGTGCTTCTCCTGCTGGTGGATGGATGGATGGGGAGACAGAGTAGAGGCAGGGCTGATACAGCAGAGTCAGTCTGAGAGACCTGGGGCACTGCTGTCCCTCCTGCCAGCTCCACAGAGGTCCTGATGTGCCTTTGACACTCACAGCATCAGCCAGTGGAGTATCTTGCCAGTAACAGCTGACTGGTGTATTTTAATTAGAGTGAGAGTAAATTACATCAGACTACGAGAACCTGACTTTTTCACGACGGCTCGGGGAGAATGGGAAGACTAGCATTTTCAATTTAGGGTTTAGTTAGATAATGCCTGTTGGTGCCAGTAGATTACAGAGTGGATATTAAATCCTCCAGGATTTGCAATGGGAAGTACTCACAGAATCCGTAAGTAGGCAGGAGAGCATGGCTATGGAGCTATCGTCCCCTGGAGGTCCCGAGAGGGAAGAGAAAATGTGAAGTAAATCTTTTCTTTGAAGGAGGCTCCACGGAAAGAGCGCACACATGCAGGCTGTGGCCTTTAAAGGTTCGCTGTTAAGAAGCTTTCTTGCTCCTGACAGCAGGCAAATGGCATGTGAAAAGGTAATGGGGTCTGTCAGACTGCTGGAGCAGGGAAACACGAGGCTGGGCTCTGGAGTGCTAATGCTCTTGCTGTGGGGTTTGAGATAGGTCCCTCTCTTGGATCCCACAGAAGTTCCTTCTGTGTGTGTGTCCCCTGCATTGCGGGAACCCAGAAGCTGTTCATAAGCAATTCTGATGCTGGGCTGTTTGATAAAGCCGGTGTAAGCTGACACGGTGATTGATGAGCAGATCCTGACCGCAGCGAAGCAGGTTTTTCTTGGTGACTGAAGATCTCTTGGCCCATTTAGCCCTCTCCAACTTCAGCAGGACTTGGGGCACCTAGGACTGGAGTCCTCAACACAGGAAGGACATGGAGATGTTGGAGTGAGTCCAGAGAAGGCCACGGAGATGATCCTGGGCCTGGAGCACCTCCTGTACAAGGATAGGTGGAGAGAGTTGGGGTTGTTCAGCCTGGAGGAGAGAAGGCTCCAGGGAGACCTTAGAGCAGCTTCCAGTGCTGAAAGGGGCTCCAGGAAAGCTGGGGAGGGGCTCTGGATCGGGGAGTGCAGGAATAGGACGAGGGGGAACGGTTTTCAGTTGAAAGAGGGGAGGTTGAGATGAGATCTGAGGAAGAAATGTTTTCCTGTGAGGGTGGGGAGGCCCTGGCCCAGGTTCAAGGGTGTTGTCTTCAATCCAATTGAAGATCCCTGGAGGGGTTCCAGGCCAGGTTGGATGGCGCTCGGAGCCCCTGATCCAGTGGGAGGTGTCCCTGCCCATGGCAGGGAGTGGAACTGGATTGGCTTTAAGGTCCCTTCCAATCCAAACCGTTCTATGATTCTAAGATGTACCTCAAGATTACAAAATATTCGAAACAAGATTTGGTCTTGGCTGAGGCTCTGGAACTGGTGCCCCTGTGCCTCTTGGCCCCAGTGTGGTGTGGAGGAAACACTGGTGTGCTGCATCATTTCAGGGACTGTATCCCAAAGAGCTAAAGGTCTGATCAGAATCTTGACAATGAAAATCCAGAAGCTATCACAGTCTTTTATTTGAGCATCCCAATAGTTTTATTAAGACTGTGTCCCTGTATTTTATGCTTGCTAATTAGCAATTTTAAACACTTTATTTCCGTGTCATCTTTGTGCAAGAGAGTGGCAAATTTATGTCATTAAAACATTGCAAAAATTTAAAGGTTCACAAACAATTAATTTTATTATCCTTGTTTATGCCTCTGAAGAATTGTTCATTTTAAAACTTTATAGTTAATACGTACAAAGATAAAACATCCCATGATGTCGTGAGCAGCACCGAGGGTGCCTTGGGCTAGCGTCGGGCTGGGCGTTAAGAGCTGTGTGTGGGGAAGAGGCTGGGGGGCTCTGGTGGGCAGCAGGGGGTTACGGATGAAGTCTCTGCTGAGAAACAGCCACCTCTGGGCCAAGGAACTTGACCCAAAAGCCTAAACTTTCAGGGAATGACAAATTTGGGGAGTGAAAGAGGAAGGAGACCACTCTTGATGTCATTGACCTCCAGGCCCTCCAAAGAGGAGTCACAGCTGCTCATCTCCTGCACTTGGGGCACAACGACCCTATGCAGCTCTACAGACTGGGGGAAGAATGGCTGGAGAGCTGCACGGAAGAGAAGGACCTGGGGGTGCTGGTTGACAGCCGACTGAACATGAGCCAGCAGTGTGCCCAGGTGGCCAAGAAGGCCAGCGGCATCTTGGCTTGTATCAGAAATGGGGTCACCAGCAGGGCCAGGGAGGGGATTCTCCCTCTGTACTCGGCACTGGTGAGACCGCACCTCAAATACTGTGTTCAGTTCTGGACCCCTCACCACAAGAAGGATGTTGAGGCTCTGGAGAGTGTCCAGAGAAGAGCAACGAAGCTGGTGAGGGGCTGGAGAACGTCTGACGAGGAGCGGCTGAGAGAGCTGGGGTTGTTTAGCCTGGAGAAGAGGAGGCTGAGGGGAGACCTTATTACTCTCTACAACTACCTGAAAGGAGGTTGTGGAGAGGACGGAGCTGGGCTCTTCTCCCGAGTGACAGAGGACAGGACTAGAGGGAATGGCCTGAAGCTCCGCCAGGGGAGGTTCAGGTTGGATATCAGAAAAAATACTTCACAGTAAGAGTCATCGAGCACTGGAACAGCTGCCCAGGGAGGGGGTCGAGTCGCCTTCCCTGGAGGTGTTTAAGGAACGGGTGGATGAAGTGCTGAGGGACATGGTTTAGGGAGTGTTAGGAATGGTTGGACTCGATGATCCAGTGGGTCCTTTCCAACCTGGTGATTCTGTGATCTCCCCTCAGTCAGCCTGACTGTAAGTTTTGTCATGGAGCCTCGCGCTGACAGTTTAGTGTCCGGGTGTCCTCTGCCCCTCTGCAGCCACTGGCTGGATCGGAGAGAGACACACACACACACACACACACACCCACCCATCCCTTAGGATCTCCATAGGATGGAGACCTGGTGCCTGACCCCAATGCAACCCTGAGCAGAGACAGAGGAGCAGTCCTGTCTCCTTCAGCTGGGCAGGCTGCCCTCGGTCTGTGAGCGGGCTGCGCAGCGCCCTGGAGCTCGTACCACGCTTCCAGGCTGCAAAGTTCATTACGGCGTGTCTGGGGCTGCTCTGACTGCGTTCCCTACGCAGGCGAGATGCAGCCCTGCAGCTGCGAGGTTCATTACTCCATCCCCACGCTGCCAGTCCTGCTCATCACCTCTGACTGCTTAGGCGATGAGCTCCATTATTTTTTCTGATGTCACAGAGTCCAGGAATGCAGAGTGAGTTTGTAACTTGCTCTTCTTTTATGCTTAAGTGGTGGAACTGAGATATTTGCAGCAATTTCAGGACAGGAAGAAGATTTCTCTTTGATTGCTTTTTAATCACAGTAATAACAGTAGTGGAAGCAGTGAGTGGAATTGATAGGAAATAGCTGAGCTCTGTTCTCTGGTAACTCCCGTGTGGGATAAACAAGGAGGATTTACTGGCTTCTGAAGTGAATTCAGAGCATCCTTGCTCTTCAGGAATGACTGTCAGCAAAGTCTGGGGAAAACTAAGCTGGTGTCCAGTACCTGGGAGGAGGAGTATTCCGGGCACCCTCTGGAAAGCTCCCTGCCTTGGTGTACATAGAGTAAATGAATAAACCTTGCTGCCTCTGATCTTACCCCACCGATTCCCGTGTACAGTTGCTCTTTCAAGCAGCTGTCAGACCTGTACGTCCACCTGGCCTTGAATCCACATCTTTAGCAGCCCACAAGGGATTTATTCTCCCCCTCAGAGATGAGAGAAGCCGTGATGTAGGCAAGAAATTCGAGCTGTGCAGAGCTGGAGCCCTATAGTAACAAGTGATCGGATGAGAGGAAATGGCCTCGGGTTGTGTCAGGGGAGTATTAGATTGAATATTAGGAGAAAATTCTTTACTGACAGGGTGGCGAAGCACTGGCAGGGGCTGCCCAGGGCAGGAGTGGGGTCACCATCCCTGCCGGGATTCAGAAAGTGTGTAGAGGTGGCACTTTGGGACATGGTTTAGCAGACACGGTGGGGTTGGGCTGACAGTTGGATTTGATGATTTTAGAGGTCTTTTCCAACCTTAACGATTCTATTATTCTAAGGTTCTGTATCCCCAAAAGGCTTCAAGTGGGTGGAGAGTTCAATGGTGCCCAGAACCAACCTCGCAGGAGGACTTGGGTCTGGGGTGGGGCAAAACAGTGCCTTGGCCGAGGCAGTGTCCTCGCAGCCTGGTCATTCCCAGGCTGATTTTGGCCTGCGCATGTGTGAGCAAGCGCTTTCCTCCAGTGGGAGCTGGGGAGGTTTCACTCTGGCAAGAGGGGAACACTGAAATCACCAACCACCACAGGCTGAGTGGTATCTACTAACACCCTTGCAGGGAAGGACTTGTGCAGCACCAGTGCTTGGGGAACCAACCTAGCCGGGTGTATCTGCAGGGTAGCCTCAAGGTAGTATACGAGAGGTGCATCCATCAGTCTGGCTTTGACCTTCAAGGGTGTACAAATTTTCTTTGAGCTGACGTGACCTTGACTCAAAATATCCAGAAAGCAGTAAAGAGGAAGCCTCTAGGAGCTGGGAAAGTGGGTTCTCCAAACTCCTTGCCTTGTATAAAGAATATTTTGAAGAGGCTTACCCTCTCTGAGACCCTTGCAAGCACACACACAGAGAAGACAGAGAGAGACCTCATTCTCAGGGTATTTTGGTCAGCCATGGAGCTTTCTCCTTTATTTCTGCAGTACGTTGCACACGTGAAGGGCCTCATTTACATCAGCGCAGCCGTGTCCTGTCTGAGAAGGTGGAATTCTTCTTGCTTTGCTGATCAAGACAAACATGATAAAAACAGTTCATGCACAATACACCTCGAAGCCGCGCTGCTGGTTCCCTGGGACGGTGAGGTTCTCTGGTTTTGCAAAGGTCTACGAGGAGACCGGTGGGGCTGGAAGGGGAGGCCAGGCTAACGCCAACGGGGAGCAGCTCCGTTGCTGTCGCCGGTGTGAGAAGTCAAGGTCTGAGGGAGGCCCTTGGAGCGAGGGGAGCAAAGAGGCCATGGGGATGCAAAGGTGTGGGGCAGAGCAGAGCTGGTGGCGAGGGGACATTTGCTTCCTCCGGCCGTTCGTGTGCTGAGTGAGGGGCTGTGCGCCCTGGCTGGCACCGCAGCAGGGCAGGAAAGAAGGAGGGATTTTAATATCTGAGTTTTGGAGGAGGAAGAGGCATCGTGCCCACATTTTGGAGAACAGAAAGGAGGTGGTGGAAGCTTTTAATGGAACACAAGGGACCCAAGTGATTACTGGACACCTGCTCAAGGGCAAGACAAAGCCAGTGAGATTCAGGGAAGGGGAGGGTTCTTTCACACACATACTCAACCCTCTCAGTATGTTTCAACTCTATCCCAGTTTCCCTTCCTTCACGTCCTTCCCTACCACACCATCCCCTTCCCCTATGGTCATTAAGGAAACAAAAAAAAAAATATTATAAAATAATTGCCATTTCAAGTATTCTGGAGCAGCCAACTGTCAACCTCAGAAGTTTTGTCTGAGTTGTCAAATTAACAAGCAGCGAGAATCTTCGCATGGGGATTAGCAAGAAAGTAATTTTCAGAGATCAAGAGGTGTGACCTCTCTCAGCAAGGCGTTGCAAGCATTTTGGGGTAGGAAAGTTCGGGGGAGCTGTTCCAAAACCTGCTTGAACAGAGCAAACCATGGGAAGTAAGCTGTCAGGTCTTGGTTCTCCGTTCTGCAGCTGCTTATCACCATTTGAGGGCACTGATCCTGCAATGGGGCATCTCCTCCCATTGACTGGCCTGGGAAGGCTTGTCCATAGCATGGACCTAACATCTCAGCTTTGTCCAAGGGGAAGGAAAATAATCTCGGTGAGATCACAGAAAGGTTAACCAGCTCTGGCTGGTTTGCAAACAGAGTGCTGATGCGATTCATCTATCCAGGGGACAAATAAAAACCATTATCCTGAGCAAAAAGCTATGGTGCTGACTCTCATTGCAGAAAAAAAAACAAACACCTGAACTGCAATATATAAATCAATTTTGATTTAGGGGAATTAAGAAAAACACCACAAAACAAAAAACAGCACCCAACACCTATGGCATCTAATCAATCTTATAGTCATAGGATGGATTTTCTCTTTATTTCTTAATTTGAAAAGGTGGCTGGAGGGGTACGTTAATAGGATAGAAAGCCTCTCTGCCCTCCTGGCCTTGGGCTGTGGCAGCTCTGAATAGGTCCTCTTGGCTGGCTTTTTGGAAGGCAGCAGGAGCAGAGCTGAGCTGACAAAGGGCCCTGAAGACACGTGTCATCATGATCACGGGCTGGAGGGAGCCTGCAGGGACCTCAGGGAAGTGGCAGAGCTGTCGGTCCCCATCTGAGGCAGGGCCGGGTCATGGGGTAGAGAGGCACAGGGAGAGCTTTCGCCTGGCACTGCTCCCAGTGGCTGAGGCGCCTCCATTCCAGGAAGACATTTGGGGCCCCCAGCTTGGGACCTTCACCAGGATTTAACAGCTATAGTCATATAAACACACTCGGGACAACGAGGCAGCGGTACAGCGGAGCAGGGGAGCGCTACCCAAGCACATGCTTCCCAGGAGAAGCAGAGCAGCTCGCTCTGCAGAAGCGAAGGGAAGGGCATTGTCAGAGAGGGAGTAAAGACAGCAGAGGACGGGGTTATGTTGTTAAGGCCTGCAGAGCTTTCAAGGTGATTAGGTGATTTGGAAAAAGTCCTTGTTTCCTCTAGTAAAGGCTGTTCCCTTCTGCACCTTCCCTCTCCCTGGCAGAGATTAGAGCAGTAAGGTTAATATAGTAGCAGGTACATCCATGAAAATCCGCAGCTGAGTCTTCACTCCAAGTGCTGCCAGCTCTTCCCTAAATCTTCAGGAATCAAGGTGCCTCGTTGGAAGTGGCTCCATTGCCTTTGTTGACGTAAAAGGGGCGGTAATGTGACTGCAATGGAGAATTTGGGGCATGTGAGTTTGACCTACCTTCTTTTTTCTGACCACCTACACTTCACCCTCCTAGGTAGCCCAACCATACGTATCTGAACATAGTCCTAACACCTTCAGTCCTTCCTGTTGTAGAGCAACACCACCTCATCTCACTCCTGCAGGTGCTGGAGTGCTCAAATGCAAACGGTGTTGCTTTTTGATTTATACGCATGCTTTGCATGGGCTTCGTTCCTGAGCCAAGTGAGTCTGTGCATCACATAAAACCTCAGACTATGACTCACAGTTTGATGAGAGGTTTCTAGGAGAAGAGGAATGTCACCTTTATTTTTGTGCTTCTCTCAGTGTCTTTTTAAGTGCTCGCTAAGCTGAGAACTCATGGGAGTGCTCACAGTGCAAGCCATGCACAGTCATGTGAGCCATCAGCTGAGGCGCATGGTGTTCTATTTGCGCTCTCTCGCTCACAAACCAAAACTCTTGCGCCTGGAATTTCTCACACAATGGAGTATTTTCTGTTTGCGCCTCTCTGTGTCGCAGGGCCCAGTACTGTTTGTGTAAACAGAAGCGTTAAGTGGAGAGACAGGGGCAGAGCTTAAAGGAATCGCCTTTTTCTGTTTCTCCAGTTCTGTTTGCGACAGTCCCTACTTGCACTTCTTCTCACCATGTCCTACCTCTGGAATTCCATTCCTATCTGCAGCAAAATAAGCAACGTGTGGCAAAGCCGTGTTGTGCAGCCTCGTTGGTGTTGCTTTGGTCACAAAACACGTTTTACCATTGCGATAGTTGGTTCAAGGCAAAGTCCTCAGCCTGGATGAGGATGTTATCACACCAGTGACCAAGGCCATGGGTAACAGCTGCTGTTTTGGAGTGTCTGCTCTGTCTTGGGTTTGATCCCCTGCCCAGATCTCGCTTGCAGAAGGTGGGAGAGACCTCGCAGCTTGCAGTCAGTATCAGGGGTGGTGGGAGGCTGAAAGCACGGGCAGAGCAAACGCAGCCCATCGTGCTGCTCCGTGCTGACTCCCAGTGCCTCCTGCTCAATGTTCCCTTTTGTTGAAATTCTTTTCATTTTATGGCCTTAATTTCCAATATAATTAAGAGGTGGAAAAGAGGGGCTTCGTTTTAAAGAACTCCCCGTGGGCTACAAAGACATTCCTCCTTAAACAGTACAGTCCTTTGTGAAAATTCATATTTACCGAGCTTTTAGAATGTGTATTACTTAAATACATATTTAAGACTATTTTAAAAGCTAGATTATTGGCCCAATAGACCATAAAAGCTCCTGCAGAGCTCCTGCAGTCCAGAGCATGTATTTCTATTTTGGAACTTTTTAATGCTTGTATTTGTCAATTCAATTGTAAGGTTCAAGGCTGTCTGGTGAATATAGGCTATAAAATTAAAATAGCTGCTACGAGTGTATGCAGGAGAGAGAAAGGGAGACAAGAAGGAGACTGGTGACTTCCTGTGGAGAAGTTACCTACGCTTTCTCTATGGGGATTAAGGAAAGCATGGGCTGTGTTATCGGAGCAGAGCACAGCGACTGTCACGCACTGAGGTCCTTATTGCTAAGGTGACCATGCTTGCATCCACCAGTGCCAACGGAGACCTCACGTTCCTGAACAGAATTCCCTAGTATAGTACCTCCAATTCAGTGATAGGACAAGGAGGAACGGCTTACAGCTGAAAGAGGGGAGATTTAGTTCTTGGGAAGAAATGTTTTGCTGTGAGGGCGGAGAGGCCCTGGCCCAGGGTGCCCAGAGCAGTGGTGGCTGCCCCATCCCTGGAGGGGTTCCAGGCCAGGTTGGATGGGGCTTGGAGCCCCTGATCCAGTGGGAGGTGTCCCTGCCCATGGCAGGGGGTGGGACTGGATGGGCTTTGAGGTCCCTTCCCACCCAAACCATTCTATGGTTAGCCAGTTATCTAAAAACACAGGGAAAAGTTTCCGTCTAAGCACACCCATGAGGAAGAAGGTGATCTTTTAGAAAGGCAGGGATCAAACACAAGACAGAAGATACTGCAAAACTTTGCTGTTCCTCAGAGATAACATTTTGCTGTAGCACATTCAGAGACTCCAGGCTGGATTTTCTGAAAGTAATACAGTCTGTCAAGGAACATCCCTTTCATGGCATTCGTCTCCTGGTTGGGCCTTGAAAATGTAGCAGATGCATCAGCTGCAGTCTTTAGGCAGCAATTTCCTAACTCTTTTGTGCTTCCTCTGTTTTCTTCCTTTGGTTTGAGGATGCTCTCAATTTTTGACCTCTCCTTCCTACAAGTCTTATTTCCAGAGAACATTAAATAATCTTTCACAAATATATAATCAGAATTCAAAAATTAGGTTTCATCTGCAGAGATGAAGGCAAAAAAAACCCTTGATGATCTTAATTCAGATCATGCAAGATCTTAATGCAGCGCAGTGTGAATGGAAGATAATAGAAGCTATTGACTTGAAGCTTTTCCTTTCCCATCTGCAAAGGACCCAAGCCTTAGTCTCTAAATCTCGGGTATCCCTAGAACAGATAGTTCTCTTGTTGAAGCTGTGCACGTGCTTTCACACCAAGGGTATATTTCTTACCAATACAGACTGCTTAGAGGATTTCCATGTCTGTGGCGTCACCTTTGTAGACTGATGTCTCACTATTGAAGGGTAAGCTGTGACAACATAAAACAGCCTGTTATAGATCCATCCCTGCCACCATCCGCGTCGCTCCTTGCGAGCGTCAAGATGAGTAGCAGGACTGGAAGTGCCACATCATTAGTATCGCATTGCTTAACATTGAAATGCAGCCATTTCTGGGGTGGGACAAAACAGCCATCAGACAGATGCCTATTCCACCACCCAATCAGTTAGGAAAAGGGAGTAAAGAAGGTCTAATTAAAATGTCTGAGGAATGCAGAGAGGTGGAATGCAATCAGTCCAATTAAATTTAGGCCAAGTCCCGAACTAAGCATTCTGACTCTTGCGAAGAATACTGTGGGCTATTTAATTAGTGCAAAGAGGCGAGACCTGGGTTTCATGTCAGAAATTAATGATAGTACCTCTGGCAATTTGATAAGCCCTAACCCCCTTCTACTACATCAGCTCAGTTCTGATTCAAAAATAATACCAGCCCTGCTGAATCACAACCGGTTTCAGTGCTCTCAGGCAATGGCCTTTCCTCACCATCTCCCATTCGCAAATTAATTAGACCTGACTCTGCTTGGCAGGTGCTGATGCTCTTGGATTCCACCTCTGGTGCCCTTGAACTAGTGGGTAGTGAAAAGAGGTTTATGAGACGGTGAATGGGTGATTCTGGCTCAGATGAAGGAGGACAGGCAGCTACAGCATATTTTTTTTAGGGTCGTTTTACAGTGGCTATTATTCTTTCAGGACAATAGCTGTTTTAAAATACCGATGAAGCTAGAGAGGTAAATGGCCACGAACATAGTTTCCATAGTTTGCCATCCAGAGGGACCTGGACGAGCTGGAGAAGTGAGCCCATGTGACCCTCATGAGTTCAACAAAGCCAAGTGCAAGGTCCTGCCCCTGGGTTGGGCAGCTCTCGGTATTAACACAGGCTTGGGGGTTGAAGGGATTGAGAACAGCCCTTCTGAGGAGGGCTTGGGGGTTCTGGTGGATGAAAAGCTCAACATAAGCCAGCAATATGTGAGCTCACAGTCCAGAACGCCACCCATATCCTGGGCTGCATATGAAGCAGTGTGGCCAGCAGAGCGAGGTGATTCTGCCCCTCTGCTGTGCTCTAGTGAGACCCCACCTGGGGCCCTGCAGTCCTCAGCACAGGAAGATCAAGAACCTGTTGTTGCAGGTCCATAGGAGGCCACAATAATTGTCAGAGGGCTGGAACACCTTTCCCGTGAGGCCAGGCTGGGAGAGCTGGGGCAGGTCAGCCTGGAGAAGAGAAGGCTCTGGGGAGACCTTAGAGCAGCCACCCAGTACTTAAAGGGGGCTTATAAGAATGATAAACTTTTTAGCAGGTCCTGTTGCAACAGGACAAGGGCAAATGGTTTTAAACTAGAACAACATAGATTCAGAGTAGATACAAGGAAAAAATACAATGAGATTAGTGAAACACTAGGACAGGTTGCAGCCACCCAGGGACACGATAGAAGCCCCATCCTTGGAAACATTCCAGGTCAGGTTGGATGGGTCTCTGAGCAACCTGATCGAGTTGAAGATGTCCCTGCCCATGGCAGAGGGGTTAGACCAGATAGTAATGTCCCTTCCAGCCCAAACCATTCCATGGTTCCTAGTGTCTTTCTCTCACTGGTTCCTTCACCTCTAAAGTCATGTGAAATTCTCATGTCTACCCATTACAAATAAAATTTAAAACCCTTGAACTGTTCACTAGTTATAACTGTTTAATACTTTTCAACACTTTAATAATTAAACTCCTGTTGCCCTGGTTCAGCGGAGTAAGTTGCTCATGTAAACATGTGCGTGTATCAGAGATTCAGGGCAGGAGATATGGGCCAGTTGTAGGACTGCTCCAGGGCTTCTCTGGGGGAGCAAGAACAGGATTAAAGGTCTTACCACCTAAAAAAAGGGGCAGAAGGAAGGGGTAAAAACTAAATGCCTAGTACCGGTCTTAGTGAAGAGGCTCCCGTCAGACTGTTTGCTGAAGTCACCAGGCGGATTCTGTCCCACCGAGGAGAACTGAAAAGGCAGCTTAGTACCATTGCCTACTGGAAGATAGAAGAGGTGGTGTTATTCCATGGTGTTGCGTGCTGCAGTGGGGAAGCCTAAGCATTTCAAAACACACCCTACAAAACTGCCTTCAAACCAGCTTGGGAGGAGAATGGGAACTGATAGCATTGCTCCTTTTCTTTAAGTAAGAAAAGGCAGATGAGAGCAGTCAGTTGTGGGATCCCGGTGTACACAGTGTGCGAGTGTGAAGGGATCCCAGTGCTCCATGCAGGAAGGGAAGAAGAGCCGTTCTCTTGAGAGACCCAGGGTACAGGTGTGACTGAAGAGCAGCAGCTTCCTCACAGGTAAACAGCATCTCCAGAAGCTGGAGCAACGAGGCGAAACAACATAACTGCCAAAGCTCCCTTGATTCCAAGCGGCTGAGGCTTTACTCAAAGCCCATTGAAATTAAAGTGAGGCTTCCCCTCCTGGCCTCCTTAGGGTCAGGTCCTGGCTGCCAAAGTGAATCTGAGACGATGAGAGGGAGACAGGCTGCCTGTGGCATGGAAAGCAGGAATGACTTAGGTGTGGCTGTGAGTCACGAGAGCTCCCTCGATAGAGTGGATGCTTGTAGGCTGCCTCTGAATTGACAGGGAAGGCAGGACCCTGTGAGCATGAACAAAGCAAAGTAGGAAAATACAGTGAGACCGAGACTCAAGAGAAAGGAAGGTGGGGATCTGGGAAGAAAAGGCATGACTCGCTGCTGCTGGTTCTCGGAACACCAGCTCACAGCACCCCCTCCCCATTGTGCTGGACAGACTGGGCGCTGGGCAGGCTCTGCCTTTGAGAACTTGAGCTAAGGAAAGGGTGTATATGTAATGGAAGAGAGCAGCCTTGCGCTTCTGAGACTAACTGAGGGTGTTTGGAGTCCACTCGGTTCTGCCACAACCTCCACAGGTTGCCTTGGATGGTGGCACTCCCATCGTTTGCTGGTTAGGTATCTCGGCATCTTTACAAATTGCACCTATGTTGTCCTCTTCTTCTTTCACTGTGTGAACAATGATAACCGGGGATGCCTTTCCCTCCTATGTACATAGTGCATAAAGCAGTGAGACCCTGGGTCTGGGTGTATGCAGACAGCGCTGATAACCCAGCCCGGAGATGATTCTGTGCGACAGTGATTGACAGGTGAACGGACAGCTGAGAGGGGAAGCAGAGAAGGCTGGTTAGTCAGCTAGAAAGCTGTGGCACGGGGGGTTAGATCCTTTCAAACTGAAGTCGGAATTACCCGTACCAAGTGTTTCCTCAGTCGCTTGGAAGGAGGAAAATTCCCATGATCGTGGGTTGAAACTGGCTGTAAAACAAGAGCATCCAGTTCAGCAGTCGGCTCCTGATGAGCTGGCTCAAAAGCCTCTGCCTGGCATTGCTCTGTGAAGCAGTCCCCACCAATTTGGAAGCAGCCCCAAACCTGAAATCTGGGTCCAGGGAGTAGAGGAAAGCCAGGTCTATTTTTCTCTGGGTTCTAAGGAATGGCGAATAGACCTCTCATTTAGAGAACAAAGCGCTCTCGCTGCCACAGAGCTGTTGTTAGCTGCTTTAAATTGCCAACTCAGGTTTGTCTTCTCAACATGACCATTTTGCAAAGAGCCCTGCAGGCAGAGGCTTGGACTGAGAGCTCAAGAGGCACAAGTAGAGGGACATTTCTTGCTGAACCACACATTGTCTCAGCCACTGTGACAGGCGTGTGCTCCAGGGTTTCACCAGGACATCATGCTGTGATGCTGACTGGTGCTGTTGTACCCGTCTTGTGAGACATTGTACTCCCAGAAGAGGGAAAAAGAGATGAATACTCAGAGCTGTTATGCTGCCATCCTGTGGACTGCTTTTCTATTTCAGCAGTGTTTCTACTTAAGCAGTTCTCTCTCCTTCTCTGGGTGCCTGACTTCCTTCTACTCCTCACTCAAGGACTTCCAAAAGCACAAGATGATCTTTCCGATCCCCTCCTGGCTTGGGCCAGACTGTTTGCAACATCAGGAGAAGAAAGCTCAATGGAACAGGACAGAAAGGGGTGTTGAGCAGTTGAACAGACTGTTCGCTATCTTTTAGGTAGTATTGGAAACCTTCTACATCTCCCTTTTGCCTAATTGTGTCATCCCTGCAGGGAGATGCTCTGAGATACTTTAATGACAAGAGCAGTAGAAGGCTCCTTGAATTTAAGCAGGGCTTGAAAGCCCGGATTCAGCTCAAATATAAGGAGTTTCTTAGTATGGGCTTCTGGAACTAGCACAGAGCGCTGCTTGGGTAGCATTCCTCTGTGCAGCAAACAGACTTTTTTGCCACTGTGGCCTCAGGCAGGCTTTGCAGTGATCCAGCCTAGCGAGAAAAAGGGTGTGTTACAGAAGTATTGTGAGATATTCAGGAGTCTGTGCCTATTATGCAGTGCAAAGGGTGGTGCTCTTGATTTTCCTCCCATTTTATGGAATTCCTTTGGAAAGATGTGATCAGAAGCCGTGTTGGGCTTCTATGTAACACATTGATAGAGCATAGAACCCTCTAGAGAGTTACGGGTCTATTGCATTATTCATCAGATAATCCTTGGCTAGTCATCAGGCAATCTAAGTGGGTCATGTCTCCTGTTTTGCCTACTGATTCATTCTGTTCCCCAAGTCCTCATCAGTGTGGTTTCAGCAGCTGGTTCCTTTCTCTCAAAGCGTTCCCATAAGAGATTGTGCTTGAGCCCTCGCCCTGGTAGAGAATCCAGTGCTGTTCAATTCCCATTTCAGCAGAGATTATGTGTGCAATCATCGGCATAGGGGGTTTTTTGGACAAAAGTAACTTTGTTGGTAGAAAATAGAGAATGAGTAGTTTTGGAAGGCAACATGTCTGTGCTCTCAGGAAAAATGGCTGTGTGGGCAGAACAAACACTCTCCCAGTAATTCTATATTCAAAAGTCCATTGCAGAAGCGGGGAAGGCACTGAGCCACAACCCACTGTACAGCCCTCACACTGCCCCGTCGTTGAGTGCATCCAGCCAGTGTCCCCTCCAGCTCCAATGAACAGCACTAAATAAGAGCAGTCCCTGTCGATCCCATCCTTCCTGTCGTTTGGCACATCCTTCAGGAGGTAGGGATGCTGGATCCCAGCTGGAAGCCAGGGAGCTCCCAGGTCTCAGAAAATGATCCTCCAGAGAGGAGCAGAGGGAAGTGCGAGCACTACGGTCCAGAGCAGTGAGCAGCCAAGATAAGCCACACTGTGGTTCTGCCCCAAAGGGCTTCTCACATCAGGGTCCAGTCCTGTCCCACACACGGGAGTGGTGATGGCAGAATAGCATTGGCTGCGGTGTCCTTCCCAGCACACCCGCATGCACTCCCAATGCCACAAAAGCACGTGGAGGCGTTTCCACCAGAACCCAAAGCCCCACATTTTGGGTAGAAAGGGGTTCAGCCCAGGCGATTTTAGAACTGACTTTCAACCATCTCTTAAGGTCGAAACCAGTTTTGGATGCAGGGCTGAGACTGTGGTCTCTCCCCAGCACCAGCAGTTCCACTTAGCAGAACATGTGTTTTCCTGACACACATAAAGCCCTGAAGCATCTGGAGCAGAACAGCGGCTTTAACCATCTGTGTGGTGTTTGGAGATGGGCTCCATGCTAAGAGAACCCACCAATGGTAAACACCCGTCTGCAGCCCCAGATGAAAAGGTTGGTCCCTAACTTGGGAGCCCTGTAGGAAACCATCCTGCTAAAGGTTTGCAGAGACTGAACTCGGAATGTTGCCTCTGCCCCTGGTACCCGCTCCGAATGGCATCCTCACCCCCACGGCGCCAGGCAGGGCTGCCAGCGAGCTGCCAGGCGTGGGCTGGTGACAGAGGAGAAGGGCAAAGTGGAAATCCAGACAAAGGGCTCAGTGTTGGGAGCTGGATTATTCCCATGAAACCCTAACAACATCGCACTTCATATACGCTTTCAGGGCAGTGCCGCTGCTAATTGCTGGTGTGTCTCTGCACCCTGCCCACCAGCTGGCTCTGCAGCTGCAAACAGCTGGGACATCCAGGCAGGGCCAGTGCTCTCCAGGAACCAGAGGGAGTTTGGTTACTTATTTTATGCTGCTCTTTCTGTTCTTCTGTTTCTACAGGTATTGCTTTGCCTGGGCTTTCAGCACTATCTGTTTCTCACTCTGGAGGTCCTGACACTAATTTAGAAGTAGGCAGCTGTCGTTTTACAACTGAGTGTGTTGAAAACAGTCATTCACTCTAAAGACTCATCCTTCGGTCTTCGTGGAACAATTGAGCAAATCACCAGGGCTCCTGTTGTCAGTGTCAGAGCTCAGAAAAGAACCCCTGACTCCTTTTTTTTTAGGACACATTCCTCATTTTTTCTATACTTTCCCTGTAGGGAAAAAGTATGTTTTCTGATGAAAGTAAATTCCTAATGCAGAACAACCCTAGTGTAGCTTTCACACTTGATAGCACAGTGGAGTAAGTTTCTGGTGGGGAATAACGCTTACTTCGACCCAGTAACACACGTTAAAACTCCCCTATATTCTTCAACTACACTCTTGGTAGAGTTCAGTCGCTCCAGCTCTCCTCCATGGAGTTGAAAAACTTGTTTGAGAGGAAAAGGCAAAAACTTCTCAAAGCTCTGTAGGCTGGAGAGAAGACCTGGCATAAACAAACACAGAGGGACCGATCTTGTCTGGGGGACAGCAGGAAGCGTGAGGGAAAGCAAATACGTGGGCAAATCATTAATGAATTTTCTTTCCTATGCTGTCTTTGGAGAAACCTGACCACCGTTAAGGTGCCATACCTTTGGGAGACAGGAACATGGAAAATCTCTTCAAGTTGTCAGGCTGGTTCCACTCATAGTTGTTCATCATGTACCGATGGTCACCTGGAGAAGTAGAGCAGGGCATGAGCTGGAGGAGGCGGTTTAGTGGCTTTGAAAAGGATGGGAGGAAGGAGAGGGCGATAACAGACTGGAATTGCTTCCCTGAGTGCTGCAGGAGAGATGGTTCTGCCCTTTCAAAACAAGTTCCTCTGTTTTTGTATTTCCTCTACAGGACTCTGGCTGAGAGAGAGCCACACTCTCTGTGGGTGCCCAGAGGTTCTGCATGAGGTAAAAGAGAAAGGTCCCTCGAAGGTGTAGCACAGCCGAAGCTTTTGGCTGTTCAGTAGACACACTATCTTCTGAAAATCATAGGGACACTTGAGGATTGAGGCATTTTCCTACCAAAATACTGCTGTGTGGCTAAAAATATACCCCACTTCAAAAGCAGTGGTTTGGGTTTGGCTTCTTTTGTGTGTTTAACCTGTGCACAGAGCTGGCTTTCAACCAGCCAGTCTTGAACTGCAAGTGTTTCAAAGCTCGAGTCAGCATTGAGAGGGCTCAGTGGGTTGGTTTCTTCAGTTTTTAAAGATGCTAAACCTGAGATGCAAATGGCTTTGGCTTCCTGGACGCTTGGACAAGGGCATTTGGTTCAGACTTTGTGCAAAGTGGGTGAAACATACCCTTTTGCCAGGTATTACGCAGCCTGGTCTTGGTTTTCCAACACCGATCGGCAGGAAATGATGCCCTATCAGTGCAGTTGCTCATGAAAATACTTTCTGTGAAGGCCTCAAGTGTTATATAAACCTGTTGTTCTCTGCAAGGGGGTAAATTTGGTTCCCATGATTAAATAGTTCCATTCTTTGATTCTTAAGTCACTGAAGAAACTTTTGTTATTTCTCCAATTTATTTTTGTGTTATTTAAACTCCCTGGATGCGCTCTGATTATTTGCCTCCTTGCCACACTATTAAGTAGGTAGCTGTTATGACAACTAAGAGAGAGTGGATTCCCTTTGGAGTCTGCTATTAAGCAGGTTTCATTCCATTAATATGATATTTCTTCCTGGGAAGTTTTTTTACAGTAGAAGATCAAGCCGGTTGCAAATGAATTTGTTGCAATGACTCAGGGGGAGTCTGAGTTAATTAAATCCATTAAGTAATTGTGGAGTTATTTCCTTGCAGTCACTAGATGCGGAGTGCTGTCCTCTTTCAAGTGTAACCGTGGTTTGAAAAACAGAGCGCTCTGAAGTTTCTGAGACTCACCTTAAATAACATTTCCCAACTGAGTGGATACCACTGTTCTGCTCATTAGGTGGACTCCAAGCTGTGTCCATTAAATCCTGGGTAAAGTTTCTGAAAGTGCCCAGGTTTCTGGCAGCAGTTAATTGTTACCCTGCTCTGAAATGTTTTAGTACTTGAATCCCATGGATTTCAAGAACCATTGAGGACTTTTGGCATCAGTAACATGGAAAGGACCCTAATTAAAAGTGATCAAGTGATCAAGAAGTAGTCACTCTTTATCCAGAGCTATTAGAACTGAACACGTGCGTACTCTTGTTGGGTTCTACAAATGGCCAAGTAGAATCATAGAATAGTTTGGGTTGGAAGGGGCCTTAAAGATCATCTAGTTCCAACCGCCCTGCGATGTAAAATGTATTTGCAAAATGGGATTGGCAAAAAACACCTCAGCAGACAGAAGGTGACTTCCTAAGTTATCGTAACTGGAATGCAAAGTGCTTTTATGCTGCTCATCCAGTTTTCAGTTGTTGTGAAGTAACAGTGTCTTGCAGATTTGTGACAGCGTTGTGTTGTGTGAAGTGGACTTGAGATCATTCCTGCATCTTTTCAAGTCACGCGTCCTCCTGGAGAGCAGAGTGCCATTTATCCTCGTGTTACCTATCCAGCTTCTTGACCTTTGTTGTTCTGGTATTTGGGGTTCCACAGTTATTAATAGATTATATCCCTATAGCAGCCTGGTAAGATAACGATTAATTCCCCTCTCTATTATTCTTAGTGCAAGAGGTCATTTCATGCCATTAAATCACTTGCCCCAGGTTACAAAGGCTGTTTGTGGCACAGCTGGGAAGGGAACCTCCCTCTGTTTTGGAGTTCCATTCTACTGCCCTGTCCTCCTAATCTTATGGAAAGTAAGTTCTTTCCATGGAACTAACTGGGAGACACAGAGTGTTCTAAAATGTAGAAGATTCCTTAGAGTGCCGTGGTGGACCGTGACCTCTCCATTAACCTATTAAATGTCACCCATCCTTAAACATTATAGAATCATGGGGACCACTCGGCAAGGCACGTCCCTTCAACACCGTTGCTCAGGGAAGGCAGGAAATAAAGCTTTCTCCAGTGGAACATGCAGAGAAGCGTGATCAGAGAGTTATGCAGGTTCAAGTCATAGCTTGACCTGAACATGAAAATGGAGACCTTGGAAAATCTGTTATTAGGTTTTCAGTGACAGGTGCTTGCAGGGTATTTCATGTTCCAGCCAGGTAAGCAGTGGCTGAAACAGGCTGTTGTAAAATGTTATGTTGTACCAGCAGAGCAAATGTGCTGACTGAGCCGTACACACGGGCTAATGACAGGATTTCAGAAGTGCAGCACTGAGGCGGCCACCATCGCGTTTCTGCCACTGCCTTCTCAATTCAGCTCCTGCACCACTGAGTTGCCTTAGCATATTTGTGCCATCTTCCTCATAGATACTGTTGTGCTGAGCTTTCAGGGGCTTGTTGGAGCCTGGCACAAGGCAGAGTGACCCCACTGGCCTTTTGCCAAGAGGGAAGGGTCACTGTTGCTGACCCCTAAGTGTTGCTTTGAAGTCCCACATGGGATGTGGCTGAACTGATCAAACACTGCAGCACCATAACATGAAATAGCAGTCGGGGAAGCGGGGCTAGTTGGGATCCCTCAGTCCCCTACTCACGAAACACCTTAAATACCTGGTAGTTCAACTGGTTCCATCCCCACATAGCTCTGGTAGGATAGTTCTGATACTCCAGAATGAATTTCAGCTATAGGTAGTGTTTCTCTCACTTTCCTTAGGTCCTTGCCTACTTTCTCCTCTGTGAGAGCACACTCATCACACTTCATCTCCTCTGACTCTGAGTTAGGTGTTGCCCAGGGAGGAAAGAAGGAAGGGGCAGATCTAGGATACTCTACCATTCTCCATGTGGTTCCTCTCTATGAAGTTGCGGCCAAGGTCGGCCTTGCAGATCTTCTCCACGTGCCTCATGCAGACGTTTAGGAGGTCATCTCTGAGGAGTCCCATGGATGGGCTCATGCTCTCCCCTTCAAGAAGCACGCTGTATGTTGGGAGAGACGGAGGAGGGACGTAATTCCGCATCAAAGCCCCAAACTCCTGTCAAAAACAAGGGAGGAGTCGTTACTGAGAGACCAGACCTAGGGATCTGGATAAAGTTAGGCTCACGATATTAGGAGGTGCAAAGGAGAACAGTGAAAATGGAGGGAGCAGACAAAATGTTCTGCTTTTGAGCTGTAGCCTTCTACAAAAGATCAGGTGTTTGCATGCCTAAGTTCATTCTTCACGTACCAGAGCACAGAAACCTTCAAATATCTGAGTTGGTTCTTGCTGTACACGTGCATTGAATGGGAGTTTAACACATCTTATGCTAACTGGGCATTTGTCTTAGGGACAAATCCTGTCCTCATGGGGAAAAAAGAGAAGGGGAATGAGATCTCAGTTACCTGCAGGAAGAGCACGGAGTCACTGATCTGGTGGATCTGCTCTCTGTTCTCCTTGTCCTCCCGCAGAAGCTTTGCCCTCTCTTCCAGCTCATCCACAATTTCTTTCACGTTCTCTGATGCAATCTTTTCCCTCTGGTCCAGGGCAGCCTTCACTTCATCCCTCTGCCTTTCCAGGTCACGGATCAGCTCTTTGAAATGCTGGTCCACTGTGGCTTTCTCGTTGGTGGTGTAGTTCTGTGGAGGGAAGGGGGCAGCAGGAAAGACACAGGGGAAATGAAATATTAAACTTCTCCAGGAGTCACTTGCTAGCAGAGCGATACAGAGGGAAACATCCAGGGGTTTTCAGCATCTAGTCTGTGACTATGGAGACTTCGGTATGTAACTCAGCACCAGAAAGGTTGTGCCAAGAGAAATAATTTCTATTTTTGCAATAATTGTGTGTGTGATCGACAGGGCATGCTGCCTTCCTGATAATAAGAACATATCTTTTATTTCAGTTCATGAACTACGCTCTTAGGTGGTATTTAAAAAACACTGTTTAACCTTCTAAATCACAGTTCTGGCTCCTCAAGAATTTGAAGACCGAATTCCCACTGTTTCAAAGGATGAAAGGTGCTGAAGCAGTTTTTACAAACCTGACCTCTAGGTGCCTCTGAAATATTCCTCAGGAGGGCTGAGTTCAGAGTTAAAATTTCTAGGTCAGATTTCCAATAATAATAATAATAGTAATACTAGTGGTAATAATAATAATAATAAAGCATATGAAAGGCAGAACTGGCAAGCCAATGTGTGTGTACCACATCAAAGGGAGAAGAATAGCTTTGCCTATTAATATTATGCAAATTTTCTGGGGTGTCTCCAAATAGTGTTTTCACTGCTCTGTTCGGTTAGGGTATAAATGAAAAAAAAACCCACAACCATTACTATATTCTAACCCTTAGCATGGTGAAAGAATTATAAAGGAGCCTTATATCAGTATGGAAATAAGCTGTTCTATTATAAACAAGATGTTTGTTGGTGTAACTTCGTCTGTTCCTGGTTTTGGCAATCCAGAGTCTATCTGGAGTTCGGTTTTGTGTGCGGTCTAGCAGGGAAAGAAGCAGCACACCTGTGTTTCAGAATCCGCCTGGTTACTGGTGACTGAATAACTAGAAGGGACCCAAGGCAGGGAGGTGCCTTGGATCGTTTTGTAACACGGCTGCGCTGCCTCTTCTTGATCTCCTGCAGGGTATGTTGCAAGATGACTTCAGCAGGAGTTGTTGTTTCCAAGATTTGGCATGAGAGCGTTTGGGAGAGCGATAAGATCCCCTGGGTAAGGGATGGAGTGAGTAAGAGCTGGGTACGTCAGAGAAATTGAGGAAAGGCACACGGTGTGAGGCAGCGAAAAAGAAAGTGCTAAGTACGGGAGAAGCAGAGAAGTGCGCTTAAAATATCCCGTACTCACCTTGATACGGTCCCTCTCCTTCTGCCACTTATCTATTTCATCTTCCACCTCAATGATCTTCAGCTGCAGTTGCTCTTTCTGCAATGAAAGCTCAGCCTGTGGGAAGAGAGAGAGTCTCATGAGCTGGGGTTGAGGGTGGCCTACTTCAAAGAGGCGCTGTGCCTCCACTTATGCGTTTGGCCCTGAACAATAACAGCTGGGAGGTACAGGTTCCTGGCACCGCTTGAAATGGAGATCATGTGCTGGCACTGGACAAGATCCCAGAGCTTCTGGCTGGGTCAAGAGATTCGCCTCCCTCAGCAAAGACAGCAGCAGAGGTACCCACCTCCTCGGCTACCGTCACGGTGCCGCTTTTAATCACATTAGAGTCATTAGCTGGAGGGGGAAGAGGCCTGTTTCAAAATTCAGCTGTGTATGCAGCGAAGGGCCCATCCCAGGGTGTGCCTCTGCAGCAATAACAGTTTTCATGTAATTACGGAATGACGTTTGACGAGTGTTGCAACAAGAGGACGATGCCTCCGGCAGGAATTCTGTTTAGACAGGATTGTGGATTAATTTGCTCTGAATTGAGAGCTTTCATGTTATGATGAAGCTGGGGAATGCTTGGAAAAAAAAAATGAAATAAATAAATAAACGCACAAAAGGAGGAGGGAGGAGGTGTAGTCAACCATACTTGCCTTAGATCAGCAACTTCACTGGCATTCATTTGCATTTGGTTTTGCACTGGCTTCCCAAGGAAGCTCAGACCAGACAATTGTGTGCGAGGCGGTTCACAGACCGGAGCCCCTGGAGGACCGGCGTGGTGCATGGTGTCTCCTGCCGGCTGGTGTGCGTGCCGGAGCAGACCACGACCAGGCTGTTTACTAACGCCTTGCGCCGTTAACTCTGGGCAACCCCTGCCTCAGTCGTTCATATTCACCACACTCCTGCCCGACAGATCATGACAAAGCCTTTGTTTATGTGTTTGAAGCCCTTTCTGTGTTTCATGTGTGTACAAGTTGGTCATAACTATGACTACAGGCGATGTGGCTGTGGGATATCTACCCTCAGAGCTGTTTAGGAACTACAGAGTTGGCAGAAATTCCCTGTATTCCACAACCGAACTGTGTCGTGTTAGGAAAGTTCTATAACCCTGCTGTTCATGTGGGATCCTTTAACAAATGGTTCTGTTACCCAAAATTACTGACTTTTAGGCCAAGAGTGAGCGAGATGAGGTGTGGATAAATTCACTCACACAGCCACTAACAGAGTGAGGTCTCCCTGCTATTAAAACACAATGTAGTTCCCACTGCTTTGCCACCCATCCAAGAACATAATACAACAGGAAAACCCAGGTCTTCTCTTGTGATCACATTTGCCCCCGAGGTGGAAGTTTAAGTGGTTTCAATTCTCTATTCAAAGAGTAGAAAACAGCATCACATGATGAAGAGCAGTCAACAAACTGTCAACCAGCTCAGACCAAAGAAATCAGCCCATCAGGGCTCTTGTCTTAGTGTCAGTCAACTTAGTGTCTGAACATCCTCTTGAGCTTGAACCAAGCACAGCTGCCTCTGAGAGCCATTGACTCTAGATGTTCCAGTTCAGAGAATCTCTATTTATAGAGGGGAAAGAATTTGGTAGTTGTTTTATTGCCTTATAAAACAAGAAAAGGGAACAAAAAGGCAAAGGTACTCAAAGGTATCTCAATGCCAGAAGAGCTGCATCCTCAAACTTTCATTCTAATTGTCCTTGTTGATTGAGAGATATGAAAGTACTGACCCTCTAAATATTCTCCATACACCCTGAGAGCCAACAAAGTGCAGTCATGAGCTCGTACTCTCCAGGGTTTCAGAGCAGACATGGAAGGGTTTGGCAGTACAAGACCATCAAAGGAACCATGTGTGTATCAAGATGAGAAAATTCACTCTACTACTGCTCAAGAGAGAAAAGGCATGAGCTTGATCCCATAATTTTCACATTTTCAAGACAGTGGCTTGAAGGAATGCATGCTTTTTTCCATTCTCATGTACATTGTGATATGTCCTCTGCATCAAGGCGCAAAGGTGTGCAACCATCTTTGCACAGCAGGGAAATGCAATGAGATAAAAGCATTTTACAACCAGATATCCATCATAGAGCAGTAACCAGTGTGAGAAATTACGCCGTGATGCAAGTTGTTTCCTTGAGCCACAGAGCTACATCTAGATGGCATTAATTGCTAGAAAAGTAAAAAGCACATCTGCTGAGCCATGGGAAGTCCTGTTTCCCTTCTCATCCTTAAACATCAGGACATTCTTATGACAAGACTGTGAGTGAAATCATACAGAGAGGGACTGGAGGGTTTTTTTTGAGAAGAGTAGACTTTTCATAGCCATGTAGACACTCCCAAGGGGTTTGAAAAGAAAGGTAATAGGAAAAAGAATTGAGTGGTGGCTTGGAAGGTCATGATAACAATATCATATTTTATAGTACTTTTTAATAAAGATGGCTCTTAAAGGAATTTTGCGAACTCAAAAGTGATAGCTAACTTAGCAGCTTGTTGTAGATATAATATCCCTTCACCCAGAAAGCTAGTTTGGGTGCCTCTGGGATGGAATGTAACAACTATTTAAGAACAGATCCACACTACCATTTAGAGTGAGAATTATGATTTGCAAATGGAAATTAAAGAGAGAGTTCCAATAGCCAGAATGTAAATAGCCCAGTCATCCAGGTCTGGCTGAGGTTAAAATGCCCATACTGAGGTAGAAGGAAACGGCAGTACAAACACCACAAGGCAAAGGGAGCTGCAGGGAGGTGTTTCATCGGATGATAGACAATAAAGCTAGACTTACCATGGAAAAGAGCTTCAGGGAGACTATGGAATAGTACAGGAACTGGTGACAGGGGCACAAGGAGGCAGATTTGATAGGGATGCTCTGGACATGGACCATAAGGCAGGGGGTTCAGCAGAAGTAATTTCATGATGTTTTTAAGGTCCTGTTCAGCCTGGGGCTGGCTGCAAGATTGTTTTAGCTGTCTGCGTATATCCTGTGTTATATTTACAGTAGTGTGGTTACACGTACTAGGGAGTCAACTTCACAGCTTCATTCCCTATGAAGAAACTTCTCTCCTATCTTTCTTAACATTATTTGGATTTTCTAGGGTCAACAGTCCTGATCCTCTTATGTGATAGATCACCCAGATAAAATTCATTGGGTGAGGCTTGACACTCAGAAGCTTCTAGTGAAAGATAATACAGTGGGGGACTCCCTGTAGTGCAGAAATAGCAATAACAGTGGATAAGATCTAGGAAATACGGGTTTAGACCATTCAGTTTGACCACAGCAAGTTGAGAAGTGCTGGCATCAAGAGTCTTTGAGCTAAGAGAGGATTCCCTGTTAGAGTCTAAGTTACTTAGGAGAGTCAAGAAGCCTAAGTGAAAGTTCGGAGTATACACCTAAACAACTGAACCCAGCCCGTGTGCTGTGAAGGACCTACAATGTGACATTATGAGTCTTGCGTCGTGAGGCAACTCATTTTTGCAAGGCAGCAATACAAGCATCATCATGTCTTAATGGTCTGGGAACCCTGAATTGAGGAACACCCCTGTGCCACTACCCTGGAAGAGCTGTGCTAATTATCTGACAGCAGCAACCAAATGTAATAATGACGCCAGAGCAGAGCTGTTTAAACCAGTTGTCCCAGTCAGGCTGAGAGAATTGGGGATGTTCAGCCTGGAGAAGAGAAGGCTGTGGGGAGACCTTAGAGCAGCTTCCAGTGCTGAAAGGGGCTCCAGGAAAGCTGGGGAGGGGCTCTGGATCAGGGAGGGCAGGAAGAGGACAAAGGGGAATGGTTTTCAGCTGAAAGAGAGGAGATTGAGATGAGATCTTGGGAAGAAATGTTTTGCTGTGAGGGTGGGGAGGCCCTGGCCCAGGGTGCCCAGAGCAGTGGTGGCTGCCCCATCCCTGGAGGGGTTCCAGGCCAGGTTGGATGGGGCTCAGAGCCCCTGATCCAGTGGGAGGTGTCCCTGCCCATGGCAGGGGGTGGGACTGGGTGGGCTTTGAGATCCCTTCCAGCCCAACCCAAAACATCCCAAACCACTCTATGAATTCCTATTGGAAGTGAGATGGCTGAGGAATCAGCAAATGGTTTGAGATATTATTTCTGATGGTTGTGCCTTTACATTTTTCTACTTAAACTTTTGTTAAGCCGAGGTGGGTGTCAGTGAGTTACAGTCTCCAGAGGTTCTGCCAACATCCTTGCAAAAATGCCCCCCATCGCTGTGTGAGCTGAGGCCAGGAAAGGCTCTGCTCTGCACAGTTGGAAGAGAAATCCTTACCTGCAGACTGGTGGATTTTTCTTGGGTTCTGCCCTCGCTCTGTGATTCTACGGTTCTATGAATATAGGCAGACAGGCAAACCTACTCGAAATCACTGTTTGCAGCATGTCAGCTTCCAGAGCCTTCCAGCTAGGAAGGTCCTGCAGGGAACCACACCATCTCTGGGGAAAGAGCATCTATTTTCAGCGTGTCCACAGAACAACCACAGCTGGTGTAGATAAATTCTCACAGCCACATCGTGCCTTAACTTTACATCGTTGGGAAAGGACAAAAAATCCTCCCACTGCTGTATTGATACAGTCTTATTTGCTCTCTATTTAGACAGGGAAAACAATACAGAGAGGGCTCCGATGGAAATCCCTCTGGATCCATCTCTGTGGATGGTTGACTTCAAAGCCCAGTTCAGGCTTTGTGAAGTCTCCCCTTTTAAAAGTCGCTTTGTTGAAACAAGGAACACCCGTTTCGGCACGGCAGTGCTCTGCTGCCTCTTTAAACCCACTGTGCAGTGTGAACTTTTCTTTAAAGCTAAAGAATTAAAGAAAAAAAAAAATCAAAGTGCTTTTCACTAGAACTGACCCAACGTGCTGAGTACTGGATAGTAAAACCAGGTTATTTACAGCTCTGTGACTGCCAAGCACGTGTGAAGTTGTCTGATTTTGAAAACAGCCCTGTAAAACAGGTTTTGAATGAAGGATTCCCTTTCAAAATGAAGGATGCTGTGTGAAAGGGGGGCTCTGGTTCTGCTGATCAATCAAGCTGCCCAGAGGGCTTTATGGGACTGTACAAGGTGCTATTGAGAGTTTTCACTTTTCACCAGGGTGTGGTTATTACCCAGCATCACAGGTGACTGTTGTTTCTTACCCCATTCTGCTGGGGGTGTTAATTTGCCTTTAAATCTGTAGCAGGAAAATAATGCAAAGTGGATCTGGGGAAGGTATTAAAGGTTTGCTGGGTAAAATACACAGTAGCGCTGGGTGGAAACTCAGAAAGGGTCCATCTTCTCTGCTGAGCTGTCTCTGTTTGCCCCCCTATGCCTTTCACCCTTGCCTGCTCAGCAGGACGCCAGGAAAAGGGGGATGAGGCACCCTCACCCCAGGCTCCTGCAGAGTGCGAGATGCTGCTGTGCTTTCCCTCCCTTTCTCAGACAGAGCCATACCAAGATTTCCGCTGCTCGCCTAAATGTTCTAACCAGTAGGTATCTGCATACTGGCTTGTTTGCATTCCTCTTCTCTTAAGCAAGTAGAGTTACTTAATTCCACAGAAGGATCTTAAACTCTCCCTTGCTTTCCCAGCACTGAAACACAGCACCTCTCTTCCCTACAGGCCAATAACAAAGATAAACTCATGAAAGAGTCTGGAACCTGTGTTAATTCTGCACTACAAAAGGAATAGATGTACCTGAAACAAGCTTGTTACACCTTACTACAGGATAATTTTGTGCCACCAGATTGCTGCACACCCAGGTTGACAGTCAGGCTCAAGTGCATCGCAGCATCCCCCCGCTGCCAGTGCAGCTGGAATCCTCTCCAGGTTTGGAGTTGCCCTATCGCCAGGAACTGGGAAACCCTTGCAGCTAAACCAGTTGTTCCTAGACAACTAGCACGGTGAGAAAGGGTCTGTCTGGATAAAGCTGTGTTCTGGTCACCAGTCCAGTGGCACAGTTCACAGATTTGGAGGCAGAGAAGCTACCATGGAGCTGCTTAAATGCCAAGATGTGAACGAGGCAGGAATGGGGTTGACCTGATGTGGGTTCTTGCTTATTCTTTCCACGAAGGCTGGCAGCCCCAGTCACACTTTGCCACTCTTCTAATTTGTGGTCATGTTCCAGCTTGGCTGATTTGCAAGACTTGAAAAGAATAGGTGGTGCGCACAAGGGACTTGGAAATGTTCATTCCTCTCTGTGGTTGCTGCTAAGGCTCCACCAAAGGTGAATAAATCAGGGCTAGGAATAAGCATTTGTAAGCATTAACAGCTATCCTGTTAATTGTTTTTGTCTGAGTGAATGCTCACTCAAGTTACAACAAGATCAAAACTTGTTGTCAGGAGAAACTTGCGCATGTGTATGATTCATGTTGATAAAACCCCAAATCCTTTCGGCTTAGCAGCAGCAGAAACAGCACAGGAACTAAAGCATGGAGCTAACACAAGCAGCACAAGGGCTCTGAGAAAGACATCAAACATCATTTAAATCTTAGGTAAAGTCTCTTCTGCCCAGCTATGGTTGCCTCTTTAAAAGAAAGGTGTTTGGGGTCCATCCAACCACAGGAAGAAGGCTCTGGGCAGCTTTGGTTCTTCGGTGAGCAACTGTTAACCTCTTTTCAGTAGAAATGGCTAAGAGGAATTGGACAATGTGGCAGGCATCAGACACAGGTTTGTGAAAGTTAGGCATCAGCTGACATCAAAACCATAAGAGCAAGCCCTTATGAAACAAGCAGCAGAGCCAGCAAGCCCTGCAGGGGTTGCTTTGGGAGAGACTGAGACATGGAAGAAACCTTGTCTGGTTTCAGCAAGGCTGCAGTTGGTGGTGACATTGCAAGAAAAGACCAAACATTTGCACAGGAAGAGAAAGGTAAGATGCTCTCTCAGCCTTATGAGATAAATTTTCCCTGCACCTTGGAAAGAGTTAAATGCTTCTTCCAAATTAAGGATGACTCAAGGTCTTCTGCAGCAGGTACTTGTGTTTGCCCGTTCACCACATCAGAGTGCTGGCTTGGACTGTGCTTTAGACCGGGATTTAGCAGATCTTCGTGCCCTTCCAGTTTCTGCCCGTGTGACTCTAGGCAAATTGTTTTACATTACCATTTCATGAGTCTCCTTTCTGTAATTTCACCTGCCCTGTCTGCTTAGATCAGAAGGTCTCTAGGCTGGGACATGCTCTCACTTTGGGGACGTACAGCTCTGCGCATGGTGAGACCCTGATCTTGACTAGAGCTACAGGAATGATCATACATCCACCCAGAAAGCAAACAGCAGGAGACTTTAAGCAGACAAAGACAGAAGACTTTTCATTAGGGGAAGCACTGTTCCACACAGCAGCCTCATCTCCTTAGATGTCCATCTTCTGAAACTACTGTAGTAACACTTCAGAGGAAATGATTAGACTTTCTGTTTGCACCAGAATTTTTCCTTCATTGAAGCTTCGAAAGACTCTTCCCATAGGTGTGACTCAACAGTGTTATATCCATAACAGAAAAGAAAAACAAGAAACCATAATCTCGCACTAAGCCGCTGAGACAGCAATTTTCAATAGTAACCTAGCAGCCACCGGTAACTCGAGCACCACTGATGTGACCTCCTGTATTCTGGAGGTCCTGAACTCAAGCAGTGCTCCACCCTTCTGGCTTTGGGTAACACTGCACAAACACTGTCAAAAGTTGAGTCAGTTTTTTGGAAACTCAGCTCGCAGGGCTTTGATTCACCTTCTGCTGAAAGTCAGTGGTGCAACCAGAGGCAGAAACCAGGTTCTCCACAGCCCCAACCCTGTCTGCTGCACAACACCAGCGCTATGCTGCTGGAACCAACCATTAGAACAACAATCCCATCGCAGCAGAACACAGGCAATATCGGTTCTCCACTAAATGCTTCCCACCCATCACCCCTGCATCCCAGAATTACATTTCAGACATGATTATAGGAGAGATTGTAGGCTGCAGAGCAAAAGCTATGGTGAAATATTGAGATCCATTGGAAAGACTGATGGGAACATACAATAAAAAAAGAGCATTACCTCTTTTCCTGCTTTCTCGATCTCCACTGTCACTGTGCTGTGGTTCTTGTGCTCCTGGAACATACAGAGGTAGCAAATGCACATCTGGTCTGTCTGACAGAACAGCTCCATGGTCTTCCCATGCACAGGACATTTTCTTGCTTCAAAGTCCCTGATGGGGTCCAGGAGCTGGTGGTCCCGGAAGGCTGCTCCTTCCAGATGGGGCTTGAGGTGCAGCTCACAGAAGGAAGCCTGGCACACCAAGCAGGACTTCACAGCCTTTTGCTTGTTATCGATGCAGGAATCGCACAGAACATCCTCGAGCTTCACCCTGGGCCGTGACCCAGCTGTTCTGTCAAGCTTGTTGAAGGTGGGTCTTCTCAGGTCCCCTGTCTCCACCAGAGGAAGGGAAGTTTTCTTCAGGTCTCCCATCTGCCCCCCAGAGAACAATGACTTCCTCCCTTCCCCTTCACTAGGCAGGAAGCTCTTTTTGGAATCCAAGGAGAAGAGGGACTTCCGAAGATCGCCTTTCTCTGCAAAGGAGAGAGGTGGTCTCCTCATGTCTCCTATCTGTCCACTGGCATATTGCATCTTCTTTGAATCTGCTGAATCCATGCTGAAGTAGGTCGATCTCTTCTCATCGGACGACTCCACAAACTGAATGATGGGCCTCTTCCAGTCACTCCCTGAGAAGAGGGAGCTCTTGATTTGTCCTGTCTCCAGAGAAGCACTGCCAGTGCCCTTCATAGGTTCCTTCTCACCTCCACTAGTGTTTGTGGTCTTCTTCACTTCTTCTTCTTTTTTGGGGGCAGATGGACTCTTCACATCCTCTGGCTTCCCAGTGGTACCGTTTGTCCTTGCTGCAGTCCCCGTTTCCATCGTCTAAACAGGGCGAATTGGCTTCACTGCTCAGTCTTTCCTCCAGTTCCTGTCGCTCAACCCTCTACAAAGCGGGTACGTCTGCCTGGTTGTTGTCTCAGCGAGGAATGACCGTGGAATGCAGAGAAGTTTCTGCCCAACTGACGCACCTGGAGCTCCTGCGAGGAGGAGGAGAACGCCTGGATTATGCTAGGTAGACGCAAGGAGAAAGAAAGGAGCAGACGTTACAGGGGATCAGAAGCTACAGCTGTGCAGTTAATTATACAAGGCAGTCCACACCCAGGAACATTCTTGTCTAACCAGGTTTGGGAGGAAGGGCTGTTTATATACATAGAAATGTTTTTAAAAAAAAAAAGAAAACACATTTTCATTAAGATGTAGCAACCAGTTTGACCGCTTGTTTCAAAAATAAGTTCACTCATCACTGCCAGGAGCTGAGGTTACCTCCTTGCAGAGATGGGCAGGGTCAGAGAGACCATGAGATGCCAAAGATGGGTTTGTTAACTGGGTCATGCTCATGCACAAAAATAATTATGGTTGTAATTAAAATGAACGCCTAGAATAAAGCATTCTTAAACTGGGTTCCCCTGAGGGCTTACCGTATTCAGGAGGACAGAGAGGGAAAATGTACGGATAATACTGGGTTTAAAAGACCCTATTATCTTTATTTTGATTTTGATGTTGGTTTGGGCAAGGTCCATCCATTCAGACCTGGAAATACCCAACCGTGTATCAGATGAGCACAGCTGACCTGAAGTAAAAATTGGCTAGTCCTGTTTTTCCCACAGGCCATCCACTAACACAACTGGTAGAACAAAACACCCATCATGTATTTCATTGCATGTTCTCACTGAAATAAGAGTTCAGGTGTACCTTGTGTAGCCCTTCCCATAAATGTCCACTCAACCGACCTGTAACATCCCTGAAGAGGAAATATTTTACAGCTAGATGGACAAAATATTTCCTGCAACAAAACCAGGAAAAATATCTCAGAAGAAAATGTCTCTCTATAGAATCCTAGAATGGTTTTGGTTAGAAGGGACCTCAAAGCCCATCCAGTCCTACCCCCTTCCACGGGCAGGGACACCTCCCACTGGATCAGGGGCTCCAAGCCCCATCCAACCTGGCCTGGAACCCCTCCAGGGATGGGGCAGCCACCACTGCTCTGGGCACTCTGGGCCAGGGCCTCTCCGCCCTCACAGCAAAACATTTCTTCCTAAGATCTCATCTCAATCTCCCCTCTTCCAGCTGAAAACCATTCCTCCTCATCCTCTCCGTGCCCTCCCTGATCCAGAGCTGCTTTCCTGGAGCCCTTTTCAGTCCTGGAAGCTGCTCTGAGGTCTCCCCAGAGCCATCTCTTCTCCAGGCTGAATAAGCACTGTTGGAATTCTGTAGACTTCAAAAGAAGAAGGTTGATCTTCCACTCATATCATATCAATATAACATAGATTATACTCTGAATTTCAGTGAGATTCTCGGCGATTCATGTCCACAGTGTAAATTAACCATGCCTGAGGTCTGTGGTTAATTTAACTTTCACAGAATACACTGATGATGTTGCTGGCGAATGTGATTTTTAGCCTGTAATAATTTCTCATTAGAGATCTGTAACAAAATCCCTTCTGGAGCTTTCGTAAGTAGTGGAGGAAAAAAAATCAGGTCTGCATTTTACAGCTCTTATTTAGGTGAGGAGGAAATAGAGGTGCTGCCCAAACCAGGAACAGCATCCATCTGGGATCTCCTAAGAGACAGCCAGAAGTGCCTGTCTTACGGATATGGTGTCTAAAGGCTTTGTCTGAGCAAAATGGGAGAAAAGGAAAGAGAAACATTTTTTCTCCTCAACTGAAATGCAGTTGGGACCCCCGGCTCATAGATCCAGTCCCTCTTACTGCCCATCTGTCCTTACAGCTCTCTCTATATGAGAAATGATTCAGTATACAGTATTTTGGGGGATAATAGCTGTTGGGAAAGGCTACGCCTTTTGCAGTCCTTTCTAATGGACAGGGTTTTTTATTAATTAGGACCGTAGTCTTTCATGAGTCAGAGTCATTCACTGGCATAGGAAAGGGCAACGCTGTGTTCTAAAACCAAATTCCATAAAAGAGGCGGATTGGCTGACATATATGTATTTCTCTCCCCTTGGCTTCCTGGGCTGAGCTGATCTTTATAACATCGACACTCCTATGGATCTCCAAGTAATTAAAAATACTGGAGGGTGGAGGTGCCTGTTCTCACGTGTACAGAAAAGGCTCAGCAGAGCTCTTCCAAGCTATGCTGAAGAAACAAAAAGCATTTGTATGAAGAGGTCTAACTTGGAAGAAGGCAGCCTTGTTTTCTCCTGTTTTCCTGACACTTTGGTAATATTTTGGAGAAGCTAAGGCAGTCGAAAGATTAAGAAGTGATTTTTTCATCTTGGTTTTACTGATGCAAAAGCAGAATAAATGAGTTTAATTCAGTTATTCTAAACAGACTGGGCTGACTGGACTCGAGAGGAGGTTTATCACTAATTCTGTCCATGCAGAGGCACTCGCAAGACTGGCACCCTCTGATAAGTCAGGTTAGGGTTGTGGTTTGCCTGACCTAATCCATGGGTTTAGCTTCTCCATTCATTGCAGTACTGGTGAAGTGTAGCCATCCTTGAGACATCAGACACTGTGACATCTATCACCTAATGCTGCTCCAGTTGGACTTGGGTGAGCTGTTATCAGCCCTCGTGACAGTCACTATGTTCCATAAAGCTGCAGGTTCTGCTTTGGCTTTTGAGTAGCTTGGGTGGCATCTGTCCTTGCTGCTTAATTTTGGAGAATCCTCAGCTTAAATTCTCTGTGTTGGACAGAGAGAGAGAGGTCACGTGGTGATACAACGGAGCCTGTGTAAACTGGATTTCTTGAAGAGGAATCTGTTTGCCTGTTGTCTGGACTGAACCTCCCTCAAGTCTACAGGGAGAATGGAAGGATGTCCTTCACGTGTGTGTGAGGAACGTTCCCCACTGCTGCCAGTCACGTCTGCCTGATGCCGCTTTCCCTGGGCCCTTTTCGACCTCGGCTCGCTCTTACAGCATCCCACGTGCCCAGCATTAGCTCCTTGGGCACATCCTGCTTGCAAAGACCTGTGGAACCGTGGCAGGTCCACGTGTGACCAGCGAGAGCTGAATGCACCATTTCTGCTGCCACGCGTCCTGGGACTGTGGCTTCGCTCCGTAGCCCAAGGCCAAACCCACTCTTTCCCCCATCGTCTGTCTGCATCCCGTCCCATCTCGTCATGTTTTTTCATGCCAAAAATGTGTTTGCAGGTGGGGCTCACCTCTTCCTTGTTATTTCTGGCCTCTCCTGGGGAACCTACTGCTCCCACTAGTCTGAAATTAGGGTTGCGCGGGGTCTTATTGGTGCTCGTAACCACTGCCTGTGCTGCCTAACTCTGCCTGGGAATCCCAGGAGGATTGCTGGAGTTACAGAGCAGTTTGTTAGCTAAAGGGTAGTTTGTTAGACAGTTTGTGCTTCAGTCCCCAACCGTACTTAGACGACTGGAGCGCACACATGTATTTTGGGCAGTTTCAAAGCATAAATACAGACTGGACGTCTCTTTATTGCAGGTTTTATCTTTGCACCTCCCAGAGAGTGGCTCCTGATTTCTGTAGCATGAGTTCACACTTGTGTAAGCCTCATCTGTCATTTTTCCACCAGCCATCCCCATGTTTCCTGCAGAGGACAACTGTCTCCTATCTGGTGCGGTGCGTCAAGCCGATCACACAGTATGCCCATGTCTGTGCCTCTGACTCAGAGCATACACCCACGTTTGGCATCTGCAGCGCCTTTCATCTGAAAACTCGGAGCGTTTTTCAAAGGTTCGCAAATTAAACTTGACAACACCTTTGCAAAATAAGTCTGGGTTGCTAACCCCATGTAGCAATTAGGGAAACTGAGGCAGGGATTCTGGAACAGACTGAAAACTTCCAGCAAAAATGGAATTTTTCTGATTATGTTTCCTCATTCTCTTTATTTTTCAATAAAAATAAAGAGACCCCTCTAAATCCTCGATATTTATTGGTTTTATAATCCGTGATGCTTTTATTCTTGTTTTGAACTTCATTTTTTGCTTGTATACCCAGGTTGGGTAGCTTATTGTTCATATCAAAGGGTTTCCACTCTGCAATGTGCTGCACAAAGATTTCCCTGGGATGATAAAAGTGAAAAAACTGAGTCCATTTCAAACCAAATAGAACAGAAACAGTTAAGCCAACCCTGGGGCACTCCTTTAGCCAGGCTCCGGAGCGGAGTTTCAAACACCGATGCCTGGTGAAGTCATGGAGAGTCGTAGAGAATTAGATCAAACAGCCCATGATTCACTGGCCCTGGTTCTCACAGCAGCTCCAGCCAAACTAGGAGCGGGGAACCTGTCTGATAATTGTGTGCTCTATCCAGTAATCCACCCTCCCTTTCACATCCTGCATAGTTTGAGTCCTTTCTCATTTCCTATACCTGTCTATAAAACAAGTCTAGGGCTCGGAAAATGTAATGCTGGCTATTCCTGCTGCAAGAAAGCAGGAAATCAATCCATCGAGCATGTAGACACCATTGAGCAATGACCATGCATCAACCTGCTCCCACTGTAACAGCAGAGCAGGCAGAACGAGTTCAAGGCTTCGTCTTGCTTTCACGCCTATCAGATCCAGGTGGATCAGCAAAGCTGGCCTGGTTTAGAACGCGTGGGGGAAAAACAACAGTGCTGCAGGATCCACAGGCACTCTCCAAGCTGTGATTTATACAAAACAGAGTGAATTTATTCAGATATTTATGACAATTTGGGCTCCCCACCTCCGTCTGATAATCAGCTCTGTGTCTCAGAGTAGATGCTGAAGGGAACGAGAACTGAACCAGGAGGATCCCGTCGTTTGGGGGATGCGTTTTCATGGTAGGGACCATGTTGAAGTAAGAGCTCGGTGGAGATGGTCAGGACCTGAGTTCAGACACAAGGACTTGGCTTTTTAGGGCAATGTGAGCATCTGGGGATCTCCTCCAGGGCACCGGGGCAGGCCAGACACAAGCTTCCCAGGGCTTAAACCAGGCCTGGAGGCTATGAGCTGGACCATGGGGAGTCTTAATTATTGGAACAAGTTACAGGCAGGGTATAAAAGCCTGTTGTGTAAGAACGATACTCAGCGAGTGTGCAGGAGGAGGGTGATTCACCAAAGGAGTGAGAGGGTGTGTGACGGGACAAGGGCATTAACTGGAGGATATGTGCTGCCTCGGGGAGGACCCCTTTCTAGTGGTTATGCTGAGTCTTCAACTTCGAAAAGGCTGAAGGGGATAATGACTACTCAGCATTAAATTCACGTGGAGGACAGGAAAGGGAATACCAGCTGAAGAAGGAAATCTATTTGAATTAAAGGACAGCACTGGTGTAAGATCAAATAAGGTGAATTTGTTCATTTAAAAATAGAGGCGAGAAATTAGAAGACGGTTTCTAGACATCACAGGAGCAGAGTTCAGGGGTGGCCTTTGAAACACAGTCTCGGGCACCAGGATCCAAACTGGACTCAAGATGAGCTTGCTGCAGTCATCCACACGTTGCATAACAGAGTACGGATGATACTGTATGCCTTCAATGTGCTTACGAGTCTTGTTGCACCATGTTCATATTATTTTTAATTAATTAATTAAGCCTGTGTTTCAAGGCTTCTGCTGGTTGCCTCTAGAGGCCAGGAAGGATTTTTTCCCCCCTTTCTGATGATTAACTTGGTTTCTGTGTCATTGCTTTTCAGTTTTTGTTTTCTTTTCCACCTCCTTTTCATGCATTGAAGATCGGCACAACCCGAGATGGGGAAGTTGGGTGGAGCTGGTTGCTCCTCTCAGGTGTCTGCTCAGCACTAAAACAGAATCTCCAAGTCTGGGATCAGGAAGGAATATTCCTTAGTTAGGTTGGCAAGGACCACTGCAGCTTTTTTACCTTTTGCTGTAGGATGGCATATTCTCTTTCGGTTTCCTTGCAGTGTAGCCACTGGTGGTTTTCAAGTCAGCCTCAGTAGCTGCGCAAATGTGATTTTATGGATGTTTTCACATGCAAACTTACGAGATCATGATTCTGTTCTCTGTTCTGCTCCCGCCTCTTCATAACCTTCTGAAGTGCTCTGAGACCTTCAGGAACAAAGCATCCTAGAAGAGATAGGTATTACTAACATAAAACTGATAGTTCATATAATGGATCTGTTAGAGCGAGTCCAGAGGAGGTCACAAAGATGATCCGAGGGCTGGAGCATCTCCCATACGAGGACAGGCTGGGAGAGTTGGGGTTGTTCAGCCTGGAGGAGAGAAGGCTCCAGGGAGACCTTAGAGCAGCTTCCAGCACTGAAAGGGGCTCCAGGGAAGCTGGGGAGGGGCTCTGGATCAGGGAGGGCAGGGAGAGGACAAGGGGGGTTGATTTTAAGCTGCAAGAGGGGAGGTTGAGATGAGATCTTAGGGAGAAATGTTTTGCTGTGAGGGTGGGGAGGCCCTGGCCCAGGGTGTCCAGAGCAGTGGTGCTGCCCCATCCCTGGAGGGGTTCCAGGCCAGGTTGGATGGGGCTCGGAGCCCCTGATCCAGTGGGAGGTGTCCCTGCCCAGGGCAGGGGTGGGACTGGATGGGCTTTGAGGTCCCTTCCAACCCAAACCACTCTATGATTCTGTGATATAATCTTATCGTCTGGGGACTCTAGAAGAAGTAATAACCGTCTTTTGCAGCTGGCAGAAATGATTTTACTTAAATCTGGATGGCTGCAACAGATTGTACTCCTTCAGAAAAAGATTTGATCCTGGGCTATAGGTGGTAGCATGGGTCTGTAGCCCCCAAGATCTCTTTGTGAGGATGTTCTTTTTCCTCTGATGCTTGGAAATTACAACTTTTAGCATGATGTGCTATTGTCCCCAGCAGCAGGAATTACTTGATTGGGTCTAGTTCTCTGTGTGTTTGCATCTCAGCAAAAAAATCCCCTGCGTCAAACTCTGCAAGGCAGGGGAATGCCACCTGCTCTCTCCTGCCTCGGGAATCTAAAGCCTGCCAAAGCCAAGCCAGAGGCAGAGACTGGAAATCCCCAAAGAGAAACCTTTTTGCCCCTGCCCCTTTGCTTAAAAACTTGCTTCCTATTTTGCTGATCTGTGACATACAGGAGGTTGAGGAGGCTTCTTGCAGAGTGGGAAAGGCTGCTGGGACGTGCCTGGGGCTCCTCTACGGCCCTTTCCTCCCATCCCGTGCTCTAGGCAGGCAGGTTTGACATTTGCTCCTGTGCAGTCCTTTCCTCCCCGAGCAGGCCCGCTCCTCTCCCTCCTCCCTTGTCATACGGCTGTCTGGAGTCTTAGACTGGGAGAGAGGAGCTGCGGGATGGAGCCCGGGCTGGGAAAGGGTTCAGAGCACCACTGATAAGAGTTCGGTTTGTGATAGGGAAGACGTGACAAGTCCACATGGTGTGCTGCAAGCAGGCTTAGCGTTGCACGGCTGAGTCCAGAGGCTCTGTGCTAACGGGTTGGACGAAGCTCTGCATTTCGAGACAGATCATAAAAGGTGGTTAATAAGGAGCATCACTCCGTGCTTTTCCTTAGCCTCTTTCCCTTTCTCTGCAATCCTGTGGTTCCCCATCTCCCTGCTCCAAGCCTCTGTGATCCGCCAGGTCCGTAGCTGTTCCCCAGCTTTCCTGTCAGCTTTGCCTTCACCAGATGAAAGTTCCAGCTGCCTGGAGAGCTCTGGGAATGAAAGCAAGGGAAGCTGGTGGGACAGGGCGTGACGCGCAGTGCTGAGCCTGGAGGAGGCAGGTGGAGAGAAGGAGGGCAAAACATGGACGAATGAAGAAGGGCAGAATAAGGACAGGCAAGAAAGAAGGAAAAGGACAGCGAGCTATTAATAGTCGCCCTAACAAGAACTACTCTGAAATCCCCTGTATTTGGCAATATCAAGCCAAGCTTTCCTCCAGGCAGTGGCTGTTTCTTGTAGGGGTAGCATGAAGAGCATGGAGGAGCACTCCTTGCCCTGGCTTGCCCTGGAGACAGAAACTGTGGCTCTGTCCCTCCCGAGGTGTCCATCTCTGTGTGGCCACTGAGCAGCCCCACACGGTGGGAGGGAGAGCAGGATGGGGCAACCTCTGTCCCCAGAGCGCTGCAGATGGGACAGAGGAGCGGGTAGAGGCTTCCTACCCTTGTGCTGTGTCTGTTCACGGTCCCGTGCCAGGGGCTGGTGAGGGGCTGGGGGTGACAGCAAGCTTGTGGCCTTGTGGGATCAACTCTAGACCTGGCCAGCGTCTTCCTCACTAGGAGGAAGTGCTGTCTCCTCCAGATCTTTCTTTGTCTCTTGAAAAAGCCTCCGTGTCTTGAGTTGGCACTCTGGGTGGAAGGAAGCCTCCTGAGATGAGCCCTCCTGCAGGGAAGAGGGACAAGGAGCCATCACCGACCCAGGGCAGTAGGACTGGTCTGAGCAGTCCCATGGTTGTGGAAGAACCCTAGCAGGCAAGGTCTCAGCTGCCTGTGGCTTCTGCCCTGTGTGGAAACATCAGTTGGAGGTTTTGCCGGCATGAAGGCTGCCGCTCCGTCATGCCAAGGGACAGCTCAGCACTTGAGGAGCTGCAGCCTGACCTTGCTGGTCTTCCCTGCCCAGTGGGGAGGCTTTAGGGGAGGCGGTGGGTGCGCCCCAGTCTGTGTCATTGTTGAGTTCCTGGAAATCAGAGCGCAGGATGGGGGGAAGCCTGAGGAATGAGGCCACCGCGCACAGCAAATGACTGTAAGCTCAGCTCTTGTGTCTGGTTGTTCAGAGGAATTCTTATTCTGAAAAGCCCTTGGGAAGTTTAATGGGAAAACATGTTGAAACAAGGACGCTTATTCACTCTGTGACTTAGCAAGACAAATATCCAGCATGTGTGTGTATGTGCGCGTGTGGCTCTTGATTTACTCCCCTCTTCCCTGCCCCTATAAATATAGAAGGAAAAAAAAAGTAGGACAGCAAAAGAAAAATGAGATGGAGGTGAAGGGAGTGAGACAAAGGAAAGAGAAAACACTGGGAAAAGAGGGGAAAAAGAGAAAAAGATCAGAACAAGAAACAGAAGAACAATCAGGACAGAGAAATAGGGACCCTAGATAAGAGAGTGAACCTGGGGCCTGAGCCGCCCTTACTCACTGCCTCAAATACAGGACAACCTGAGCGAAGCCGAGTCAGGGCAAGGGTCAGGACCAGACCTCGAGGAGGGTTAGCATCCACCACTGTTACTCATCAGAGCAGCTCTGTTGTTTGACTTGCATGGACTTGCTTGTCCTTGGTCAGCATTATCCCTCTGCAGCCGAATCCCACTCTCTGGTTTTAGGGTGGTGGCAACAGCCTGGGAAAGAGCTGTGTCGTGCCATCCCCTTCTCCAGGGGAAAACAACAGGATCGGCAGGCTGCAGAGAAGGCCAGCAAGGCTGCTTTTCTCCAAGCAGCAGCGCAGAAACTGTATTTTGGTTGCTGACATTCCCGTGGAGATGGGAGCAGACAGTCCTTGACACAGGTTGTCTCCTTAGATCCCTTCTCTGCTCCTGTCAGGGGCCGCTCAGTGTTTGGGGCTTGGGAAGGGATTTGCAGTTCAGTGGGTGCATGTGGATATTGGTCCTGGCTTGCACAAATGGGAGGGAAATTTGGCATCCGAGGAGAGCGGTGTCTGATGGAAAATGTCTGATGTATGCCTTGGAAAGGATCTGGGGACAGGTTGATCACAGTAGCTCTTACGTCACTGGCACTGAGCTCACAGTCCTTCGGCACCTGTTTACACCTTCTTCCAAGCCCTACTTTAGATGGCAGGAGCTCATACTTCACGTCTGATCCTGCTATCCCAGCTCTCTGTCCTAGCTCCCGCCTCTCTCCACATGCATCCTGAGCCCAAAGGGTCACCTGCATCGCAAATCCACCTCAGCCTTCTCGTAACCAGCCTACATCTTCCTATCATCTACATGGGGGCCTCTTTGCTTCACTCCTGTATGCTCTGGTGGAAGGAAAAGCTGTTCCCCTCTCCCCCCGCCCAGCAAAAGATACCTCTGAAGGCTTCTGCAGCTCAAGCAGGACCTAACTGCAGCAGGACCTAACTCGATGGCAGAGGATGGGCTTCTTGGGGGCACAGGCATGGCCACCCACTGCTGCATCCTTGCCCGCAGACGCCTGCCTGTCCATCCTGTGCTCTCACCTCCCTCCCCAGGGCAGGGCTTTCTGTGTGGCTACGTGTGGAGCTCTCCCCCAGGCTTGGTGGCAGCTCTGTCACTGTGGTAGCGGCTGTCTGTGGTGAGCTAAGTACCCATAATAAGGTGCAGGGTTAGCAGCCTTGACACTGGCAGCAGCAGCAGCAGCAGCAGCAAGGGGCACAGCCTCAGGCCAGGCATCTGCCACCCTCCCTGCGTGCCAGCCAGCGCTGTCGCTCTGCCTGCCTGATGGCCAGTCAGGTCAGAGAACTCCTCTGCAGCTGCATGTGAGCTTTGGAAAGTGCCCAGCACCCAGAGGGCCCAAAAGCTCCTGCATTCCTGCCTCCCCACCTCGCTGCCTCCTGGCAGAGCCTGCTTCTGCAGCAGCGAGCTAGGATTCATCCTCCTCGTTGGTGGTAGAGTTGTGAAAGAGGATAAAATAATGGGGGAGATTCCCAGGCAGCTCTGAGCCCTGTGCTGGCGCTGCAGCTCCGTGGGCCACAGGAATGCCAGGGAGTGGAGAAGGGCTGTTGCTTGTTGTGCATGGGCAGGGAACACCTGGAGCTTGGGCAACTCAGGTCCCTGCTGCTCTGCTTGGCTCCACGCATGCACTGGCTGCTGGCCTTTATTACATTAATTGCATTGAAGTTTGAGGCTCCGTCAAGTCCAAACGCAGCCTAATGGAGCGTCACGGGGCTGGCTGGCACCCAGGAAGGAAAGCCAAGGGGGTGGAGGAAGATTGGGTGAGAAAGGTGCAGGCCTGGGGCAGCTGCAGCTCTCTTCTGGTACAGGGAAGGGCGCGCTTACCCTTGCCTTGCACTCCCTGCCTCTCTCCATAAGCCCTGGCAGCAATGATCTTGCCCACTGGGATGGCTCAAACTCACTTTTGGGGTGGGTTCCCCCTTCCAGGGGACCCAGGGCCACCTCTGCCACTACAGGTACTTGCTTGTACCTCTCCTGGCGATCCTGGCCCCGGGAAGGGCTGAGAGGCAGTGTGTAGGCACACGTGATGGACATCTTCAGTCTTGCTGAAGAGCAGCTGATTTGTAAACAGTGTTTCTGATGGCTGAAGGTCTGTTGGACATTGCTGGAAGGCTTCTACATCTCTCGTCTGCAGGGCTTTAGTGTGCAGCTTTTCCTGGACTCATTGTTCATCTCTTGCCCTCACAGCAAGGCAAAATGAAACAGTGATGGGTGAGATCCCTCCCAGAACCCCTTTAGTGATATTTTTATAGAGCATCCCAGCAGCGGAGAGGAGACTGTAGGCTGCTGGAGCAGCCCCACTGGCCACCCATATCTCCCATCCTCTGCAGCACAGAGGCTCTGTTCCTACAGCAGGAAGGCAACTTCATCCTGCACATCCAAAACTTTACAGGTCATTGCATTTTTTCTTTGATAGAATATATTGTCACTTACCTCCAAATAGAATCATGGAATGGTTTGGGTTGGAAAGCCCGTCCAGTTCCAACCCCGTGCCCTGGGCAGGGACACCTCCCACTGGATCAGGGGCTCCAAGCCCCATCCAACCTGGCCTGGAATCCCTCCAGGGATGGGGCAGCCACCATTCCCCCTTGCCCTGTCCCTGCACGCCCTGATCTAGAGCCCCTCCCCAGCTTTCCGGGAGCCCCTTTCAGTACTGGAAGGGCTAGGATATGCTCTAGGAGGATGCCATAGGTGCTGAATCCCACTTTCCCCCTCCACGCTATGGACCATGCCCTGGGTCTGGGACTTGTGTGCGAGCACTAAAGATGGGGAGAGGAGCTCCTGGCAGCCCTTGGCCCTGCTGCTCCCACCCCAGATGTGTGATGGGGGAGCATCTCCAGGGCTGCAACTCCCACCTGGGTCAGAGATGGGGTGAGTGTCTCCAGGGCACTCTGCCCACCCTGTTCCAGCAGGTGGGCTGCCCTGGGCAAGTGTCCCCCCAGACCGGCTTGCCAGCCACTAGGTGTCCTCCGTGGCCCGCACACGGGTGGCAGGAGCCCCATAGGGAAAGGGGCTTCCAAAAATATGGGGAATGATGGAAAATCCGTCCTGGACAGGACGCGCCTGTCCTGGCAGAGCTCCATTCCCAGCACAGGGCTGAGCGAGTGCCTGGGGCTGAGCAGGGGTAGGGGATGTGATCTCAAGCCCATGTCTTTGGTAGTAGGATGGATTTCTGGACCTGCCCAGGGTGGCATCCCGAAGGGACGTGTCCATCCATCCCTGATGTCCCTGGAAGGCTGGATGGGAGAGAGTAGGAAGAGACTTCTCCATGCCTGTGCTGAGAACGGGGATGGAGCATTACTAGGTTTAATCTTTCTGCCTTTTCTTTACTGTGCTAGAAAGGTAAATCCCTCCATGTGAAATGCAACCAGCCCCAATGAGCAAGTGAGGAGCTGAGCCAGGCCCCGAAGCACCAGCAGCAGCGAGGACAACTGGTCTGTGTTGGAGCCAGCCTCTTCTCACGCTGATCCCCTGGTCCATGCCTGTCCTGCAGGGTCCCACGTGGACCTGGTGGGGTGAGTGCCTTCACTGTTAATTTTCAGCAGGTACTTGGGGCTCCTGGGGGGTTTGGCAGTACCTGTTACTCTCCTCCTCCCTGTTGGAATGTCCCAGATGCTGGGAAGGGATCGTTGGGTTTACAGCAAGGAAAACACCCCAGCTTCCTTCCTGGGCGGAAAAAAAACCCCATGATCCTGGAAACCCCAGCTCTCCCAGCCCTGCTTTTGTGTCCTAGAAAGACCTTCTCCCTAAGCAGCCTGAAATAAATGCTCAAGAGTAAATGCTGTTGCCTCTGTAGGGTGCCAGCAGGGTATTTCCCATATGCCTTGCAGAATGCTGCTAGCAGCTTCCCCATCAGCATATACCCCCTCATTCCAGTTAGCCAGTTCTTGCGCTATCTTATCAGCCTGCTCATTATACTCTCAGAAACACAGTGTAAACATCTCCAGCAAACTGCTCTTGATGACAATTTCCTTGCCAAATAAGCCACTTCCCGGCTTGAGTGATGGTTATGTGAGAGGATTTTTGTAGCTGCTGCTGTCTGAACAAATGAGAAGTAAATACAGCTCCCTTTCTGGGAGAGCACACGTGCACCTGTGCTGCGGAGTTTCATCACAGGGAGAGGCAGGAAGGTGTCGGTGGGAACTGCTCATTAAAATACTGGCAGCTCATCACTACTGCTTTGTTCGGTTTCTAACCTGGAATTTTGGCTGAGGGAGGAGGAGAACGCTGGCAGAAGCTTCCAAAGGAACTTCTATAGTCCAGGCTGTCAGACAGTTGGGTTTTACGTCTTATTCCGAAAGATGGCACCTCTGCTGGCACAGCATCTCTCGTCAAGAGCATCAGGGTACCAACACTGCTTTGGGAAGAGATTTGTTGTAATGGGGATGACAAAATTGCAGTGCTGCTGCTGGGCAGCAGTCAGAGAGCACAGTAGTGCTGTGCTAAGCAGCAAAATGACTACAGAGCACTCGCCAGCTTCAGCCCCTGCCTGTCTCTGCTTTCATTACCTGCTGCTGTGGGATTTTGGGCAGTCCCCAGTCTGCCCTGCTTCACAACAGGTATTGCAGCTGGATGCTGGCAGGCTGGGACCTGTTTGGGTTTTCATGAGCTTCCTGTGCTCTTCAGCATTTTAGCTCGAGCACTGAGAAAGCTCTTTCAGCTTTCCCTGATGTTTACTCCTCCGCTGAGTGACCCAGCCTGCCCCATCTGAGCCTGGCCAAGCTGGCAGGAGCTGAGTGCTTGGCCATGCTGCTCTCCTATTCAACGAGAGGAGGGAGGACGGGGAGAAAGAGAGGAAAACAGAAACTAAATTAGTCTCCCAGCTGGTAGCAGAGCTTCCGTGCACTGATTCCAGAAGGCTGTCCAATTTCTTCCATTACGAGGCTTTGTTGCAGACCTTCGCAGCGTGCTTTAAGCACAGTGTTCCTCTCGGGAAGCGCTGTGCTAATTCCTCCTGCTGTCTGGGCTGGGATGGCTTTCTCAGATGGGCACATTCCCACCTCGCTCTGTCTGCGTCCCTCTTTTTCTCTCAACTCATATTTCACAAAGATGTACCTTCTTCTTCCCTTCCCCACATAAATAACACCGCATATGGCCACAAGCGGTGTGCTCAGCCAGCAGGGCTCCTCCTGACAGGAGCCGGGGCTAAACTAAGCAAACAGCATCATTCGGCAGCCTGGCCTGGTGCCCATCTCAGCAGGCTGAAGTAATGTTTTAGAGATCAGGGAGGGGGCAGAAACATCTGGAAGGGACGATTTTTAGAGGGGAACTCAAACATAGATTAAAGAGAGAGAAAAGAAAATCCCCTTGGCATTCTGCATCGACGGCTTTGATTTGTATCTTGCAGTGATGTAATGACATTGAAGCAAATTTCTCGACTGCTCCACGACCGTGTCCACATGGTAGAGGAAAGTACTGGTGCTTAGTGTGCTTTGTGCTATTTCTGTGTCCGTGTTAGCTCTTTGCACCTATAGATCTAGCCTGTTCTAATGACTGAGAGGAAGATTTAAAAGAAACTAGGATCTAAGCATTGATTTAACTCTGCTCTTTGGAGCTGGACGAATTGGAATCATAGGATGGTTTGGGTCAGAAGACACCTTAAAGATCATCCAGTTCCAACCCCCCTGCCATGAGCAGAAGTGAAAGAGAAGGTAAAGCCTTGTCCATTTTGTGCTGAATCCCCGTTTTAGTGGATCCCTGGTTCAGGGAATTGCATTTCATCGCCCTTTGCAGTGTGCCCTACTTTCCAGGCAGAGGATAGGTTGCCCCATGCACTCCAACATCTGCCTGCTGAGGGGCAGACCCAGCAGGCTCGCTGGAAACCTCGCTCTGAGACGAGATCTGAAATAACTGCCGTTAGACTTGGGATCGGAGGGGGAAAAAAAAAGATGGGCTGGTCCTGGCATTGTGAGGGGACTGTGCTGTAGTTTTCCAGGGTCCAACTGGGATATGGATAGAGAGTCCTGCTTAATCATTTGCCTGGTACGGCCCAAGAAAATGTGTTCTTACTCAGGAAGTGAAAGCTTCTTACTTAGCATGAAAAATCCATGTAACTAATAACAGTGGGGGATATATTCTGGCATGTGATAGGGGGTGAATTTCTTCACCAGCATTCACTGAACCGGTGAGGAAAAGTATTGCCCTGGGCTGGGTTTTGATAAGCAAGCAGGGCACCATGCAGAGAAACTAACCTTGGATTCAGAGATTAACTGGTGATTCAATTAAAACGAAATGGAAAGACAAACAAAGCCTGCAAATAAGGTTCTTGATTTGACATAGGCAAATACTTGCTGGCTAAGAGAAATCCACAGGAATGAAAATTGGACTCACGACCTCAGAGGAGGCTTGTGATTTTTCTAAGTCAAAACCCACAAAGCTCAAAATGTTTGAAAGGTAGGGGGTGGAGACACCTTCCAAGGGAGGTTTCCAATTCTCACCAGATGAATAACCACCTCAAAAGGATGCTAACCGTAATCAGAATGCCTGCAAGGGATGTAGAAACAGGCCAGATCAGCAGAGAAAGCAGCAGCTTAGAGGTCGGTGTGTGGAAAAATCAATGAGAGCTGTCAAAAGCCAAGCTGACCAACCTCACAATGAGCATCGAAAAAACCAACCCTAAGTCCTTTGGGTGCAGAAGAACAAAAAAGAGCAAGGAAGAAATGGTGATGCTCTGCAAGTAGCATGGGGTAGAGATTAAGGCGGGTCTAAATATTGCCTCACAGGGACTTCAGTCATTAGTAGGGGAAAGGGCTAAATGTGAGGCAAGTGAAGGCAAAGGTATTCAAGGAGAATTTGCCAAGTTCCTGGTAGAAACAAAACTCAGAGCTCATGTTCTTATTGGGGGAGTGGTAAGGAAATACCTTCTCTCCTCTGGTTCTGGGAGAGTGGGGGAAATTGCAGATCCTTCATTGGGATTTTTAACAAGTCTGCATCATCTCAGCAGTATCAAAGCATCTAATTGAATACCTACAGTTAGAAAGGGGATAGTGTGGGGAGGGATTGTTATCCATGACTAAAGAAACGCTGCCTTGCTCCTCAGCAGGATGTCAAGGCAAATTTTGCAGAGGACAAGTGTTCAGGCGACATATAAATCTAAAATGAAATTAACTGTGGCTGCCGAGGAGGGACTAGTTGTTTTTCTGTCTAACTAGTTGTTTTTCCTTTCCTACAATAATTCAACTTGTAGATAGAGCCTAAGGGAAAAAGAAAACAAAACTCTCTAGCTTGCTTTAGGATAAAGCTTGAGCTATTTCAAGGAAGGAAGCGTGTGATACGGTTTCTCCTAATACTACTCCAGCAAATCCTTTCCTGTTCCTGGAGGAGGAGACAGGGCTTCTGCAAAGCAGTGCTGCTGATCTTCTTACGTGTATGCCCGTGCTGGAAGCAGTGGCCATGGAGATGCTTTACCCCGCAGTTTAATTGTGCAGGTTCCCAGCTGAGTCACGGGGGAGTTCGCGGCGGTGCCCTGGCCGTGACAGGGCGAGCAGGCAGAGCGTGAGCGGTCGGGCTCACCAGAAGCAGCAATGCCTTTCAGTGGCTGGAGGTTTCCTAATTGCAGAGTTCAGGCCACAGTCCGGTTTCTGAGTTTTCCTTTTAGTTCTCCCACCACTGGGCTGTGACCCCATCTCTGAGATTATGGTGCAGAGATGAATGAGGCTCGAGAGATGCCAAGCACCGCTGCTGTTCTTTCCAACTCTAGCATATTCAGGGCTTCTCCTCCGCTGCGTTGCACTCTCTCTCTCGCCCTAATAGCTCGCAGCAACTCGAGTCTGTCCTTCCCCTTTTCCTTACTTTCTCTCCTCGTGCTCAGACATGTTGAGTGGGCCAAAAGTGAGCGGTGCTTCTGGAGGGAGTCCCTCACGTGCGGTGATACAGGAGGGGAGAGGAGGCAGCTGGCAGGGCAAGGAGTCAGAGGGAGAAGTGGCAGGAAAAGGGGATGATGAGAGGAGGAGAGGGAAAAGTTAAGGAGATGAGAGAGAAAGCATTTTTTGCTCTGATTTGTGCTGTCCATTAGCAAATTTCTCCTGGTTTTTGCAGCAGCTGCAGCCTCCAGCTACAGCCTGGAAGCAGGGGAAGATGAAAGAAAAGGAAGAGGTGGGAGAGGGCCCAAGTCTTGCTAAACCAGCGGGATGTGAAACCCGCAGTACTAACTGGCTGTCAGCGCTTTTTTACTGCTCCCTGCCACTTTCCTGGCAGCGGTTCTGAGCCCGGCAGCAGGGCGAGCTGGAGGAGAGAAGCAGCGAGGAAGGCAATGGAGATGGGAAAGAGGGACAGGGAGGTGGGGGAATGGGAAGGGCACTGTGCTGGTAGCAGTTTCCTGCAAGCCCTGCAAGTATCTCAGGGCCCAGCAGTGGCCAGGGACTCCCTCAGGGCTTTTCTTTGCCAGCCAGGAGTTTCTTCAGGACTGATTGGTGCAAACAAAAGCTTCTTCTCTTCCTTTTGCTGCTCTGGGTGGCAGTCAGCAGTTCGACCCCAGTGCCTGCTTCTCCTCTTGGCACCAGAGGAGCGGATGGGAAGATATTCTAGCTCAATTGGAAGAGTCTGTTCTGAATTTGGGGGGTTTGTTCTTTCTTTTTTTTTTTTTTTTTTTTTAAAAAAACCACAGTAAATGCCTCTAATACTAAGCTTGGCTGCTCATAGTTCTCCTCCAAATCCTGTACTAAGCAGGCCTGCTCCTGCTCTGAGTCAAGGCAGGAGATGTTCAAAGTGCTCCTGCAGGGCAGGGGAGGGGGTTGGCAGCTGTTTGCTTCATCATCTCTTTCAAAGCTCTTCACTGACCTTCCAGCTCTGCTCTTTCCCCCGGCCACCCCGGACTCTGCTCTCTGCCTTTTTTGCACCCCTCTAAGTCAGCTCCTCGGTGTCGGTTTAGGGATGGTTTTGTGCGGGAGAGCACATCTGCCTTCTCTCCCCATGCTCTGTATGGGCCCTTATGCCAAATTACGGCCGGGTCAGTCCACCCATCCTCAGAGGGGCTGTGAGTATCCACCCTCAGCTCTCAGAGACAAACCATTCCCCGAACACCAGGCACGAACACAAGGTGTTAATACCAGCTAACAAGGCTTACCCGCCAGGATTAATCATTACACCAAATGTAATACATCCACTAAACCTGAAACTGCATTAGTTATGTGAAAACCTGGATGACTGCAGTGCCAAGCTAAGCAAGAGCTGCCCTGCCCTTCGCCGTCCTGCCCTCAAGCAGTGCCTTGCAGCTTCACAAGGGAGTTGTTGGTCATCACATGGCGCATTTAATGCTTGCGAGGCAGCAGCTCTGCCCTCAGTGTCGAGGGTTCCTTCTCCCCCTGCCTCCAGGCTTTGCTGGTGCCTGACAGGAGGCAGCCAGCCCTGCTTGGGACCTGTGTTTGTTACCATCGGTGCACACCACAGCAGAGAGGTTTGGCCAGCAACGGAGCTGTGCTTGCCTGAGTGCATCCCCACCACATCCTCCACGGACGGAGGGTGCTGCTCTCCCAGCTCCTGCCTCCCCACCACTGTCCTGCGAGGACCCAGGCATGAGGAGACTGCATCTTCTACTCTCTTGCTTCACAGCTGGTGGCTTTGGTGGTGCAGGGACACTTTGTTCAAAGGCGAGGAATAGGACTGAGTCTATTTGGAGCTTGTGTTTTGAACAGGGGCCCCTCTTTGTGACCCCACCTCCTTTCCCCTTTTACAAGAAGCTGGCCTCTTTCAACTGACAGAAGGGCTTTCCTGCCAGGCTTGTTAGCTTTAGCTGGAACAATTTCCTTTGAACTCAGCTTGAATTAACATCTCCATGGCAATAGGATCAGGGCTTTGTCTCTTGCAACCTGCCCTTCACCCTCAACAAGAGGTTCTACCAGGAGGTAGGAAGGGAACGATATTCCACCCTGGCCAACACCACCACCTCTTTCTGGGGAAAAGCAGAGGCGTTTGCTGGAAGGACAACCACAGATGATTCTACTGCCTGTAACTTCCCTTGGGGAGAGGAGGATGGGGGAAGCTGCAGCAGATGCTGGCAGGTCCTCTCGGTTTAGATTAGCTTACTGCATAAAATGCCAGAGAGTGAATGTGTGTGTTGGGAGTAAAAGGAGGCTTGTTTCCCTTCACCATAAACAATCACAAACAAACACAGTTCCCCCGGGACTGCGTTTCTCTGGTGCTGAGCCAATACAGTGAAAAGAAAACAGTGCTCCTGGTTTATCTGAACTCAGCATTTTCCTTTCTACCCTGTGCTGTCACCCCATCTCTCCCACAGCCACCCAGTTCCCCACCTCCAACTGTGCCCTGTCTGCTGCTTCATCTCCACGGCTTGGGAGGTCGGCTGGGTCGCTCTCCCACCCTCTCACCAGGTTATGTGATGCACATAGCTCGTCCCACCATCACACCGCCTTTTCCCTGCACGATAGATAAGCCTTGTGCGAGTCAATGACCTTGTGCAAGTCACTGGAATGGAGCTGGACTAAATACCCCCCAACACTAACCCACTGCCCTGTGACTCCCACCCATCTGGCTGTTTGCTCAGCAGATCTCCTTATTCCTGCCCTAGTTCCCCCAGAAGGAAGGTGTCCCCCCTTTCATGCTGTTATGAAAGTTGACCTTTCCAGTTATCCTAACTAGGCATCACCCCCAGCCCAGGCATCAGATAAAGGGACACTTTATTCCCTCTCTGTCTCACTCCTACTCCCAGCCCTGGCCCACGTGGGTCCATCTGTTTGGCAGGAGTGGGTTATCACAAACAATATGGGGTTTTTTTTCCTCTCTAGAGCAAGAGGCTGGTTTTGCAGCCAAGTCTGTAGGTGGGAAAAAAAAAGAGGCCTTTTCCTCTGAATGCTGGGAAATTTCTCTGGGAGCTGCCTCAGGGAAATAAAAGCTCAGTTTCTTCTTTTTGCTGGGGGAGAATAGGGGGAGATGTAAACACCACATCAACATTTTCAGTTCCCTGCTCCTAAAATACCCTGGGAAGGCTCTTCCTGCTCCCCTGTCCTCCAACCCAGGATGGACTGCAGGTGCCTGGGGAAGGCAAGGGAGCCTCAGGTGGATGTTGTGTGTCTGGAGTGGTTTTACTGGGTATTACACTGAAGCCAAGGTCATTGCAGCTGTGACCCCTCAAGAGTCTCAGGGAGCAGAACAAGGTCCTCTCCAACATAACATTCTGGGGTCAGTGGGGCTCGGCGCTCTTGGCTCAGGCTTTGCAAGGCAGTTGTACTTGTTTGATTTTCTTTTCTGCCTCTCTCTTTCCCCCCTCCCTGTGCTTTCTCTCCCTCCTCCAGTGGAGTTGCTGCTGCAGCTGGATCACAGCAGGCAGTTTTCATTCTCTGTTAATGAGAAACTCCTGCACTTTGTCCCTTGAAGCAGAGCCACGTTCGCCACGTGATTGTGGGGAAGGGCTCAGGCTAAGGTTAAGGCAAGAAAGAGAGGCTGTGGGATAAGTGAGTTCCCCTTGTACGCGCGGCTGCTATGCGAGGGGCTGAGCTGGGTGGTGGGAAGGCAGCAGCTGAAAGCCAGTCACTGGGAGAATCAAAGCCTGTCTGGCCTCACCCTGCTGACCCTGCGCTGACTCAGCAGGCTGTCTGGATCTCTTCATACCAGGGAATGGGAATTCATGCCCCTACACTTCCCACCTCCCCCATCTCCGTCCTCAGCTGCGATTAGCACGCAAGAGGCTACATGCACGTACCAGCCTCCATGCTCCCGTAACCGTGAATCATAAACCAGTGGGATGATCTCCTGGAGCTGGGGAGCAGCGGTCATTCCTCGCCTCCTGGTACAGCTGGGCTGGAATCTTCCCACAGGAGCAGCTTTTGCTTAGGACCAGGAAAAACCCCAATGTTGGTCCACTGAGACCCCCCCAACTGCTCCCTGGGGTAGCATCACTGAGAAGAAAGAGGGGGTTTCTTTTCTACAACACAGGTTTTGCTGCCAATGGTGCCACAAACCTGCTCAGCATCCCCAGGGGTGCAGCTTTCCCCATTAATCCAGCCCCCTGTTACAAAAGCCTTTCCTGAGCGTGCTTGCAGGGAGCGGGGCCCCGCTGTGCGCTCTGTCAGGGTACAGCCTGTGCTCGGCGAGCTCCTGCTCTCCTGCCTCTGCTCTCAACAGGCAGAGCACAAAGTGCCAGGCTCTGCTTCCCTCCTGCTGCGGTTAGTGCCTCTTATCTCCAGTAAAAGGTATCTTTCTAACCAACAAGACTGCCCTGACCCTTTTGTGGCTCCATCCCAGTCAGGGATTCTTGTTCTCTTGCAATCCTGCTTCAAGAACTGCAGAGAGAATACAATGCCATTTCTGCTGCGACAATAAGAGCCGCTCAATTAATTCTGGGCTGCAGGCTCCCTCACAGCAGCGCCCCACGAACAGCATGATGTATTCTCTCACACTTGGCACTCTGGTGACTCGCAGTCTGCCCGGCCTGGAAGAGGTTGCCAGGGAAGCTGCAAGCAGGACCATCTTGTTTTGCCCTTAGCCAAGCCCTGAGCTTCGTGCCACAGTACTTTCAGCACACAAAGGGGACGTCTCAGCCTTCCCAGCAGTAGCTTTCGTCTTACTCCGGCTCTTGTGTCCCCTTTCGGTTTTCTTTCACACTTCCCTGCTCCCATGAAGCACTATCTCGTAGGTTGGGCCCTGGTTTTACACCACAGTGCAACTGAAAGACACCTCCTGAACTCTGGAGTAACAGCTCAAGCCAAACCTCCTCAGGCTTTGGGGTATTTGAAATTCAGAGCTCAGTTCTCTCATGAGAGAGGGTTGGGAGCTCCGGGATTTGGGAACAGGTAGCTTCTCAAAAGGTGCTGCTGATTTTTCCCACATCCCACAGAAAGAGAAGGCAAAAGGGTCTTTACTTTGGTGCACTGAAGGGAAGAAAAACTGTTCCCAGCTCTTCTTTTGCATTCCTGCTTTCCCCACCTCCTTAATGGGGGGGAGGCAAAGCAACAGGAAGCTCTCAGACAGCTGTGATTTTTCTCCAGAATCCAAGAAACCGTCTGAGCTCGGCAGCTGCGCTTTGAGCTGGGTCATTAAAATGGTTGGGCTGTGGGGTGGGAGAGCTTCCCAGCACGGGAAGGCTTTGGGAGCAGGGCTGGGAGAAGCCCCTTCCCTGAAATAACTGGGAGAGACCAACAAAAATCCAGAAAAAGACCTTGGGGAGACAAAGGATATAGAAAATGTTCCTCTCAAGTCATGCCCATCCTGTGAGTTGCCATGGTTTTTAGCCACAAGTCTAAGAGCTGTATGGGGAGCTGTAAAGGGTTACGTGGAAGAGTTCAGTTTCCTTTGCTGGCCTTGTGCTTCTCACACTCTATCAGTCCCCCAGCAGCGCTGGAACTGAGGCCAGACGAGGAAGAGACGTTTTATTTCATTATTTCCTTGCTCCATCCCCCAAACGCCACATCAGCAGCAAGCTGCGAGCTGCAGGGTGACCTCAATGAGGAACAGATTGTCCCTTGGCCTGCCTCCATCTCACTGCCTGAGAGGACATCAGGCAAGAGGACCTTGAGCTGGGAAGATGGAGACGAAGGAGGGTGGACTGTTTCCAGGAGCCACGCGTCGGGCTGATGGCACGCGGGAGCTGGAGCCAAAGCAGCAGCAGGGTTTGGGAGCTGCAGGAGGGACTGCAGGAGCTGGCACGGCGTGGGATTTCTTTCCATCGTCTCTAGTTTGATGGCTTGTTGGCAGCACCCAGCGAGGATTTAAAACGAGCGTGAGTCAAGAGCTGTGATAAATTGGTGAAGTTATCACCATGACCTGAACCTGAATCAGCTCTTTTGACTCATAGAATCGTTAAGATTTGAAAAGACCTCTAAGTTCATCCAGTCCATCTGTCCACCCAGGACACCATTTGGCTTTCTGGGCTGCGAGTGCACATCGCCATCTCACGCTGAACTTCTCATCCACCAGCACCCCAAGTCCTTCTCTTCAGGGCTGCTCTCCATCCATTGTGCTATCGTATCATATCATATCATATCATATCATATCACATCATATCAATCTCCCTCCTCTAGTGGGAGGTGTCCCTGCTCATTGCAGTGGGGTTGGAACTATATGATCTTTAATGTCCCTTCCAACCCAAACTATTCTATGGTTCTATGCTGAATATAATGATTTACAGTAATATTTCCAATGAGCTTTAAGACTGCATAAGACCAGGCAACACAGAACACAAGTCATCCATCCACAGATGAAGCAAATAGACATTTTGGTTAACTTTGGAGGTTTTTTTAGAACTATTTGATTCAGAGGGCCTGTCAGTCCAACAGACTGCCTAATTTTGCATTAATGTTCCAGGAAAGCATAGTAAACATTTCCAGCTAAATCTGCAAGAAAAATATTTGCATTTCCCTCCAGGCTGATTTCTAACCTAGATTGTTGGGTTGGGGAGTATGGGGAGGGAGTGGCTGCTTTTCAGTAAGTTTACACAAAACAGATATTTTCCTTTACTCTGGAAAAAATGAAATTCAGGCCAGTGCAGACACTCAGATGCCAAATGACTTTCAAGCAATTTTGAAGTTGTAAGTATAAAACATATGGCACTTCGCTTTGGAATAAGATTGGAAAGGAAAAGCTCAATTATAAAGCAGAACTGAGGATGTTTTATTACTCAGAACGAAAAGAAAGAACTTTATTTTAGCTAAAGGAAGAATTTTGAGCAGATCTGACTGTTTTCTGAAATTGATTTTTTTTCAAAGCCAAGCGGCAGCCTTTATTAATTATTTGTATTGTGGTTGTGTTAGGTTAATTATTAAATCACTTAAGGGAAAGCCAACAGATCCTCAGGCATTTATTTTATGTGAAAGTGAATGAAAATGGAAACTACTGATGAGATTTTTTCCAGTTTAAGAGGAAAACATTAACCCCTGTCTCGCTCTGCAAGCACAGAAGGTTTGGGCCAGCTCTGCCTTTAAACGTGGGAGGCCAAGGAGGGTGGAGGGGTTCACTGCTCAGAACTGAAGTGGAAAATATCCCCTGATATTTCATTTTCTTTATGTTCTTTTGCTGTTTACCGGAGAGTTTGGAAAGGAAATGAGCCTCCCTGGGGGAGAAGTTTCAGACAGAACTGTGTTGGTTGGCTCTGCTCTCGTCCCTCTGATCTGCAGAGGATCCAGACCCCTCTTGGGTTAGGGGAGAGGGGGACGCCGCTAAACCACCTCACAGCTCTTCCTTCCCGCTACATTAACCGCTGCTGGCACCGTGCACCCAGCGTCACCGCACGGCAAAGTATGGCTAAAATGTGCCTGACCTTCTGCTTTGGACTTAAATGAATTCCGATCTCTCTTAACCGTGTTGAGAGCCGACCCTCAGCGTGGGGCTGGCTCTCCCAGCCCGCATTGCTGCGTCAGGTCTGATCGAGTCGGATGAGTGCATTCAGCTGTGCAGGGGATTATGCTCATTCCCACAGACTCCTGCTTAACTGAGTATCCCACGGCCACGGGCTGGAAGGGTTCCCCTGAGCAGCACTGTGGTTATCTTCACTGTGTTACATTTACCCCATACAAACGTCCCCATTGTCCTTCCTTGCCATTCATGTCATGTGGGTCAGAAGCGATTCAGCGTTGGACTCGGAGAGGAGCAGCTTTCCTGACCCCCTCTTCAACTGGAGATTGCCCTGAAGCACAGCACCTCATTAACCTTGGTTTATTCTTTGTAGCTGCAGGTGTTTTTATTGCTCGTAAGCCTATCCTGGTCCCTTTCTTCAGCTATTCTCATTTTCTGTGGGATGTGATTCTTTTCAAAATGCCCATTTTATAAATCACTTCAATTAGTTTTATATCATTCTGTTATATTTAGATCACTTGATTTAGGTCTCAGATTGCTTCTATTACATCTTATATATTGCTTTGATTTTATTTATGGTGTTTCCAGTGCATTTGCATTGCTTTCCTTAGATGGATATCATTTTGGCTGGATTTACAGTGCATTTCTTCAGTTAGATTTATATCCCTTTAATTAGATTTATATCCCTGCAGAATTTGAGGACTTCACTTAGATTTATATTATCTCTTTTGTTAGGCTTGTCTTGCATAGGAGATCCACATCCTATTTTGTTTTAAAGGAGATTGTTTAACTCAACACTGATGTCACTTTAACCAGACTTTGGTCAGCCTCCCAATTAGATACGTGAAGCAAGAGCTCACCACCTGGGGTTTTTTTTTCCACCTCTAATTTCCACTGGGATCATTCCAGCATAAACTGTGCTGATTTAAATTAACCTCTTCCAAGTCAGTACCAGCAGGAATGTAGTGGAGATTGTCTCGTTAACTGGATTCCTCAGAATACCCAGTGGGAGTCCAGTTAGTGAGATACCACTTTTATGATGATCCGAGGGCTGCAGCACCTCCCATCCAAGGACAGGCTGAGAGAGTTGGGGTTGTTCAGCCTGGAGAAGAGAAGGCTGTAGGGAGACCTTAGAGCAGCTTCCAGTGCTGAAAGGGACTCCAGGAAAGCTGGGGAGGGGCTCTGGATCAGGGAGGGCAGGGATAGGATGAGAAGGAATGGTTTTCACCTGAAAGAGAGGAGATTGAGATGAGATCTTAGGGAGAAATGTTTTGCTGTGAGGGTGGGGAGGCCCTGGCCCAGGGTGCCCAGAGCAGTGGTGGCTGCCCCATCCCTGGAGGGGTTCCAGGCCAGGTTGGATGGGGCTTGGAGCCCCTGATCCAGTGGGAAATGTCCCTGCCCATGGCAGGGGTGGGACTGGATGGGCTTTAAGGTTTTCACCTACTGATGCCTTCATCCTGCCCTGTCTATGCCTCTCTCCAAGCTCTCCCTCTCTGTGTTTATTCCCTCTGTGAACGGGACAAACCCTCTGAGGCACGAAGCAGTGAGGGAGGCGAGGAATGTGTTACAGAGGGCCTGCTGTTCCATAGTTGAATCCAGATGTTAGGGAGAGGGACAGAAAACACAAGTTATATGAAAGGGACAGAAAAAGTCTGGAGCAGGGGAAAGTAAGGAGCACCAAGCCTGCCCTTCCAGTTAGACCAGTCGAACACAAAAGGAATGTGAATTTGACTCTTCAGGTACAACTTCACTTCTACCCCCAGCAGAGGACAGGAGCTGGACCAGAAGGGAAGCCTGCCCAGAACTCCAGCATGAACAAAAGGCTGACTTGCAAGCCCACCAAATCCAACTCTCCTTTTCCTATGTGATGTATTTTGGCCCACACCAAGAGAAGTCTTCTGCAGAACCAACGCTTGGTCGTGAGCCTGCTTCCCAAAAGCAGCTGTTACTTGTGTAAGGAGCTGTAGGACAGTGCCAACCACAGGGGAGATTTCCCAGCAGCTCCCACGTCTACCCCATCAATGTGAACTCTCCTTCAGACAGACTAGACTTTTACACCTGATCCTTCCAGCTCTGATGGCCTTTTTAGGGAAATGCAGTCCAGATCTTGTCTGCTGTTAGTGGGTGGTCCCCACCAGATCCCACAGTTCAGGATTTCTCTCTTAGGGCCTCAGGTCCTCATCTGTATTGCATTATGTGGCTTCCCTATTCCACCCTAGCTGTGAACCAGGTCACACGAACCGTGCAGCAGGAGGCTCATGCTCTTGAGTCTTTTCCCATGAGTTTACCCAGGAGAAAAGGGCAGGACCCCTCCTGCATGCTCAAAGGACCACTGTGACTGCTCTTGTCTTCCCTTCCTCTGCCCTTTCTCATCCTCCCTGCAGCTGCATCCAGCCTCTGCATAAATGAGCGTGGTATCTCAATTAACGTGCATCTAATCAGGACATCAGCGTCTCTGGAAGAGACTCCGCATTGACTATAGAGGTTGAACACTCAGTTAACCTCCCAGTGCTCTGCCACTGGGGCTGTTCATTTAAATTACCCCCAGGCTGCTGTACTCTTGAACCTTCTAATTGCCAGGGCAGAGAATAGGGTAGTAAACAGGTCAGAGACAGAAGGTGCTAGGCATTGTTTTAAGGCAGAAAAGCTGTTTTTAAATACCATTCAGAAGCTTGGTTTACGTAATTGCCAAGAAAAGGAGGGCATTCAGGAGAGGTAGCAGGGAACACTCAAAAGGGATGCTGAATGGTTTTTAATTAATGAAAAATTACTTTAAGCCTGATTCCCTTCTTTAAGAGCAAGATCTTTACTGGACTCCACAACACAAATCCTTTCACAGAGCTTCAGATCAAGCCATAGGTCCTCTGTAGTAATAAAAAGCTGGGATTTAGTCAACAAGTCGGGGGACTAGGAGAGTAAAAACAAAAATCCAGTTAACTCTCTCAAAGCTCTACAAGTTCTGCAGTACTGTGAGTAGCAAAAAGATGGGTTTTATGTGTTCGGTTCTCCAGAATAATTGCCCTGATTGAACCCTTCAAAAAGCAGTGATGATTCTTTCATGTAGCTTGAAAAGTAGAGTTTGGCATGGAAGTGAAGGACGGAAAATTAAAGAGATTGAGGCAGAACATTTGGGTCTGATCGCTAACCCCAGTTACACCAACATTAGTTGAGATAAACACAAGTGTAAATAACAGCTCGCAGATTGAACAAGCAGCGGAAGCCTCTTCTTGGTGAATTTTCATTTTGAAGACTTAAATCCCTCACATAGTTCTGGACAACTGCAGAGTGGGGTTTCAGAGCACAACCAAAGTCTGGTTTTCCTTCTCCTTGCCTTCCTCTTAGTGCTCTGAACACTGTCATGCAACCCAGTAGCTAAAGTGTTGGAAGAAGTCTGCCTGGCTCTCAGTACACGCACACAGAGCTCTCCTCAGTCCAGCAAGGGGACAGAAAGTCCTGGTGTGAACCACAGGCAGGCTGCCTGGCGAAGGCTGGGAGAGAGGATGGCTCTCAGGAGCTCCTTGCTGGGTCAGCAGCATATGGATGTTTCCTAGGGTTCTGCTCAGCTCCGCAGCCTCCAAGGTGAGCTGGCTGTGCAGTATTTTCCCTGCTGCAGAAAGGACCTGTGGAGCTGTGAGTAGCTCCCAGAGAAATGCATTGCCTCAGGAGCACAGGGAAGCCTTGTCAAGCCCCTGTTCTACCTCCATCCAACAGCACATCATGCTTCCCACCTTCAGCAGGGTCAGGATCTTGCTGTTTCCCATGGCAGTTTGTGGGTGATCCTGGTCTGTTAGAAGCCTAACCTCGTCTTAAACCTCCTGCGTCAACAAAATAGCTTTGATGCTTGCTCCATCCATCTCCTCTATCCTTTTAACCGAGCAAGGGCAAGGGTGCTGTGACTCAGCCAAGTAAATCACCTTGAAAGAAATATGGCTTGACATCAGTGCTTTGTTTGAGCTCTGGCTTGGAAAATACTTGATGTCAGGGCTCTGAGCACACCGGCAGGTACTAATGGCCACAATGAGCCTCACCAGGGCTTCAACCCGCACACAGTTTTCCACCTGAGCTGGCTGCTGTGGAGCACCCACAGAGAACCTGCCCCACTAGAGAAGAGGAGCAAAGTGGGACAAGGCTGCGTCTTTGCTGACACCGGCACGGTCCTGGGCAGGGCGAGCAGAGCGGGCTTAGTGGGGATAGCTGGTTCAGCCAAGGCCAGTGAGCACCAGGCAAGTGTGAGATGATAAGCCCGGTTCACACTGAGGAGACAAGTCAAGCTCAATAAATGCAAATTGCAGTGGAGCTCAGGTAAGGGCTGGAGACCAGGGTCATTGCTTAAAAGGGAGAGTAGAACCAGGTCAGAGGAGGGATAGGGGGAGGACTGAGGCTGGATGTTTAAGGCTTGTTGTTGCTCTTGGGGTCCCAGGAGTTTAGTATGGACGGCACAGACCTTCTGAGGTTACCCTGGATGTGTGCCTTCCCTGACAGCCAGGGTTTCCTAGCTGCTTCATGGCTTCTGCACTGAATTTTTGTTCAAGAGTGTGTGATGCTGAAGGCAAAGGCAACCTGAAATGGCAAACAAGAGGCCTTTTTGAAGAAGCAGAGACAATCTGAGGATCCAGAGCTGCTTGGGAACTGCTGTGGTTGTTGATTCAGCAGGTGGAGGGGAACCGTGCTGGCAGAGCTAAAGCTTGTTTCTGCAACAGCAGAACTGTGTAGGACTAAGATCAGCTGAGATCTGGAAGAGCTGCGGTGCTGCACCTGCATGAAAGCCCCCGGCAATCCTCCAGTCACCCGTTGCAGGCAGGGCTGCTTTCCCTTTGCCGCAGAGGAGGGGAGGTGTGTCTCTCACCCCTCCCAAGGTGAAGGATGTGGAGCTGCTGCTGGTTCTCAGCAAGCTGCTTTTCCCACTGCCCAGCTTCGCACAGCCCAGCTCCCCACTGAATTACTGAGATTGTTTCTTAGAATAAGCAGCTCATTCACCCTCGCTCTTTGATGTATTGGTAGTGCTGCTGTTGTGGTGTTTTAAATACATGGGTTTCATGCTCATAATAAGAAAACTGGCCACAGAGCCTTACTGTAAGTTGATGAGAAAGTAGCAGTAATTATTGCTTTCTCATCTGTGGGAGGGAAGTTTCAGATGCTAATGGCCTCCAGAGTATTGACGGATCGCTCACGTAGGGGTGAAACAGCAAGGGGGGAAAAGGCCTTCATTCCCTTTGGTCTTAAACCTCTTGGGTTCAGGGGATTGCCAGGAAGCATCCTAGGCTGGATGAGAGGATGTTGCACCATCTGATTTTGGACCAAGAGGGGAAAGGATTTTTTTCTGGGGGGTCCTTATGAGAGACAGGGCAGATGTATTCTTGGAATGAATCAAGGGGGAGGATGGTGCGGGTATTTATGCATCATCCAGCCTGACAGCATGCACTCAACAGCAGGTGGGTGGTAAGTGGTGAAGACAGTGGCTGCAAACATTTTTGTTTGCCTGGTAAATTCACATGCAGGGAAGGCAGGGCTTTTACAAGTAGTTTACCCACAGAGCCTTGTGTAGGATGATATAGGACTTCTCTCACTCTCTGCTTCTATTCTTCCCTTCCCTGCTAATGCTCTAAGCTGTCTTTGAGTCCAGGTCTAAGTGGGCATTGATCCCTTCCTGTATTTCCAAGGCGCCAATGTGACACTGAGCTTCTGTAAATGAAGTTTTGAGGTGAGGAAGAGAGAATGAAGATTTGTACCTTGGCCAAATAGTAGTGGTTTTCCCTAGGGATGACAAAGGATGCATCTAAGGGACCAAGGCAAAGCCCGTGTCAGCCTGTAATCCCCTGCTCCCACGCACTGCCCTGCTGGAACTTCACAACAAAGCACAGCGGAGGGTGTTTTCTTTTAACAGCGTATTTTTCCTCAACCTTGTTCTCAAACACAGCTGAGGTATTTTAATGGAAGTTTCCTCCCAGTAAAAAGACTGCAGCGCACACACATACCAGAAAGTCTTGGCTCAGACCATTAACATTTAGTGAAACTAAATGAAACTCAGCGACCAATCCTGATGTGGGAACGTTGAACTGTAAAGCGTGTTTAGCCTTTCCTAGAGCCCAGAAAAGAGCCTGCGTGCACAAAGAGCTGTCCTGTATTAGCAAAGAGCGAAGGCAGAAGGGGCTGTTTGACACTACTAATGCATTGCTTTGGCCACTCACACCTGCCCCAAAGTCTTTGAGCTGTACTTGCTCTTCAGTAATTCCCCACCCACCACTAACCTGGTCGTGTCTCTCGCTCGGATGCTGACCAGCAGTGTCTCTCCTCTGTTAGCATTCAGTCTCTTCCAAATCTCAGCAAAGCTCTCTCCTGTGCTCCCCAGTTACATTTCTCTTCTCTGCTACTTGCTCTTCAATTCCGTTACCAGACAGTGTTTTGAATCGCACCCTCCAGTGTTTCTTGTTTGTGTGTCCATTCATTTTGGAACTGGGATCAAATCTACCCTTCCCAGGTCAGATTCAGGATTCAGTTGTGCTTTGTTCACATTGCAGTCTGCAGGACTGCAGCATTCCTGGCAAGGTGCTGAGCCTCATAAAGAGCTCTCTGAGACAGCCTGCTTTCCCATTTCCTTCGCTCTAGGAGGTACCAGGAGGAAAATGATCCGGCTTATTCTAAGCGAACGTCACTCGCTCGGCCACAGGGTGAAAGGTAGTCCTGAATTAAAACTTATTTTAAACACTACTTAAAAGGAGTCTACAGGAAAGCTGGGGAGGGGCTCTTGATCAGGGTGGACAGGGATAGGATGAGGGGTGAGGGGTTTGATCTGAAAGAGGAAACTGAGATGAGATCTGAGGAAGAACTGTTTTGCTGTGAGGGTGGGGAGGCCCTGGCCCAGGGTGCCCAGAGCAGTGGTGGCTGCCCCATCCCTGGAGGGGTTCCAGGCCAGGTTGGATGGGGCTTGGAGCCCCTGATCCAGTGGGAGGTGTCCCTGCCCAGTTGGAACTGGATGGGCTTTAAGGTCCCTTCCAACCCAAACCATTCCATGGTTCTGTGAATCGCCTCTCGCACCACGGGACACAGGTACTCTGTGGGCACTGCTAACACCTGCAGCTGGCAGAGCGTGTTGCCACGGGGCTGCAGGGAACGCAGCCTTGTCTCCCTTTATCCTGCAGCACACGTGGCATCACACGGAGCCCTGGTGCCTGGGGCTTGGTTGCAAGCTGACAGATCTGAAGTAGCCCTGGCAGAACAGGGCAATTGTTTCCAGATTTGGGCTCAGAAACAAGCTGGGCCCTAAGGACTGGAAGACTCTCGAGGATTAGTTGTGCCTACTGACCTCACGGCACTTTTCCTTCCAGCCCCTGCTTGGGTCCTCCTGTCTCTTTGCATAATCTCCTCTGAATAAATCGCCGTGAACGGGGGCCTTCTGCTTTGCAGCTTTTGTCGGGAGGAACTGTCTCGCTGTACATTTCTACCCTGGGAGCCCTCCTCCTGCTTTTGTATATGAGCTGAGCCATTTCTTTCCTCCCCTGCTTGCACCTCTTAACTTTTTCTTTTCTCCTCTTACTTTTAGCACTGCTGTTTTCCTGGGAAGTACTCTAAGGAGGCAATTCGAGGGAAACTGTGAAAATTCAGAGTTAAAACTTGTATGAGGTCTCCCAAGAAGTGCTACTTGGACAAGAGCGATGTCTTTGCCTGGAAGTGTGGATTTAAATGGTTGTTTCTATTTATTTCCATGCTTCTCCTTGCAAAGCTCTTTCTCCGGATCCCTGATCCTGCTGCCACAGTGACCTTTGTGTTTGCAGAGAGACCGTTAGAAATCAAAGGGGCCCTTCATGAGCATCTGCCCATCTGGAAGTGATTGCAGAACTGAGTGGGTGAAGGGCAGATTGGGAGCCTTTAGAGTGAGCTGCAGGGTCTGCAGTGCCCTGGGTCCACGTGCCTGAGAAAGAAAATCCCCGGTGGCCGGTGTCATGTCCGTAGGGGCAGGCGCGCATCCAGCAGCCCGGTAAGGATGCAGCCGGAGCAATCGCATCGATGCCATTCGGTTCATAGCACCCGCGTGTTTAGAGGGCTCCGAATGGTGTGTATTTGTGCAGGATTGGTGAGGTCTCGCCTGGATGATAGTTGCCCCAGGAGACTTTTAGAGTGGAAGAGGGAAGATTTAGATTAGATATTAGGAAGAAATTCTTCCCGCTGAGGGTGGGGAGGCCCTGGCCCAGGGTGCCCGGAGCAGCGGGGGCTGCCCCATCCCTGGGGGGGTTCCAGGGCTGATGTTCTTATGACTCTGGGATTCTGTGACTCTACAGTTGTTACTATTCTAGGATTCCGGGATCCTATATTCTGGGATTCTTACGAGTCAATGATACTGTGATTCTAGGATTCTACAGTTCTAGAATCCTATTAGTCTAGGATTCTGGGATGCCGTGATTCTTACGATTCTATGATTCTCTGGTCCTGTAATTCTTATGATTGTAGGATTCTATGATTTTAGGATTCTAGGTTTCTACGGTTCCAGGATTCTGAGATTCCAGGATTCTTATGATTCCCAGATTCTTAAAATTCTAGGATTCTGTGACCCTACGATTCTGGGATTCCAGGACTCCACAATATTAGGATTCCAGTATTTTAGGATTCCAGGATTCTGAGATTCCAGGATTCTAGTGATTCCAGGATTCTATGATCCTTGTGATTCTAGGATTTGGTCGTCCTACGATTCCAGGATTCCGTGAATCTAGGATTCCAGGATTCTGGGATTGCACAATTCTTATGATTCTCCAGCTCTGTGTCCTGTGATTCTTACGATTCTAGGATTCTCAAGATTCCAGGATTCAGGGATTCCAGGATCCTACAATTCCATGATCCTACGATTCTAGGGTTCTAATGATTCTGGGATCCCAGGATTTTAGGATTCCAGGATTCTGGGATTCTGTGACTCTTACGATTCTCCAACTCTGTAGGATTCTATGATCCTACAATTCTAGGATTCTAATGATTCTGGGATTCCAGGATTCTACGATCCTGCGATTCTGGGATTCTAATGGTTCTACGATTCCGGGATTCCGGGACTCCAGGCTCCGGCAGTCCCACGCTGTAGCGATTCTGGGGTTCCGGGATTGCCGGATCCCGTTGCTCCGCGGCCCCCCCCAGCCCCGCCCCCGCGCCGCGCGGCCCCTTTAAGGCAGTGGCGGGGGCGGGCGGCGGCGGGCCGGGCGCGCGCGGGGATGGTGGTGGTGCGCGCGCTGCCCGCGCTGCTCGCTCTGGCGCTGGTGCCGCGGCCCGGCCCGGCCGCGCGGGCGGAGCTGCGGGTGCGGGTGCGCCTGCCCGGCGGCAGCGTGACCGAGGAGAGCCTGCAGGCCGACAGCCGCGCCGACTGCATCGCCCTCGAGCTGCGCGCGGGGGACGGCGCCCTCGTCACCCTCACGGCGGACTTCAGGCAGGTACGGAGCGGGGAGGGCGCGCGAGGGGAGCGTGGCGGAGCGGCACCGGCAGAGCCCGCGGGCCCGGCGGCCCCCGGGGATGCGCGTGCCTAAAGGATGTGCCGCGGTCCCTGCGGGCCCCCCGCCCCCGGGAGAGCCGTGGTGGGATGGCCCCAAGGCTCCCGGGAGAGCCCCCAGCCCCGGGATCCGCAGGGATGCTCAGGGATCCCGAGGGATGCGTGTGCTCAAAGGATGTGCCAGACCGTGATCCCAGCGGTCCCCCAGCCTCCGGGATAGCCCCCATGCTCAGGGAGAGCGGTGGTGGGATAGCCCCCCAGACCCCCCGCGATAGCCCCCCAGACCCCCCGCGATAGCCCCCAGCCCCGGGATCCGCAGGGATGCTCGGCGAGCCCCGGGGGATGCATGTGCTCAAAGGATGTGTCAGACCGTGGTCCCTGCGGTCCCCCAGCCCCCGCGATAGCCCCCAGGCTCGGGGAGAGCGGTGGTGCGATAGCCCCAAGGCTCCCGGGATAGCCCCCAGCCCCCAGGGGTGGTCCCCAGCCCCGGGATCCGCAGGGGTACTCTGCGAGCCCCAAGAGGATGCGTGTGTATAAAACCGTTGCCCGCCCGTGGTTCCCCAGAGCCGGGATAGCCCTCAGCCCCCGGGATAACCCACACCGGCGGGATAGCTCCCAGCCCCGGGATCTGCAGGGATGCTTAACTCTTTATCCTGGAGGGATGTGTGCGTGGAGAGGCTGTGCCTGCCTGTGGTCTCCCGGCCCAGGGGAGCGCAGTAGTGGGATAGCATCAAGGCTTCCAGGATAGCCCCCAGCTCCCCGGGATAGCCCCCGGCATAGCCCCGAGACCCCCCAGGCTAGCCTCCGCCCCAGGATCCACAGGGATGCTCGGCTCACCCTGAGGGGATGAGTGTGTAGAGAGGCTGTGCCCTCCTGTGGTCCTCCCAGCCCTGAGGAGAGTGGCGATAGGATTACCCCTCCGGTTTGCTCCCAACCCCCAGGATAACTGGTAGGATAACCCCCCCCCAGTTCCTCCGGGATAGTGCGAACCCCTAGGAAGGGCACTGGTGGCATAGCCCTCAGCCCTGGCATAGCCAACAGCGTGGTTTGGAGGTCCACTTTCACATGGTGATAATTGGCTGAGTTGGCGGTGGGATGCTCCCCCCCCAGCCCCCGGGATAACCCACGGTGGTGGGATGCCGCCTCCCCCCCCCCGCCAGCCCCCGGGATAACCCACGGTGGTGGGATAGCCCTCCGGCGTGGTTTGCGGATTGGCTCTCCAAGGTGAGCTGGGGCGGAGGAGAGCAGAGACTGCAGTATGGCAGCTCCTGCCCTTCACCCCTTGCGGGCTTAGCAGAAGGACCAGGTCAGGACTCTGTCATGTGGATTTTGTGGTATGAGTGCTGGTGGTCCTTCCAGACCTTGGACCGATGTGGAGCCTGGGAAATCCTGGCTGAGGGTCCAAGAGCCAGAACTGCCTCTGAGGAATGGAGGGTCCTGATGGATGTCCATCCGTCCTGTTGGGGTCTTTGTTTGTAGGCTCAGCAGAGCAATTCCCAAGCCCTTCAGGCAGGCTGCTCTCCCCAGTGGTGTTGCACCTGTAGCCTGGGCTGCTTCTGTCCTCAAAATAGGTGGTAAAGACCCCTGTGAGGTGGGTGGCAAAGCCTTCCCTGCACCCAGCTGACCCGAGCAGATCCGTTTCCTCTTTGAGTTGTGATTAGCGTAGTTTTGCATGGCAGGCATGGAACTGGGCCAGGACAGGAGAGTTCGTGCGGTGGAGGATCTCGTGTTCCTGCCTCCTTGATGGGGGTGTTGATGCTCTGCTGTACCTCTGGAACATCTCTCCACGATGCGTGTGGGGTGCAGTTAGCTTCTTATCAAACTCCTGCTCTCTTTGGGAGCATGTGTGTGAGTTTGTAGTGTGGAAACGTCTGACTGACAGCTGTCTGAAGGCCTGAAAACAGCCCTCCTGGAAGAGGAACCTTTCCTCCCCGCCCAGCATTAGAGGTGGTCCCTCTGCAGGAGGTGATGCTTGCTGGGCTGAATCCTAAGATCCCATGCTTCTCAGCAGGAGATGATAGTTTCTGGACCAGCATGGCATTCTTTGGAGCATGCCAAGCCTGGCTGGATGCAGTGAAATTTCTGTTGCACAGGGAAGAGCTCTGTCTGCTGCCCTGTGGGTGGCATGGCTGTCCGGGTGGCGCAGCGGTGTTGCCTTGTTCCAACCCTCTAGTCATACTGTTTGCTCAGGTGGACTTTGCTTTGAGGCAGGAGGAAGCTCAAACCCATGAGATAAGGTGGTGTGTCTGAACGTGTTGTGAACCTTGGAGCCTTCTGCCGGGGATTGTTCTGGTGCTTTTTCCCATTTTAGTTATGCTCTTTGGTCCCTTGCAAGCTTCTCAGGTGGTCCTCTTCCACCTGGAGAGTGCAGGGTGGTGCCTACCTCTTTCTGAGATGTTAGCAGAAGCCGTGGTGATTTGGGATGTTATCGCATGCTCCATCTACTCCAGCACACATGCAGGAAATTAGTCCCATAAAAAAAATTCCAAGGAGACACCGTACAGCAGGGAAGTTAAAGGAGGATGGAAGGACTTTTTCAGCCTGCAGTTCGCAAACTTGCATACCACACTGTGTTCCTGGCCAAGGGAGATCCAAGCTCATTGCAGATCCTCTAGGTAGGCCCTTTGGGAGCCTGGGATGCGACTTGTGAATTTTTGGTGTCCTGAGCTGTTGTTTCAGCGTTTTTCACTTCCTTCAGCTTTTCTGGAGGGGACCTTGCTCTTAGATCTCATCTACAAATCCAACAGAGGATGCGTTAGCTCTTCTCTCACTCTCATCCTTATTATAGTTGAGCTGCTTGTAGGAACAGGTTCTCTGGAGGTATCTTGGCTTCAATATGTTGAATCCTTAGCTCCATGTGTCCTCTCAGCTCCTGCTGGAAATACCGAGGAGATGGTCCCTGGAAGGCTTTGCAAGCATCAGATTTGCTGAAGTCAATTTCTAATCTTCAGCTTTAGAACAGTTGGGTACTGTCTGTCTATGGTTTATGGCTTTGCTGGAAAATAGCTGAATAAAGCCAGAAAGGCATAAAGGATCAAGGAGATGAATTTGTGGTGCAGTGAGTAATGGTGAGAGCAAGCAGCTGCTTGACCAGGCTTCCCCTTCTGACCTGTACTCCTGGCTGCAAACAGGCATTTCCCTGTTCTGCTCTAGTGCTCATCTTTCTAATATTACACAACTTCTCCTCTCCGGAGGAAAGTTCTTGAGGCTCTTAGCGTTGGTGAGAGCAGCTGGGGTCGTTGATCTGGCCTTCCCAAGCTGGGTTGTGCAGTCGTGCTATGGCTGAGATGCCGGGGTTTTGCACATAAGATTTTTCCACATCTCTGGCTTAAACTGCAAGGAGTTGGTCCACAAGTGGATTTTTATTTTAATTTTTTTGTTTTCTTTGCTGAAGAGCAGTTGCTGTTTGAAAAAGGACTGGAGAAGAAAGGAGTTACTAATGTCACAGTTTATTGGTGTGCTCTGACACAGGGCAGGACTTGAGCACTGGTTGGGTCTTCACAGAGATGGGTTTTCCTTTCTTTTCCTCCCCTCCAGGGCTGAACCTGAAGGAATCTTGTCTTTAGGACACACCAAGGTGTTTTCTCTCATCCTCTAGCGCAGCACAGACTGGTCACTCGGAGTCCAAACTGGGACTTGATGTTTTCAGGGTAGTGCAGCAGTGAAGGCAGTTTCATAGAATCATAGAATGGTTTGAGTTGGCAGGGACCTTAAACCCCATCCAGTCCCACCCCCTGCCATGGACAGGGACACCTCCCACTGGATCAGGGGCTCCAAGCCCCATCCAACCTGGCCTGGAACCCCTCCAGGGATGGGGCAGCCACCACTGCTCTGGGCACCCTGGGCCAGGGCCTCCCCACCCTCACAGCAAAACATTTCTTCCTCAGATCTCATCTCAGTCTCCCCTCTTTCAGGTGAAAACCATTCCTTCTCATTCTGTCCCCGCCCTCCCTGATCCAGAGCCCCTCTCCATCTTTCCTGGAGCTCCTTTCAGTCCTGGAAGCTGCTCTAAGGTCTCCTCAGAACCTTCTCTTCTCCAGGCTGAACAACCCCAGGTCTCTCAGCCTGTTCTTGTATGGGAGGTGCTCCAGCCCTCAGATCATGCTCATAGCCCTCCTCTCCTCTTTTCTTGCAGCTTGAAAGAATGTGACGAAAACACTTTTTCTCTTCCTGTGTGGTACTGTCAGGCACAAAATATTTTGCAAAAAAAGAGCAAGAGTGGACAGCAACCCTAAATGTTGTGTCTCATACGAATAGCATGATCTTGCCAGTTGTTAAACAGCAGCCTGAGAACAAAGTGGGTGGGTTTATTTCAAGGTCAGCACAAAGATATGGAAAAATTTCTTTTTCCTTCTGATTGCTGGAAACACCAGGGGGAAAGCATGGGGAATAGTATTTTAACGCTTGCGCTGCCAGTCTTGTTAATAAAGCTGATGTTATGTGATATGCTGGGGTTGGTGTCTTGGGAATTTCCTTATGCCAGGGGTCCATCATGTTAGGTGCTGTGTGACTACGTGATGTAGGAAAGCATCTGTCCAAAGGCTATACCTTTGTAGTTTGGAAAGTGGCAGAGATACTGAAAATACAAAAGGAGGATCATTCAGCACCTTTTGGGAAGCCAGGAAGGATGGGATAGGCTCGTGGTGGTGTCTCTTACCCTAAGCTGTAATGAGGTGCCTGAAAACACACTGTCTTGAACTGGTCCCTCCAAGTGTGGGTTGATGGCAGCTGTACCGCATGCAAAGGCAGCACAAGCACAGAGATGGAGGGCTCAGCTCCTGCCTTACGGCCAGAACTACATGTTGCTTACTCCAGGGCATTGGGGAAATCACTTGTTAAGTACGATCGAGCTTCAAAAGTGGCCCCTGACAGTTACTTTTAGGCATCCCTCAAGGTTGAGGGTGCTGTGCATGAGGATGCTGAACGAGAGGATGCCTTTTCCAAGCATCTTGGAGCATTATGGGGATTTATGACTGCTCAGTGCTTGTAGGAATCGGAGTCAAACCTTATTGCTTAATTCTCTCAGCACGTCCTTAATTCGCTTTCGTAGATCATCATCATCGAATCATAGAATGTCCTGAGCTGAAAGGGACCCACAAGGATCATCCAGTCCAGCTCCTGTCCCTGCACAGACAACCCCAACATTCACACCGTGGGGCTGAGGGCGTTGGCCAAATGCTCCTGGAATATTGTCAGGCTTAGAGCTGTGACTGCTTCCCTGGGAGCTGCTCCTGTGCGCCACCACCCTCTGGGGGAAGATACCTGAGCACAAGAGACAGTGTACCAAAGTGTCTTCATTCTGGCTATTTCCAGCAGCAGAGGGGTTAAAAACCATAATCCCCACCCAGTCAGGGCAACTCAGCTGGCTGGACCAGCAGTGCGGATGTAGTAACACCTTCTTTGTTGTACAAGGACAGTTTTCTGGCCAGTTGTAGCCGTTCCCTTGGGGAATGCAGACAGGGCTGTGACCACAGCAAAGGCTCCCGGCAGGGTAAGGACTCGGGCCCGGGGATACTGATGTTACCCGGCGCCCTGAGCAGTGCATCCCCTTTGCACACACCCACCACTCTGAGCTGGCACACAACAGCCAAGACAAAAGTGGGTCCCACAGCAGCACTGATGCCCTTGGGGGTGAGAAATTTGGCAGGAACGCTGAATGAGTTTGTGGGGAGGAAGGCATTGAAATAATTTATTTCCCTGGGAACTGGTTTGCTCCATTCAACATGAAGTCAAGATGCTGGGCTCAGATCTAGACCACACAGGCTTGTAAGTCCCTTCTGGATAAACCCTAGAAATGGAGGTTGGGTTGTTCTCACCCCCCAGATGACAGTCCCTAGAGGAGCTGGCTGAGGACAGCGTGAAGAAGGAAGAAGTAACAAGTGGTAAGATGAGAAGAAATGGCCTCAAGTTGCGCTAGGGAAGGTTTAGATTGGAAATGGAGGGGGGAACTTCTGTACTGAAAGAGTGGTGAACCACTGGCAGAGGCTGCCCAGGGAAATGGTGGAATCTCCATCCCTGGAGGTGTTAAAAAAGCATGTAGATGTCACACTTTGGACCATGGTTTTGTAGGCACAGTGGAGTTGGACTGATGGCTGGACTGGAAGAGCTTAGAAGTCTTTTCCAACCTTAATGATTTTATGAATCTATGAAGTTTGATTTCCCTGCTTCGCCTTGCACGTTACTTCTTTGCTGGAAGCGCCTTCGGTAGGTGCAGGCAATGTGGGGTGTTGGGAGCTCAGTGCACTCATTTGCATTCTGCCTTTAGGAAAGCAGAGCTGCTCTCTCCTTGCTTTGAAAGCCAAGGCCATGGTTCCCTCCAGTGCCCTGGTCAGAGCATGACTGCAGAACTGCTTGTTCTTGTTAGACCAAGCGTTTGTCATTCGAACCTAAACAATAGCTGTAACTCTACCCACCACATGAGCGCAGGTCAGGGCCAAGGATCTCATCGCCCCCATGATGAGTTCATCTGTGTTGCACAGGCAGCGTTCTGCTGAGGCTTGTTCCCTGCTGGGAGATTTTGCAGAAAGCCAGAATTAAAGGTGCTGTTTGTTACCTTGGCTGGGCACCCACCTTGCACTGATTCATCACTGGTGGGAAAGAGGTGAGGTGGCAGGGGAGGGAAAGGTTCTCTCAGTAGGAAAAACTTCAGTTGCTTTTTCCATGTGAGGAGCATGACATGTTTTTAATGTGACAGGCGTCAGTTCTTGCTCCACCTGAGGTTGTGTAGCCAGGGCAGGGCGAGCAGGAAAGCTAGAGAAAGTCAAGCATGGCTTTGAGGCAGAGAGGTGAAGCTGAGCTGGGGAAAAGAAGAAAGTGACTTCTTGCTCAGGAGAGAGTGGTCACTGCAGGACAGTCTCCTAGAAAATGGGCCAGCACATAGTACAGTTTCAGCACTACTCTGAAACCCACAGCAAGGGTCACTTTGGGACTGCTCGGAGCCACGTGAAGGTGGGATTACTCTCTTCAGAATGACACATGCAGTAGCAGCCAAGTGCTTGAACAAAATCGTAGAATCATGGAATGGTTTGGGTTGGAAGGGACCTTAAAGCCCATCCAATTCCACTCCCCTGCTGTGGGCCAGGACACCTCCCACTGGATCAGGGGCTCCAAGCCCCATCCAACCTGGCCTGGAACCCCTCCAGGGATGGGGCAGCCACCACTGCTCTGGGCACCCTGGGCCAGGGCCTCCCCACCTTCACAGCAAAACATTTCTGCCTAAGATCTCATCTTAATCTCCCCTCTTTCAGCTGAAAACCCATTCCCCTTTGTCCTGTCCGTGCCCTCCCTGATCAAGAGCCCCTCCGCAGCTTTCCTGGAGCCCCTTTAAGTACTGGTAGCTGCTCTAAGGTCTCCGCAGAGCCTTCAGAAGGATTAATCAGTTGCTCAGCATGTTCTCATTTTTACAAAAATCGCCTCCAACTCAGGATGTACTTCGAGGTTTTAATCTCCTTGTAGAGGTTTTCAGCCCGAGTACAACCCATGGCTATCCCTGTTTGCTTTTTCCAGACTGAATGCTGGTTGTTCAAAGCGAATGAAAATTAAATTAGCAGCAGAAGAATATGTGAGGGTTACGTACCAGTTTTAGTCTACTCATCCTGGAGCCTTCGCAGCATGGGAGCTCACAGCGGAGGAGCTCAGCTGGATTCAATGGAGAGGGCAATGTGGATTGTTCCAGTGATGCCAGAATCTCAGTGGGATTTCTCTCCATTAAAGCTCTCAAAAAATGAGTCTGTCATAATTTCACAAGTATTTTTGGAATCTCTTTCTTCCCAAACCTCCTTCGTGTCTTGCTCTTGTAGTGAGCTTTCAGTCAACAAATGCACTCGGCAAAATCTTTTCTCCTGTTTTGGGGAGGGAAACAAATCCCACGTTGCAGCTGTTCTTTGACCTGTCCAGATGTTCACTGAAATACCTACCCTTTTCTCTTCTGGATGTGGTAGAGAAGGCAGGGAATAAATAGTGGGCTCTGTCAGCTAGTCTGCAGAAAAACTGAGCATGGACACTGCTTGGAGCTTGTGGGAAAGAGAAAAGCTCCCTCTTTTTCAGAGCAAAATGAGGTTTGGAAGAAGCTGGGCTTATGAGCCATACAATAGGAACAGTTCGGGAGGAGAGGAATGATCTTAGCAGGCTGGTATAGTTTCTTCTTGGTGGTCCGTAGGCACCAATACCTGTCCAGTTCTCTGTGGAGTGCATTGTTAAGAGTGATGGCTGTGGGTGGGTGCCAAAAGGCAATAATTGCTCTTCTTAAGGAGAAGGAGGCACCGCTCCGATCCATCTGCTTAGCCTTTGCAGTAGTACGATCCGACACCAGGACAGGGGATGGCAGAGTCCCACCGAGTGTGCAAATCTCCCTGAAGCCAGAGGCCGGGTGAATTGATACCTGCATAGAAATTGGTGTTGGTTTATGCCAGGACAGGATATAGGGAGGTTTTGCTACTGAACGAGGTACTCTGTGACCTTACATGAAGGTTGCTGTGACTGGTTTTGGTTTCCAAGCTGCTTTTGGAGCTGATCTGCAATCTGTGTCAAGAGCTCTGTATATGATTGCCAAAAATATTGACCTGGGCAGAAAAACGTCAGCTGCAGCTGATGATAATGGGTTCCTTCTGACTTTAAGAATTTGACTTTCATTTCTGTCCCACGTGCTGTTGGGATCAGAAAGGAATAGTTTGTTCTCCAGGATGCCAGTTGCTCAGAGGCAACTGAGGGAAGGCAGCAGAAGAAATTAGGGACTGTTTGTCTTGAGTGATGCATGGACATAATGGCTATGTGCTAAGCAAAACAAAATGAGACTCCTTGGAGGCTCGTCTCCCTTCTTGGTAAAGGAAAGAAACTCCCTGCTATTGTTTGAGGATGGATGTGGGATGTGACCTGGCAGCAATTTGTCCCTGCCACAGTGGGATTGCAAAAACCCTCACTTCTTTACAGACGCCGGTTATTGTGCTGCAGGCTTTTGGGTGAGATCAAACCTGGAACTACACCACTGTGCTCAGGAGCAGAACTAGGAGACCTTGGTCTTTGTTTTGGCTGAAGCCGTTCTCTTTGACCCTGACTTCTTTGTTCACGCCACTGATGGTAAAGATTTGTGACTATCATTCTCTTTTACTTATCTCTCTGTCAGGAGGTGAAGATCTTCCGTGCCTTAATCTTAGGGGAGCTGGAGAGGGGCCAGAGCCAGTTCCAAGCGCTCTGCTTCATCACACGGCTTCACCGCAACGAGATCATCCCCAGCGAGTCGATGGCAAAGCTGCGGCAGGTAAGAGACACCCTGCAGCTGGCTCTAATGCCGGCTCCATCCTCCAGTCCATCCAGGGTTTCTTAGAGCTGTCCTGCCTGGATACCCTTCCCAAGCAGCTCCCATTTGTTTACCTGCTAGATTTACCTTTGACCACCCCTCTTGCTTGAGGGACTTTGTGTTAAACAAAGATTGTTGCTAGCATCGATTCTGTTTTACTGATGTAGAAGGAGGCATGACTTAGTTTAGCCTGGCCTGTATCAGAGAGTGGGTGGATGGCTGGAGCAATCACCATGGAAATTCCTGAGGGCTGAAAGAGGGGAGATTGAGATGAGATCTTAGGAAGGAAGAAATGTTCTCGTGTAAGGGTGGGGAGGCCCTGACCCAGATTGCCCAGGAAAGTTGTTGATGCCCTGTTGATGTCTCTGGAGGTATTTGAGGCCAGGTTGGATGGGCTTTAAGGTTTCATCTGACCCAAACCATTCTATGATTCTATAAACAATCATCAGCTTCAGCATCAACAAGAGATTTGACTGCTTTCCATCAAGATAAGATGCAGATGCATTTACAGAGGAATATCCATTTGTGCATCTTCTTATGTTGGCATGAAATCATGACTTGCTCTAAGGAATGATTCGTTGCAACCAGGCTTCAAGTTTTCATTATTTCATCCTCTACAGAAAAATCCCAGGACAGTGCGGCAGGCCGAGGAGGTGCGGGGCCTGGAACATCTCACCATGGACGTCGCTGTCAACTTCAGCAAGGCAGCTCAGCTGAGCTCTCACATCCACAATGTCTGTGCCGAGGCCAAAGAAGCAATTTACACCCGAGAAGAAGATGTCAAATTTTGGCTAGAGAAAGGTAGGTTTCCTTCAGTTTCATTGGAAGTGCTCCTGTCAGGAAGTTGGCACTCTGCTGTGATATCTCCTGCCAGGTTCCTGGTGATTGGCACAGATCATTTTGGCTTTTCTTTCACTGTCGTTATGGCAGATGAGGCATGTGTATTGCCTGTTTGTTAGCTTATCTGACTCTCTTTGATGGTGTTCTCCTGGGGAACCCTACGGAGCAGGTATTTTCAAACTAGCCTTTCACTGGGTCCATCACCCAAAAGAAATACATTCTTTACATGCTTTGTGTATAGAATCATGGAATGCTTTGGGTTGGAAGGGACCTTAAAGCCCATCCAGTTCCACCCCGTGTCCTGGGTAGGGACACATCTCACTGGATCAGGGGCTCCAAGCCCCATCCAACCTGGCCTGGAACCCCTCCAGGGATGGGGCAGACACCACTGCTCTAGGCACCCTGGGCCAGGGCCTCCTTACCTGAACAGCAAAACATTTGTCCCTAAGGTCTCATCTCCATCTCCCCACTTCCAGCTGAAAATCATTCCCCTTTGTCCTATCCCTGCCCTCCCCTGATCCAGAGCCCCTTTCCATACCGGAAGCTGCTCTGTGGTCTCCTTCCAGCCTTCTGTTCTCCAGGCTGAACAACCCAAATATCTTGGCTTACTTGCCCCAGAGCCCTTTCTTCTCCCATGGTTCTTATTCAGACTTATGTCCAAACAACCCCTGGAAGTGCATTCGAACCTTACGCTGTTTGCACAGTCTCCAGGACAGATGAGGAGAGCCGCGCTTGCTTTGGTGGCTCTTTGGCCTTGCCCTTTGGCAACATCCTGAACGATGTCTCTCTGCTTTCTCCAACAGGGGTTGATGGGTCCATGTTTGAGGTCCTTCCACAGACCTCTGACCTCCCTGACCTGCAGCGTTGCAAGCTGTGTGCAGACCGCTGGAAGCCCTGCATTTGCAGCTACTCGCTGAGCATCGAGTGGTACCCATGCATGCTGAAGTACTGCAAGAGTCGCGATGCTGGGGGCAAGGTTTCGTCTTACAAATGTGGCATCCGCAGCTGCCAGAAGGGCTACACCTTCGATTACTATGTGCCGCAGAAGCAGCTGTGTCTCTGGGACGAGGAGACCTAGCGGAGCCAGGCCAGACCTTTTCAAGAGGCAGCTCATCTGCCTCCTGCCACCATTTACAATGCTAAGGGCCTCCTGGAGCTGGCTGCTCCAAAGAAGGAATACGGTTCATAGTGGTGCCATGTACCAGGAGAGCTCTGTGTATGTGCCTTTCCTTCTGGCCCCCTGTGACTCCCTCCCCACCTCTCACTGCCTCACACCGAGATAAGTGAGCCCAGCTCACCACGTGTTGATGTTCTGCTCTCCAGGAGACTCAGCTTCCTGGAAGAAGCAGGAGATGCCAGTTTCTGGGGTGAAGCACCGGGAGGCGTGTGTTTTGCCCTACTCTGGAGTTAGCAGATGTGAAAGGGGGCAGCTCTGATCAGTCATCAGCCTTGAGCATCCTGATGAGTGGGCAGGGCAGGGAGAGAAATGGTCTTGGTCACCTGGGCTGTCAAACATCTCTGCTACCAAAGAAGCCCCTTTGCTGACTCCACCACCTCCTGGTGACTCAACAGCATTTCCCAATGGGAAAATGGCTGATTTCTGGGACCGCATACCCTGAACAAGGAAGGTACGAAGCCTGTCCAAAGCAAGAGCCTGCCTGTAGCCTTTTCTAGTGCCCAGCTGGCTGTGACATCCTTCCTGTAGCTAGAGATGTGATGGGGGGATGTATCCCAGCAATTACTTTTGCCACTAAAGGGCTGGTAATTAGGGCTCTAATTAATCCCTATTTAGACTAGTGAAGGCCTAACTTTTTGTGTTGGGGTTCTGCAACTCTCCCACTGAGAAACATCTAAGGACCTACGACTACCGTCATAACACTGCAGTTGTGAGCTGGGGGATGATCCTAGGTAGGTTCGTACTGAAGAAGACAACATTCTACATCTACATCCAGTTTTGCGTCCTACTCTGCCAGCTGTTCACAAGAAGCTCTTAGATAATTGTACTGCTTTGCTGTGCCTTGGTTTCCCCTCTGTGTAAAAGGGACAACAATTAAGATGGCCTTGACCCTGATGTAGACCTGGAGTGTGTCAGGAAAAAAACACTGCAGGAGTGCTGCCTGGTTCTTCTCTCCTCTTCCATTCAAGGTAAACCAAGCTGGGAGGGGAGAGAGGCTGTTGGGGTCATCGTGAACTCCTGTACCTCCTGGTGAAAAGCCTTCACAATGTGCCTTTTTGCTTAAAATAGAGGAATTTTTGACAAAGAATTTGGTCAAAATTATTTTTGTATGGATCACTTAAGGGGGGAGAAGGGAAAGGTATTTTAATATTGTAACATGAAGTAAAACACACTTGAAATGATTTTTTTTTAAAGCAAATTATTTATCCTTTGTAAGGTAAAATAAACTGATTTTTTTTTTTAAAGCAGTCCTGGCCTAAGAGATTCTCCGTGCGTCGTAATCTCTGTGTGTTCCGTTATTTGGGCTCTTGAAGGGTTGTTCCCATGCGGTAAGTCTCAAGCCTGTGCGTAGGACATTGAAGACCTGTGGGTGGGGATGGGGGACAGTCCTGCTGTTGAGGACGGCCACAGCACTTAGCAGGGAGGTCGTGCATCTCAAGCACACCCTCCACCCGGCCCCTCGGGAGGGACACAGCTTGGATTTACATCCGGCAGCTGTGGAACTTTCAAGCCCAAGCTCAGGTGAAATACAAGACCAGCAGTAGAAACAAGTCTGGGTGTTAGGGTGGTGCCTGCTCCTCTCTCTGAGCGATGGTGAGGTCCCATGAGGGGACATTCTGCAGATGTGCAGCTCGTCTGGGTCCAGCAGCCTCAATAAAGTCTTTGTTGCTCTATGGCTTGAGATGAGGGTGGTTGGGCCGGCTCTGAGCGATTTGCTCGGTGCCTGTGGAGAAACGTGGAGTGCTGATTCCCCCTAGTGTGGTGAATGTAGAGGCGGAACAGGGACTAATGCAACCTCAGCTCTTCTGTGCTTGAGCTACCGAGGCAACTTACCCCCTCGCTGGGATTTCTGGGGAAGCTGAAATTGGTGTTTTTTCATTTAGGTGGTCAGCATTTATGGGGATGTGTTCTCTGCCTTGAGCAGGGTGGGAGAGGATTGCGGGGCAGCAGCGCACCTTTCTGCTGGGAGCCCTGGGTAGTACATATCCATACATTGCTTTTTTTGTAGTGGTCCTTATTTCCTCTGAGGTGCTTGGATCATCGAGACATCTCAGGTTCTTCCCCGGTCCTTTTGGTGGCACAGGGTCAAGGTATTCCTAAGCCACCTTAGAAAAGCAGCATTGTGTACAACAGTACTGAAACTTCCCCTTGGATCTAGAGGTGATGGTCCCCTTGATCTAGGGGTGATGATTCAGCATTTTACAAGCTGGATCCCCATGTTCAGCAGTGCAGCGGAAGGGGTTTTTGAGGCATTTTGAGCTCTCTGTGCACAGCAGGGCCAGTGTTGTGTCATGGGTGCTCTGGGAGCAGCAGGTAAGTGAGGGGGTGATGGGCATCGTGCACTGAGCTCAACTCATTATTCAACTCATAACTCAGTTATTTCAAGGTTTGTGTGCACTCTGGTCGAGCTGGGCTTTGAGGGGAGGCAGGAAACCAGGATATGTCCCTCGGATGGGCTGCACAACCGCAGCATTTAGCAGCAGCACTGGGGGGCTCGAGGATGGTGGGCAGGGACCCCTCCCACTGGATCAGGGGCTCAAAGCCCCATCCAACCTGGCCTTGAACACCTCCAGGGATGGGGCAGCCACAACTTCCATGTCCTTCCTGTGCTGAGGACTCCAGGACTGGATGCAGGGCTCTAGGTGGGGTCTCACCAGAGCTGAGCAGAGGGGCAGGATCCCCTCCCTCAACCTGCTGGTTCCACTGCTTCGGATGCAGCCAAGAACACGGTTTGGCTTTCTGGGCTGCAAGTGTACATTGCTGGCTTATGTTGATTTCAACCACCAGCACCCCGAATCCTCCTCAGGGCTATTCTCAATCCATTCTCCCCCCACCCTGTGTTTGTGCGTAGGATTGCTCCAACTCCTGTGCAGGACCTTGCACTTGGCCTTGTTGAACTTCATGAGGTTTGCACAGATCCACCTTTCCAGCCTGTCCAGGTCTCTTTGGATGGCATCCCTTCCATCAATCTCTCCACGCAGCTTGGTGTCCCCAGCAAATCTGCTGAGGGTGCCCTCAATCCCGCTGTCCATGTCTGGAAAAAAAAAAGATATTAAACCACACCAGTCCCAACATAACGCCAGGATGGGGTTGGGCAGCCCCGGAGCCCCGTGGTGCAGCTTTCCTGGCCTCCACGAGTGGGTGCTGGCAGAGCAGGGTGCTGCTCCGCTGAGAGACGGGGTGGAGGAGTGCAGGATCGCTGCACAGCTTCCTCCAGGGATGCCTGTGGTCCATCCCCCAAATCACAGCTGTGCTTCCTGCAGGATCCGTCTGTCCTCAGCCTTGCTCGAAGAAGACACCTGCACTGTGATGCATTTGCCATTTCAAAGACAAATTATTCTTCTTGATGTACTTAACACTCTCCAAAAGCAGCTGTTGCAGGTGGAGACAGGAGAGCTTCCTGGCATGGAAAGGAGGCACTGCTGAGCATCCCTGCTGCTGGGAAAAAGCAGTGGGAGATTCCATAACATCTTTCTGCAGTTTGGGCTTTCAGGGCCTGTCCAAAGGCCATACTCCATAAATCAAGTGCTATCTGCAGAGCTTATCTTCCCTCAAGAGGGGAATAAACATTGGCGATGGGAGCGGAGGAACGTATGCATAGTGAGGATGAGAGTGGATGGATCATTCAGTGATGGCTGTAGTAAAAAAAATCTGCTGGCATCTAGGAGACTTTATCTGAGGACAGAGTTAAAGCAAATCTTCCTTCGCCTGGAGAAGGAGATCTTAGTTCACAGCAGAAACGAGTGCTGATGTGGTCATCCCTCCCCTATTTCTCCTCTCCCTGGGTAGCAAAGGCGTTTCAGGTGGCCTAATGATGGTTTCTGTCCTGCTTTGCCTTATGCTGAAGCCAAGGGTGCCCAGGTGAAGGGATTTGCTCCGGGGAGACCTTAGAGCAGCTTCCAGGACTGAAAGGGGCTCCGGGAAAGCTGGGGAGGGGCTCTGGATCAGGGAGTGCAGGGAAGAGGACGAGGGGGAATGGTTTTAAGCTGAAAGAGGGGAGATTGAGATGAGATCTGAGGAAGAAATCTGTTACTGAGAAGGTGATCTTATTTCCGCAGCAGAAAGGAGTGCTGATGCTGTCATTCCTCCCCTATTTCTTCTCTCTCTGTGCATCAGAGATGTTTCGGATGCTCTCATGATGGATTCTCTCACGCCTGCGTGGCGCATCACTGGAGCCAAGGGTACCCAGGTGAAGGGCTTTGCTCCACAGCTGTTTGGGGAGAAAAAAACCCGGAAATGTTCATTATTTCCTGACCACAATAGTCAGAAAAAGCCACTGTCTCCAGCTGCAAAGCGGGACTGGTGGCTGGAAGGCTCCCCGTTGTATTTGGCAGCATCTGCAGGGCCAGGAGAGGGCACTGCGGCCCCGCCTATGGCTGGGACAGCATCCCGGGATGCAGGATGCCCAGCATCCCATCCTGGAGCTGCTGCCGGGGGGATCCTGCCTCCCTGGAGCTCCAGGGCAGGCTGCTGGGCTCTGGAGAAAGGCAAAGCCAGCAGGGGGGAGAGCTGTGTCAAGGGATGGTGTTCAAAAGCTGCTCTGGTGTGGAGGGAGGAGAGCTCTCATGGTCTCCAGCCTTTCCAGGGCATTTCTTCTCGTGCCCTAGAGGCCCTTCAAACTGGCTGGCGTCCACCAGCAAACCCATGTTTGACGCAGTGAAGACACCTGATCGCGTCAGCCTTTAAGATGGGGAAAACCCAGATGTGGGGGTCATGCTGAAAACAGCCCAGCAGCTGCCCAGGAACGCCCCGAGGAGCAGGGTCTGAATGGCTGGGGCTCTGCCACGGGCTTGGGATCCATGGCAGGAGTCCAGCCCCTCCAGCAGCTCCAAACAAGCTGCCTGCGCAAACCACCCAGTGTCACCTTTCTGCTTCCTGGAGCAGCGCTAAATGCAGCCTGCAGAAACCTCCCCTCACACCCTGTCCTGCAAACGTTAGTCTGGCTTGGCAACTTCCCTTCCTAACTGCTTTTTCCCTCTCTCTCCCCTCTTTCCTCCACTTTTTCCTTCTAGAGTTTTATTTAACACATCCATCCTCTCCTCCCACTGCTTCGCCCTCTCCAGAGGGTGTCCTCTCTGACCACTGCAGCCCTAGAACACATTCATCCTCTCCTCCCACCGTGTTGACCTCTTCTTAGTCTGGCTTGGGAACTTTTCTTCCTCCCCACTTTCCCTCTCTCTCCCCTCTTTCCTCTTTCCTCGGAGGGTTTCGTTTAACACATCCATCCTCTCCTCCCATCGCTTTGCCCTCTCCTGAGGATGTCCTCTCTGACCAGTCCAGCACCAGAGCGTGGGACTGGGTTGGAGGTGAGGCTGGGAGAGCCTGCCCGCCCACCCATCTCTTCAGAGAAACCTGTCTTTCCAGGAGGGAAAGCAAGATGTGGGAAAGCCAAGAGCCCTGGAACGTGAATTAGCCAGGGAGAGATGAATGTGCGATAGCTTGTACCTGGCAGCTACCAATTGCGCGTGTTAACGCTTTCAGGAGGGGTTTGAGCAGCTCAGGTGTTCAGCACAGGCATCCTGGGATGTGTTTGGAGCCATCCAGGTAGTGCATGGCATGGAGAGGGAGCGGCTGGGTCCGTCGGGGTGACGGCCCCACCAGGGCACAGAGCGTGGGCTGAGGACCTCTGGCAGCTTCTTAACGAAGAAGCCAACGTTGGGGGATATTTTTTTCCCCCCTGGAAGGCAGTGAAATACTGGAGCTTTAAGCAACGTGGAGGTGGAGGGAGAGCGTGCCGCTTCTCCCCTCTTCTCGGGGGACCCCTGTACGCACGGAGCACAGCAGGAGAGGGGGGTCTCCCGGGCTGATCGCAGCCTTGCCCGGGGTCTTTAGCCAAGCCAGGCTGCTGCTCCGCTCTCAGCTCCCCTTTTTGTGCTGATGGTTCCACAGCATCCCGCGGGTTCAGCCCACACCGAGGGGATGCAAAGGCCCGGCTGCTTTCACGGCTCGCTCGGAGCAGACCCCAGGGTTTATCAGAGTGGGCAGAAGGGGCTCAAAGTGACGGAGCAGAAGCCGAAGGGCTGCTTCCACGCCTTGGATACCTTCCCTTCTGCACGCTGGCGGCTGCCGCCCAGCCTGGCTCGACGCCTCGGCCCCTCTTGCCCACGCCTGGCGAAGGGCAGAGCCAAAAGCCCATCGGCGAGGGGACGACTCTGCTGTGAGGCTGAGGCAGAGCCCCCCCGGAGCCCCCCGCTCGCAGCCCAGCGCCGGGAGCTGCGGGGTGCATCTGTGCAGCCGAGGCGGGAAGGGCGGGCAAACCACCTTCCTTCCTCCCTCCTTCCCACCCCACCCCACGCCCTGGTAGCGCTGCAGGGACTCATCCATTCCCGAGTTACTAATATGCAAATGGGTGCTTTTGCATGGGCCGGGCGCCAGGCTGTTGGGTGTCAGGGCACCCAAGGGAGCCGGAGGTGGGGCGAGGCGTGGCGCAGCGCCGCATGCTCACCTGGCCCTGCATGGCAACAGGCAATGGAGCTCTAGGTCCCTTCAGGAGCGGACCCACGCCTGGTTTGAGAGGCAGCGGGTGGCAGAGGAGGGAGGGCAAACTGGCAGCCCCTGGCAACCTGGGGCTGACGGCAGGAGGCTGGGCGCACCGCGGATTTCCCTCTTCCAGCAGGATGGTGAACCTGGAGTCTGTGCACGCAGGTAAAGGGCACTTGAGGCAGGATCGGGCTGGAGCTCACCTCGTCGCTGAGGCTGTGGACTCGGGCAAGAACTGGGGTTGCTCCTCTGACCCGTCCTCCCTTCTTTTCCTCCTCTTTTCTCCCGCTGGAGTTGGCTATCGCAGCCAGTGCCTGGTTAAGTGCCCACATTCCTACCTGGGATGCTGCTCTGATCCTGCTTAGGTGGCAGCCGAGCCATTCCCACATCATGCCGCCAGCCCCAAAGTCGGCCGGGGAGCAGAGCACAGAGGTCTCTTGGGTACCTGGAAAACAGGCGTTTAGTGCCTGACCCATGGATCCAAGTCATTGGGATAAAATGGGAGAAGTGAGAGGGGATAAATGCACAGAGGGATGCGGCAAGGGGGGGGCGGGAGAGAATGAGAGAGATAGGACACAGGTTGGAAGGAGAGATGTTGATGAGAAAGAGGGAAAAGGAGGGAGAAATGAATGAGAAGGGAGCTGCCGGAGGCTGGGTTGTGTGAGGAATGAATGAACAGGGATACTTGGAAAGAGAGAGACTCCTTTCATGGGGTCTGACCTAGAGGTACAGCTTAGGTAGTCTCACATCTTCTCCGGGCAGACCTCCCCTCTGCAATCAGCTGGGGCAATCACCCCAAATCCCTTGGAGCTGTGCTGATCTCCAGCTCGCCTTGACAGAGTGCCTTTAGCTTCTGCCCTCAGCTCAGGCTCCGTGCTCTAGGGGAAGGACTGCATCCGTGGGCACGCCAGAGCTGAGGGTGATGCTGGGGCGGGAGCCGAGCAGCAGCGGGAGTGAAGCCCAGATCCCGAGAACCCCTTCTGTGGCAGAGGCTTTGCGGGTGTGGGAGCCGTGTGTCCTGCCAGTGACCCGTGCCCAGTGCTTTGTGCAGCAGGAGATGCTGCAGCTTGTCCCCGGGTTTGGACGGGAGAGGGGGGATGCTTCCATCAGTCCGTCCCAGGCTCATTCCCTTTGTGTATCTATGGGTGCACTGCAGCAAAGCTCGAGTGTTTGGTGGTGCTGCTGTGCGGGGGAGACCTTGGGGTCCACGTCCAGCACCTGTAGCCCCTCAACAGGCCCTGCCCGCGTGTGGGTTGCAGGCGGGTCTGCAGGGCAAGGCAGATGCAGCAGCAATGCCATCACCTAACACAGCATCAGCCCTCCGCGGGCGGCAGAGGTGGCCAAAGCCTCGGCTCCACGGCTGCGTTGCAGCCTCCCCGTGGATGCCAGCAGCCCCTCCGCGGCCGCTCCGCACCCTGCCCAGCACGCCGGCTCTCTGGATCAGCCACGGGGAAGGCAGCCGGGCAGCCCTTGGCTCTGCCCGCCCGGCCGCGAGGAGAGGCTGTGGGATGCGGGAGGCTCGTGGTCGTGGCTCGGCGTGTGAGCCTGACTCGCCTGAGCACCTGCGATGGGTGTGCTTGTGCGCGGTGTCTCTCGGGGATGCATCCCCCGCAGGCTCCTATCCATCCGGCTGCTTTGCTTGTGGGCGACTCTTTCTTCATGAGAAGATTCCCAAAATCGATACTGTGCCCTCTGTCAAAGCCGGTGGCATCGCTCCCAGGGAAGATGTGGTCGGTACCCGCATACTGCACTCCCACGCTTCCAAACCCTCCCACCCTGCCAGCAGGGTCTAAGACCGAAGCAGTGTTTCTGGGGGGTGGGAGACCAACCTGAGCTCGGTGCCAGAGCCCGGCACCGGTGGGAGGGCGTTTGTTCACCCTTGTGCAAAGGGAGCTCAGCCTTGGGGTCCCCAATCCGCGAGGCCTTGCAGGGGTGCGCTCCCTCCTTTCCCCCGGCGGTCAGGAAAGAGGCAGTGTGCGAGGTGAGGGTGGGCTGCTCCAGACCCTCACGCTCTCCTCCCTGCTGGATGAGAGGGCTTTCCTGCAGCAGCACATTCCCCCACACGTACCACTACATCTCCCCAGGCGTTTGGATATCCCACCTTCCTGCAGCCTCCAGAGGGGCTTGGGCACCTAAAGCACGGAAAATCCAATAGGCTCCAGGTCTCAACCAGCTGAGTCCCTCCTGCCCTCACCACAGGCTTTCTTTTCTCCTTTCAAAGCCATCAGGCTGGTTCACCCTGGTACCTGTGCCTGAACAACACCAGCAGTAAGGGCTTGGGAAACCTTATTTGCTGACACCGTTTGTTTCAGCAAAAATATAGATGCAGATATATCCCCAGAGAAGTGTCTGCCCTGGTGCAGTTTCTTTGGTCTGGGTGAACAAACCAGACTGCCTCTACTCCAGGGATGTTTGCGAGCTGAGGTACAGCAGCACATTTTTAATATGGCCCAGGCCACAGCGGCGGCTCCTAATGGGTCTGTGGTCAGGAGTTAGGCAGTCCTGGGATGAATGAGCTTTCCCAGAGATTCTTTTACTAGGCTGCTTCTTCTCCGTACGTCGCCAACCTCGCAAACTGGATGGAGGAGCCTGCGTTCTGCTGGACTCAAAGTCGCACCGCCTGGGCTGCCTTGAGATGTTTTGTCAGATAGGGTCGGGGTTCAAATGCAGATGCATCGCTCTGTCCTGGTTCACAGTGGAAGGCTCTTGGTGTGTCAACAATAAGGTGTTGCCTTTGTTTTGGCCACGCTTATGTCATATTAAAAAGTAATTCCTGTGGATGTCTGCTCCTTGGTCTCAAGGACGCCTTGGAGGACGACTGGTGCTGTGCTGCTGTCCGTCAGTGCACCAGAGCCAGGCAGCCCCAAACCATTCGGATCAGTCTGCTTTGGTTAAAAGGGGTTTCTTTTTCTTCCTGGGTTGTTGGGGATTTTCCACACCCAAGATATTTAAACTTTTACTACATAAAAAAACCCTTTACTGCAATTAAAGTTATTACATTTATGTAATAAAAATGTAATAAGTATGTGTACGTTTGTCATAAACGGCAATTGATGGCAATTGATTCTTCATGAAAATGAAATTCTCCTGCTTTAGGTATGGGAGAATCACGGGGGACGTTGTTATCTCCTGACTCCAGGAGGAGGGAATGGAACTGGTGGTTAGCGTGTGATTGTGATATGTAATCAAACCACAGCTGCAATTCCTCCTGCCCTCCCCTCCCACCCAGGTTATAAAAGGCAGAGGAGGGGAGAGTTTGTTCCTGGGACTGAGCTCCTCAGGGTTTGCTTTTGCATCTTCCCTTCTTCAGTAGTGTCTGAACTACTCTGTGCCCATAAGGAGCCCCTTAGTCTTGGGGGGGAGATGATTTGCTTTCATTCAATGAAATGTGTTACTATTTCTTCTGTGCTTGCAGACTTTCTCACTGAAGTGAGCCCCAAAATTCCACGCGATTTAAGATTTTTCTTCCTCTATTTTATGAGAACAACTTGGCTTTTTTTAAAAAGATGCTTTTTGGCAGCGAGCAAAACTTTGTGCTTTGTAGATTGCCTAAGTTAGGGTCCCTTGGCAGTATTACAAGACAAGATGTTTATAGCTGATGATAATTGCTCTTCCTGCAGTAGAAATGCTTAGAAGCCCCAATAAATGTTCATGTCTTAATTGCAGCGGGTTTATTTGAAGGGAAAAAAACTAATCCCACAACTCCTCTCCCTCTCTCCTTTCCCCCCTCACCCATTATTACAATTTAAAGAAAGGAAGTTTCTGAAGTATGTGAGTGTTTCTGTCTCTGGTATAAGCCTTGGCATTTTTATTTTCCTTTATTAATTTGCTAAAGAAAAAGCTTCAAACTTAAACCAAAGCAGAGCTGATCGATTTGGGCCAAAAAGCAGGTAATTTGCTATTTGCACGCAGGAAATTTAAATAGGGGGAAAGGAAAACATGAACAAACAGAAAGGGATGGATGCTTTACTGTGAGTGACAGAGGGGAGTAGGTATAAATCCTATAGGGTTATCCTCATGATTTTGGCTGTTTGGAAAAAGAATCATAGAATGGTTTGGGTTGGAAGGGTCCTCGAAGCCCATCCAGTCCCACCCCTGCCATGGGCAGGGACACCTCCCACTGGATCAGGGGCTCCGAACCCCATCCAACCTGGCCTGGAACCCCTCCAGGGATGGGGCAGCCACCACTGCTCTGGGCAACCTGGGCCAGGGCCTCCCCACCTGAACAGCAAAACAGTTCTTCCCAAGATCTTATCTCAATCTCCTCTCTTGCAGCTTAAAACCATTCCCCTTTGTCCTGTTCCTGCCCTCCTTGATCCAGAGCCCCTCCCCAGCTTTCCTGCAGCCCCTTTCAGCACTGGAAGCTGCTCTAAGGTCCCCCTGGATCCTTCTCTTCTCTTCTCCAGGCTGAACAACCCCAACTCTTTCAGCCTGTCCTCAAAGGTGCACGAGGCATATCTAGGAAAGAGGAAAAAAGTTTGCATGATGCCTTTAAGAAGGCTTTCACCTGCCTTTTCTACCCCAGCAAAAGCACCGCAAACACTGGCCCAGCTTCCACGCTGTTGTTATTCCCCCATGCAAATCGGATGACTTCTGTGGCCGGGATTGGCTGCAGAGGCACATGCAAATCAGTTGGGTCTTCATAAAAAAAATCTCAATACCTTCACCCCCTAACTAGGCTGGAAAGAGTTAAAATTCCCATGCGAAGGGTAGAAGAGCTGAGAGGGTGTCCATCTGAATTTGAATAGATATTCTTCCTTCTTTCACTGGTGTGTACTTCACCTCTTTTAAGGCGGAGATGAGCAATCCAGTGTAAAGTTGACAATTCCCACCTTTTCTTTCAGCTGTCCCTGAAGGAGAACGTGGTCCTGGGTGTGGTGGCAGCCATCACTTCAAGGGTAAATGACAAATTTATTGGCATTGATAAGGATGGGAGGGATGATCTGCAGGGGCTTGATGGGAAAACACTCTTCTCGCTCTTGGGTTGGGGACAGCTTTGGAGCAATGCAGCTTCGGGGTTGAAGGGTGTGAGCACGGGAGAGCCATGTAAGTAGTTTGCAAATAGGGGTCAGGTGTGTTGAGAGAAACACGCTGAGTTTGCAAGGATGCAAAGTCAGAGGGACTCTGTTTCCCTCTCTGAGAGGATCTTCCTTTGCGCCTTGGTCGTCCCTCCATGTGCTTTGCGCAGCACCAAACACCCGTCTTGAGGGATGAGGAGAGGATGTGGGAGAGGACGGGGAAGCTGGGAGGGACCCCCTGCCGCTACAGGTGTGGTGGAGGACAGTGTCAACCCAAGAGCCACACCAGCTGGCTTGGGAAGCTTGCTCGAAGCTCAGGGGAGAGGCTGGGAGGGGTCCCAGTGGTTAAACAACCCCTCATCCACTGCTTGGGAGAGGAATGATGAGAAAGGTGCACATTAAATTGGGGAGGGATGGGGGGGAGAATGAGGAGGGGATGCAAAGAGCAACAGGAGGGAAAGTGCATCCCCGGAGCTGATGAATATTCTAGTGGCTGTATGTTGAGGAATCAGAAATTTGAAAGTCTGATGGTTTATTATAATTACACGTTCATTTGTGCTGTTTAGTGGAAGCCACATGTGCCTGTTGCCTGGGACTGTGACCTGTTATTAAAATCAGTTGTGCCTCCTTTTCCAGAGATCAAGATGAGTGGTGATGCGGCAGATTCCACAGATACTCGGCATGAACCTGACCAGGTGGAGCCAGGTAAGGGGGGTCCCGGGCGGAAGGTGGGGGGCAGGTGGGGGAGCTCGAGGAGAAAGGAGAAAGAAAAGGGGGAGCATGGGTGCTGGAAGTTTCCCTCTGTGCTTTGCTTGACTCCTGTTGCTGCCACACTGCGTCTTCCAACCAGCCTGGGAGTTGATCAGGAATGCGCTCTGGGCTAGGATTGCGCTCGGATCTTGATCAGCATGCAAGATCCTTCTGTAACAGCGGTGAACCAGCGTGTGTCTCAGCAACGGTCTCTGTGATTTTAGCATGGAAATACACTCAGGTCTTGCAAAAGAACAATGCCATTGAAACAGTCCTGGTCTGCTTGGTGTAGCACAAACAGCTCTTCGTATTTCACAGGGTTTGTGTCAGGAACGTTTCCTTAGATAAAACTCACAGTTTTTTGGACACGTAGATGTAGAAAACTGGGAGGAACTTGGGGAATAATCAAATCCAGCAAGGTAGATCCAGCAAAGATTTATTACTCGTCGTCTTTGAAGCATGATTGGGTTTCTCATCTCCACTGCTCCCACCTGAGAGCTGCTCCGACTCTTGCTGCTGTGTGGCTGGAAGCCCCAGTTTTCCTTGATTAGGGAAAGCTGAAGAGCAGGTTGATCCTTTGAGGATGACAGCACTGATTTCTGCCAGGTTGCCTACCAGCTTCTGCACTGCCACAAGGTGTGACGTACACCATGAAAGTCAGTTTTGTATTTTCTGGCATCAGTTCAGATGGCCACTGCCTCCAGTGGGCTTGGAGTGAAAGATCCCAAGGCTGTAATGTCCCACAGGCTCATGGTCAGATTCCTTTTTAGGCAAATACACAGCAATAACAAATATTTTTAGCACCCACTAAGCAAATATATAACAAATTAAGATTATTAGAAACTGTAAGGGTCTTCTATAGGCTGAGAAATACACACTTTTTAAAACTAACACTCACAGAGACAATGTAGAAGAGTTATTGTCCTTTGAGTAGTGAAGAGTCCTAAGCTTGGGGTGGAGGAGAGGTGTAGCACCACATTAAAACTTTACATGGAATGATTTTATTGTTTCTTCCGTCATTTGAGAGGACTTTAAGAAAAATGAGAGCTTTGAAAAGCCAGAGAAACCTTGGGATACTTTAATGGGACTAAATCTACCCCTTTATTTACACCATACACTGAGGACCGAAATTCTCTGTGCTCTTAGCTATTATGCTGGGTTATTTGACATAATCTAAGGCAGAGATAAAATCTGGTTCTATTCATGTCCCTGAACTCTGATTGACTTCGGTCAGGTCAGCTTCTGCTCAGGGCTTTCTGGTGACCCCAAGCAGTTCTTTGAGATAAATATTTCCAAACTGCTTCTCTGCAAACACATCCCCAGCTTCCCGAGCTCTTTCTAAAACCCTGGCAGCTGTTACAGGGCCTTAAGTTGGGATCCAGAGCCTCCTGAACTGTTTCGTGCATCTTGGCACCCAGAGCTGATGGATAACAAAGCTGAGTCAAGATTAGGGAAGGGCGTATTATTGTGAGAGTTGGGTTTAGGTTTGGTTTTGGCTGATACTAAATGCAGTGGGAGTCTGGTTGCTGCTGGTGTGGTCAATAGTGTTAAATAAGAGAGAAACTGGCACCACAGTTGATAGCGTAAAAAACTGGTTTTCAGCCTAAGCTTCCCAGACAGCCATCAGTGCCACCTGTAGCACCTCTTCTTGAGTGGCAATTGAGAAAAGAAAGCAGAGAAGTGAAGTGAATTTGTTTTAAAATAACAAAAATGTTTGCAGCACCTTCTGCTGTAGGAGCCTTCAAATCAAGCAGGGAAATCAGAGCGAGTAAATCTCCTTCGTTTGCCAAAGAGTGACACCTCCCTGAGGACCAGTACAAGGAACCTGTTTCATTTATTCCTTTTCTCCTGGCTGGTTGATGTCTTCTGAATCTTCAGAGCTCACTGCGTGGGACCAGGCAGTGCTGAGAAGCCCTGCAGGGCGCTGGGAGCTCCTGGGGGTGACCAGTCCACGCAGGACTCCAGGAACCGGGTGACCAGATTAGGATCACACCCTTCTATGATCTAATTTGGGTTCTAGCCTGGCACAGCACCCCAACCCATGGAGGGGCTGTCTCTACGCTCTACCTAAAACCTCTACTCATCTTTGTCGTTTGGTTTTTGCCCTCCTCTTTCCGACCATTTTGTTTATAAACAACAAAGCTCTTTGTACTGAACTTCCCTAGAAGTTTTTATTTTCCCTTATGCACAACGTTAGAGGAATATTTACTGCAACACCTATTAGTTCAGTGTTTTGTTTACTAGCTCCATGTGGGAAAATCTGTTTTCCAGTGAGTCATTAATTGAAGACCCATTTCCTAACGAACTGGACCAATCCACACAGGGATCTTGCCCCCGAACGAGAGGGCAGTTACGAAATGAACGCCATTATAGCTTATAAAGAATGGAAATCCTTCGAGGTGCAGGTTTACAAAGGCCTTTCATCACCAAAAGATGCAAACTGGCTCCAAGAAGAATAAAAAAAAAAAACCTGGAGAGAGTTGGGTGCCAAAATGCTTTTGTAAACCAAGCCCTTGATCTCAAACTGATGCCTAAAGATCTGATGGGAAGTGTCAGTAGCAGAAGCATAATCTCTTCCTTTCATATCTCCGCCAGTTCTAGGCTGAAAGGGGGGAAAAAAGGGTAATTTGGGGCATTGTTTTACTTTGAAAGTGTTTGAAATAATTGTGGGGCTTTTTCTTTTTTTTTTTTTGAGAGAATTGTCAGAATTTTTCATCTTAGGAGGTGAGAAAAACTAAACTCTTTTTTTATTCTTTTTTTTTTTTTTTTCAACCACATCAATTTTGTAGGAAATGTGTCCAAGTGTTTTAGTAAGATGTTCTTCAAAAACCCACGTTTGTTCAATTCCACCCCCTCCATGTTTACTGGATGCAGTGAAATTTTGCCGGTTTACAAAAAGCCATGATTTCAATTGGAAAAAAAACCCATAATGAATATCGCCTAGCCCGCCCAGTCCTGTGAATGTTAATCCCTACTTTACTTTAAACTCTGCCTTTTCTGCCACAGTATGTGTGAGGGGAGACGGGCACGAGTTTCTCCCGCGACAGCAGCGGTCGGATTGCTTTCCCACATCACCCAGGAGCTGTGTAGGTCAACCCCAGTCTGAGCACTGCCTCATCTCTGCAGTCCGAGCATCCTCTTTGCCCTTTCCCTTGTGGTTTAACGCTTGGCTCGCAGGCGATCCCGCTGACTCCATGGGGGGTAATGACAAGCGTGAGTTTTGTGCTCGCCTGTAAAACTCTTTTCATCTTTTTTAAACTGATGAAAGCCATGCCAGCAAGTTCTGGGTTGTTGTTTTTTTTTTTTATGGGAACTGTGGGGGCTTGGCACTGCCGAGTGTCGCCCCTGGTCTTCAAGCCGAGAGGCAGAGATCTCCCCCTTCTTGTGGTTTATCTAAGCCCTCCGTATCTGATGCAACAAAATGCTGAGGTGGGACTTGCCTCTGTCTGTCTGTTTGTTTGTGTCAGACACTTGTTCCCCGTTTATCTGCTTGATCAAAACAGGTTACACCAAGCAGAGCTACTTCCCTTTGATTTCATCTGTTGAGGCTATGGGGGGGAAGCCAAAGCCTTAACAAGAGGGCGATAGGGAAGCTCTTCAAACACAACCATAGGTAACTGAATAGCTGCAGGCGCTCGGAACATCTTCCCTCCCCACCCTGTACCGGGGGAGCTGGCTGGCCTGCCAGCAGCCCAGGGCGGCAGCGCGATGGGCATCCCAGCGCCGGGCGAGAGGAGATGGGGTGTGTATGTGTGGGTGCAATGTAGGACAGCCCTGCAGCGTTATCGCTGCCTCGGGAGCAGCTGGTATCGCTCCCTGGGACGCAGGCGGTTGCCTGACCCGGCGGCTTGGCGCAGCTGGGTCGGGTCTGGGATCTGGAAGAGCAGCAGCCAAGTAGAGGAGAGTGGCTGCACGGGGAAGGCACGGGGAGCCAGAAAGCTGGGTTCCTGGCCTGCTTCGGGCTCTGGTGGCGACGGCAGCGAGGTTATCTAACCCTCACAGCTTGGGTAACCTATCTGGCTGCGTTAGGAAGCAATAAAGGACGTATCTTCTCTCTGAGGGTAAGAAAGAGTCCTTCCTTTAATGCCAAGAAAATGAAAATGGTAAGGAGCTACAATGATCTGCTCCTACGGTCTTGCAGAGTGTTCCTTTTTGCTATTCTTCTCCCCTCGCATCCTCAACTTGTGCCCATGGAAAGATACCAGTGTGGGACACCTTCCTCTGCTGCTGCTGAGAGATACCTAACGTCCCCCAGCAATGGAGGCGAGAATCAGAGACAGGTTTGGCGTGGAAGGGACCTTCACAGGTCATCTCGCCTAAACCCTCTGCAGAAGCAGGAACAGTGTTGACTACAGAAAGGAAAGGCAGCTCCAAAACTGGACACCGACATTTCCCATGCAAGTTAAAGATCCTCCCAATATTCTAGCTTCTATGTCGGTGCATTTTGAATTGAATCCATATCAGGGCAAATAGAGAAACCTTTTCTCAGTCTGCTTTTCTGCCCCACACGCTCCCTGTACAAAATTAAGCCTCTCTCTGTTCCTCAGCTCCAAAGTGAGGGTCCTGATCTCTTCTCCCACCTTTCTGCCAGGCTGGAAGCTCTTTGATGCAGGTGCTAAACTCCCCAGGGGTGGGTTTGGCCCTCGGCAGAACGGAGCCCTGGTCTCAGCTGGGCTCTGCCTGCAAAGGCTGTTGTTTATCGTATTCCAACCATAGGTGCAAGGTCTCTTTTAAACATGATGTTTCATAGGGGATGGAGGCTGTGACCTCTGCACCCATCAGCTCTAACTCGGGCAAAAGGAGACGGGCACAAGCAAGGGATGTCAGGCTGAGCAGCGCACGGGCTTGTGTGAGAGGAGTTGGGGGGCTCAGGCTACGCTGTGCGGTGCACGGGGGCTCCGTGCTGCAGCCAAGGTGAGGGGTGCACAGCGTGAGCTTTATTCTTTTGCTGTTACCTCTTCAGATCAGGCTTGGAAACACCTCGCCAAGGCAAGAGTCTTTTGAGGAAAGTTGGCCTTCCTTGGCCCCACACTGAGCCTTAATCCTTGGCCACACCTTTGCTCTCCAAGGCCAGCTCTGCCTCGTGAGACTTTCCTCAAAGCCTCCAGGATTTCTCTGGTCTCTTCTCCCTGCAGCCCTGAAGAGCCTCAGGACAAGCCTCAAATAAATAAAAGCAGCAGCAGCAGCAGCCGGGCTGGAAACAGCTGGTTGCTATGGCAACCGGGGCTGCTCAGGATTTGCATAAGGCTGATGATTTTCATAGCACAGCCACATTTAAGGCAAGCAGAAGAAATTTCCATATTCCCAGCTCCGAGTCAGTTGGGGCGTGGGGGAGGCCAGGAGGGGGATATTTGAAATTCAAATGAAGGTGATTAGGGTTTGAGGTTGGGTTATTTTTTTTTTTTTTTTTTTCTTAAACATCCCATTATGGAAGAGGATAAAAAAGGATGGGGAGGGGAAAGGGGAACAAAAGGCTGGTTTGACTTGAATTAGAGGGGCAAAGGAAGAGCTGGTCTGATCTGCCTCTTGCCTCTGGTCTAAGAGGAGAGACTTGCCCTCTCCCAACACCTGCAGGTGAAATGTTTTCCGTGGGAACAACTCCTGCCCTCAGGTTTCCTTCTGGAAGCTGCCCGAGTCTCCCACACTCACTGTCCTGCTTTCTCCCCCCGTCTCCCTGCCCCACACGAAGGGCGTATCGCACCCAGCGCTGCAGTGGGGCTGGAAGCTGGGGTTTCTTTGAGGCACTGCTGACAAAGGAAAGGTGTTTTCATAACCCAGGGGTTTCCACCCAAATGAAACACTTTGGTGGAAGCTTCCCCTGAAGTCTGTAGCTGTCTGAGTCAGCACAGATTCACTTTTCTTGCTAACCAGCCTTAACTTTCCCATGAAGATGCTCTGATGCCTCGGGTTGGTCTGTTTGTGTCTTCAGAGCAAATGGTTAACATCAAAACTGCAACCCTATGAAAGCTCCCATCCCATTCACACATTCCTAAAGCACCTTTTAAGGTTGGTTTTGGGGATGGCAGCATTGCAGGAGGACACCCAAGGACCAAGGGAACTGACCGGTATCTGCTCAGCTTCGTTTCTGCTTCCCGGGGCCACCGCGCACAGCTGGAGGGAATCAGGGGCAGCCACTAAAGTGGAGAGAAGGTGATTTCAGTGAGCTCCTACCATCCACTGCTTTTCCTGCTTGTTCTGGAGAAGTCTCTGCTCTGCATGCTGGGAACAGTAGTGTAAGGGCTCTGACTTCATATTTACTTGGGTCTCGGAAGCGAGTTGAAATCCTGAGGATGGTATTTGATGCTGAATATCTGTTTTTGCTTAATATAACCACATCCTTCTCAGTGCAGGTGAGATTTATTTATTCCCATACGAGGATAGGCTGAGAGTTGGGGTTGTTCAGCCTGGAGAAGAGAAGGCTGTGAGGAGACCACAGAGCAGCTTCCAGTATGGAAAGGGGCTCCAGGAAAGCTGGGGAGGGGCTCTGGATCAGGGAGGGCAGGGATAGGATGAGGGGGGATGGTTTTCAGCTGAAAGAGGGGAGATTGAGATGAGACCTGAGGAAGAAATGTTTCCCTGTGAGGGTGGGGAGGCCCTGGCCCAGGGTGCCCAGAGCAGTGGTGGCTGCCCCATCCCTGGAGGGGTTCCAGGCCAGGTTGGATGGGGCTTGGAGCCCCTGATCCACTGGGAGGTGTCCCTGCCCAAGGCAAGGAAGGGAAATGGGTGGGCTTTAAAGTCTCTTCTAGCCCAAACCATTCTGAGATTTTATGGCTCTATGTTGTTTGAGGTGAGAGATTTGATTCTTCTCTCAGCTAATGTGAACAAGTTAATTTCTCAGCTTCTGGAAAATGTACACGGAAAGGCACTCTGCATCTGGCCTGGTTTGTCACCCTCTGATGGCATTGTGCTTTATCAGCCAGAGTGCTAAAATCTTCAGGGTAGGTGAGAATAATCTTAATTTTAGATATTTCGTACTTCAAGGCTGAAGTCTGACCTACTCACCCTGTAGAGGCGACGATGAAAAGAGGTATCTCCAGAAGGTGATTCATCTCTCTGCTGTCTGTCTTGGGGGCAAGATGAATTGCCCTCTGGAAGCGCCTGCTTCCTCTACCTGGCTGTAAAGGGAGCCTAGAGCAATTGGCTCAGAATTAGACACCTAAAAGTTAGACATCTAAGCCCAGGCAGCTGCATCCCCTGCCTGGTGTCTGCCTGGCACTGTTCCTCCATCGCCGTTCAGCTGTTCTGAACTTTCCTCCCAAACGCACACAGCAGAAAACTGATTCCCTGTGGGAATTCCCCAACACCTGTTAAAGATTGAAATCACCTTCTAATTCCCTGTCCCTTCTGCGCAGCTGGGATCAAGCTGCGAGGTGAGAGTTAAGTGCGCAGTTAGGTGGGAAGGGGGATCGGGTTGGCCCCCTGCTTGCAGCCCTGGTTTTGTCACTGAGTAAACGCCACGAGTGGCTGCCACTCCCCAGGAGTGACACCTGCGTGTTGCCACATGTGTTCACCTTGCGAAGATGAAGGCACAACGTGATCTTGCTTTTACTTTCCTCCCATTACAGTGCTTTTATCCTCAAGCGCTGGACTGGCTCGGCAGCTTCCAGGGGTAATCGTGTTGGTTCTGATAGAGCACTTGTCTTTGGTTTTCAGAGCAAACACTGCTTTCCAGGAGGGTGGGGGGGAAGCTGTCCGGAACTGTTCTGCTGCTCCTATCCCCAGAGAAACCTCCCCAGGCAAACTCGCACCAGATCTGATGCCAGTGCTATGCAAAACAGCTGCCAGGTGAACCAAGGAGAGCAGCGCGGTCCTTGTCTGCCCTGCCGCCAGCGGAGCTTATCGCTGCCTCCTTCCCCCTGTCCAGCAGGATCCCTAAAGAGAGGAATGAAGGCTCCTGCGATGGGGAAGCTCCTGGGAACCATAGCACAAGGGGCTCAGAGCAGCCTTTCTCCATTTAAAATCCATGGCTTCCCCAGTTTGATGCAATTTAAAGACGGGAGGACTGCATCTAGCAGATGCTGAGGCTTTACATCCCATTGTGTCTGGCTGGATGTTGGCTGCTGTGAAGCTTCATTAGAATTAATGGAGTTCCAACCGTTTGCAGCAGCCGAGAATCTGCTGTCACTTACACTGTTCTTTCTTTTTATCTCCTGGAGCTAGAAAAGATTAAATCTTAAGTCCACATCCTCGTTGTTTGAACAGCAAGGAGAGAAGTTACTACGTCGGTGTGAGGCCTGACATTGGTAGAAACTGGGAGGAAATGGAGTCTGTTTTTAATATTTAGGGAAAGTTATGGATTTAACTGAAAGAGGAGAGTTATTGTCCCTATCACACCCAAACCTTGGCTAGCAGCTGGAATAATTTTAACTTTATTTGAACACAAGCTTTCACTGAAATAGAAAGAGATGAGATTTGTTTGCAAATAGATCTGTGCACAAACACTCGCTGGTCCTGCTGAGAAGTTCCAGAGATTTGTGGATCCAGCTCCCATTTACATAACCACTGGGAGCAGAAATCACCTCACCCAGTTTTAAATATCTCACTGTTGGACATCTAAGTCTGCAGCAGTTGCCTCGGGTTCCTTTGTAGTCAATAAAGAGAAATGTTCATCTCCAGAGGGCCGTTCATCTTGACTTAAGATAGGCGTCTAAGATAGGTCAGATGAATGGCCTCTGGAGGTGCCTATTTCTTCTCGCTGTCTACCAAGACAGCCTGGGGCAGCTATCTCAGACTTAGACGCCCAAGCTACGACTGAGTTAATGTCCTTCTCCGTGCATATTTGCAGTAAGCTCCTCTGTCACAAAATACCTGGCTGAGGTGCTCCCCAACACCCGTCTTGATCTGTGGTGGGACGTGCAAGAGAACAGAGGGTAGGACTTAGAGAAAGCTGTGTCTGGCTTTGTGGCAGAGGAAGAGAGAAAGAAAGGTGGAAGTCCATCAGCTCCACGTGCTTGTGCAGGGAGAGCAAAGTGAGGAATGGGAAGCTTGGAAGTGGAGGAATGAATGGGCTGGAGAGCTTGGGCCTAGTGGTAGTGATGTGGGGTGAAACTCTTCCAGTGGTGCAGCTCAAGTTCCAAGTTTTGGGCTGTATAATAGTGACTCAGAGCCATCGCCACTGGGGCCTAGGGATTTCCCTCAAGGTCTTTGAATCTTGCCTCATCAACATGCTGAATCTGAACCTAAGTGAAACTCTTGTATCCAAGAAACCAGAGGATTACCTTTTCCTTCCTGTTCTGTTTTAGCAACTAGGAACTTTATTTCCTCCTTCTATCCTCCTTGGCTTCCTTCCCCTTAGCTACCACCTTTAGATTGCATCAACCCCCCCTGTGGGTTTCAAAGCTAGAAACTCCAGGCCTTGAAGATCCTCACACAGTCCTGCTCAGGTGTGTGGATACTGATTGCGATCATCTATTAACGCTATCAGCATTCCCATCGTTATGTGTGCAGTTCTTGGCTCTTGGGGCATAGAGCTGGAACGCAATGAATGAACAAATTCCTCAGGCGGGAGCAGCTGGAGAGAGGTGGTCAGGGAGCAGATGGTTGCAGCGAGAGCTCCAGGAGGCGCGTGGCAAGTTGGAGGTTGTAGCAGAGTAGGGAATTGCATGGAAGAAGATAAAGACTTGAGATTGGGAGGAGAAAAGGCTTTGAGGAGCAGGTCGGGAGGAAGACAGGGAGCAAGAGCAGGCTTTAACACAGACAGGCTGGGCAGAAGGTGCAGCGCTGGGCTGGGGTTGAGTTGCAGATGGTGAGAAGACAGAGAAGATGAGAAGACGGAGAAGGTGTCAGAGTGGGGGGCAACAGCCTGTTCTGCTGTGAAACTGTGCTCTGGTGGTGTTTGATAAAGATCTACAACTGAGCCTACCAAGGGTAACAAAGGCAGCTCAGGTTCCACAGCCAATGCTGTTAACGTGCTGCAGATTAAATCTCCAGAGCTGTTTCTAGATAGCAGAGAACAGGGTGCCGTGAAGTTGTTATCATTGACTCTAAAATATTTGGCCATCTATGAATAATTGTACCAAGCGCACTCCCCCGATGATCTCAAAGAACCGTGCTGATTCACAGGGGAGTATTATGTCTATGGTGCAAGTTGAGAAACTGCACTCGAGATCAAGTTAGAGGCTCGTTCAGCTGAAGAAAGCCAGTCAGTGGGAGCGTTGGGCTCGTACTCCTGCCTCTACAGCCCCTTAACTGCTTTCCAACATTTTGCAAGAGAGACATGAACTACTGAAAAACACGATGTGTTGGAGCTTGATCGGATCACAGGGCACGGGCTATGCTTTATGGCGAACGTTATACTGGAAAAAACAGGAGGAAGAGGCCCTGGGGGCTGGGGCTGGTGGGATGTGAACGATTTAAGACTATTTATCATTCGGTTGGACTGGAAGAGAATGATTTAGGGGATGGATCGCAAAGAGAAGGGAAGGGGTTTCTTGGGGTTGCCTTTGCAACTAAAGAGGCTTCGTGGAATCCCTTAAAGCATTCATATCTGTGGAGAGTAGAACCTTTTCTTTGTGATGTTCTTGATTAATTTGGCAGGTGTGATGGTGAAGGGGGGGGAATGTTTATCATCAAAGGGGAATGAGTGAGGGCCTGTGTGGTACCTTCAGGCTGAAACCTGTCTGATTTTCCTCCTGTGCCTGCCAATCTCTTTTGGAATCAAGGAGACGCCTCTTGAGCACAACCCCACGGCACCCTCTGTTCCTTCAGATATCCCGTAATTACTCAGTGCCACATGGGTTCCTGAAGATCCCTGGTTAACAGCCTTGGCCACCTGTTTGCTAGCCTCTCCTACAGTTAGTTCCTGCGTTGTGTACAGTGCCTTGGTTCTGGATTTCCCTGGAGATTTGTGGCGTCCTCCAGCTCACCTCTGCTGGAATCTCCCTTGCAGTCAGTGAGTTTTCCCCCACCCTTGCTGCTTGGCCCGGTATCTCCTGGGCAGAAGCACTTCAGCAAAGCCCGAGACCTGCAAAAGCTGCAAAAGCTGCAAAAGCTGCCTTCATACTTCCATCGCTGCTTTTGCATTGACTCCACCTTCCTCCTCCTCTCTTTGTTTTTGCAGTAAACTGAGCTGGGCTCACAGCGTGTCTTTGGTTATGAGTGTTCCAAGTTCTGGAAAGTTTACATCAATGCTGTCTGTCATTAATACTGAGATATGTTTCTTTTTGTTTCGTTGTAGGGAATGAACAGAATGGGCTGGACTTTAACAGGCAGGTAAGGAGCTCCCTGGGCTACCAGGTATTCTCCTGCTTTCTTGAGTTACTGTTTCTTAATTGCTCATCTTGCCACGTCCAGGCAGCTACCAGATAAAAACGGTTTGGTCAGAAGCTACCATTAAACAGACCACATATGAATGACTGATTAAACTTCTGGTTTTCCAGCCTTCCTATTTCATAGAAGTTCAGTTAATTATAGAGTTTCTTTAAATCACTGCTTTCTTGAGGCTTTTTTTCTGGCTTTTAATTTTTTTACCATTGTCATGTAGAAAGAAGAAGGGCCTCATCTCCACTGGTAAATGTGTCAATCCCACCCTAAAGCCCCGTGGACTCCTACTGCTTGTGACAGTGGTGCCGCACGCCCTGTGGTATGCGAGCCTAGGAGCCCCGGGCTGACTCATGGCAGTATCAGCAAGGACTAAAGATGAGGTGGTTTGAGGGCTTGGAGTACGTAGGTCGAGACCAGGCCTGCCTACAGTGGCAGATCCCTCTTCACAAGACAGTGAGGAAAGGGACAGCAGATAAAAGCAAGTGCTTCTGCAGGGCGAGCAAGCCCTGCTTGTAAAATGAACTGTGACTGTTGGCTTTGCTGCTATTCTCCTGCTCCATGAACAAAAAGCGACCCCTGTCCTCCCGAGCACCTGGAGATTTTCGTATGTGGCCCTAAGAAATCCTCTGATCTCCCAGCAGAATTGCAAGGGGAGGAAGGTGAGAGCTTTCTGGAGATTGTGGATCTTGAATCCATGCAGACATAGGAGAGAATACTCTTGAGTCCAGAGCTGAAGGCTCTTGTGGCCATCAGTAGAGCTGGACCTCATAAGGAAAAAGGAGGTGCAGAGAGTAACCCACTGATCTGGGGCAGGTCTCCAAGGGCTGGACAGGGAGCTGGAGCGAGGAGAGCAAAGGGAGTTGGGCAGTCAGCATTTGAAGCAGACGGCACTCTTAACAGCACAGCACCCTGGCAGCTTCCAACCATGCGTTCCCCGAGTTGGAGGGTTGCGATCCTTTGCAGCTGAAGCTTCTTGCTGTGGCTTTTCTGTCCTTCAAGCTTGCCTTGGTGGCTCTTGTCTGACAGATGTCAGCGAGCGGCTGTTTGTTTATTTGGCTTGGCTGCCCCGATTTTGGGTGGGTCGGAACTTCCTATCAAAGGTGTCTTAACATGCTCAGCCATCTTCCAGGTTTTTGGAATACCCAGCAGAAAACAAAAAGTCTTGTGTCTCCAGGTCTGTAGATTGCAGAGCCCAAAGCACAGACTTTGTACACGCCAAGAGACGGATCCAATCTGCTTATAAGTAGTGATAAAAGAAAATTCCCTCAAGACAGAAATAAGCTATGAAAGCACAGGATTGTTAACGTGTTGCAAACTTTTCCTATGGCGACACCACAAAGATGTTGGGGCTGGAAGCTGGATTGAGGTTAATCAAGGAAACGTTATTGACTGTGGTGAAGCAGTGCTGATTTACACCCGCCGCCGATTTGACCCATTGTATTTAAGGTTCTAATACTCTGTACGCCTCTGAATGAGCAGATGCTGGTAGAGCGGGGGAAGCAGACAGCCTTGCTAGAAGCGTCCTCATCAGGACTTAAGAGAAGCATCATCCTCCCAAAAAGAGATTGTAGGTTTATGACATTCTTTTGTAGCATTCACGTGCCATTTTTATTTTAGCCCTTCTACCAGAAGGGCACCGCAAAATCATTTTCATTGGTGCCAGTAGGTCTGATAGTGTAACTGAGCAGCAAACCTGACTGGGGACTTACCAGGCTTTAAAAAGCAAAAGCCTGCGAACAAGTTGTAGCAATAGGACAAGGGGTAATGGTTTTAAACTAAAAGAGGAGAAGTTTAGACTAGATACTAGGCGTTATTTTTTACACTGAGGGCGGTGAAATGGTGACCCAGGTTGCCCAGAGCAGTCGTGGCTGCCCAATCCCTGGAAACACTCAAGATCAGATTGGATGGCGCTTTGAGCAACTTGATCCAGTCGAAGGTGTCCCTGCCCGCTGCAGAGGTGTTGGACGGGATGACCTTCATGGTCCCTTCCAACATAAATCATTCTGTGATTCGAAGATTCTAAGTTAATTTTAATCTGTTTTTTTTCAGTCCGGTGTGATTCCCCAGACCGCAGGTAGTGTCCACGGAAAGGGGTTTGCAGTGGTGTCAGGGATGGGGTTGTAACAGTCCATGGGAGTGGACACAGGCATGTGCAAACGGCTCTTTGTCTCCCTCTCTTGGCCCTCTCAAGGCCATGAGTAGGCTTGAGCCATTCCTGTCATTATTTTAAATGAGCCCAAACGCGCACGGGTTTTACCCTCACGTTTCAGGTTGACCTCAGCTATTGGTGAATTCGTCTTCAATTCAGCAAATAGATTTCAAATGACGAGAAGAAGGAAGAAGGGAGATATGGAAATATCAAAGTGTTTTCATGTAAAATCAGGTGCTGAGCTCTTTCATTAGAGGTGGAGGTTGGTGGGTTTTTTAATTTTCATTTAGGGTTTGAGGTTAGTTTGGGGTGGCTTTTTTTTTTTTCTTACCTTGCAATTCAAGTTTTCAAACCGAAGCCAGAGAAGTACGGTTTGAAACCCAACTCCAATCCAAATGCAAGAGCTGCTGAGCTCTCTTTGACTTTATTTGGAGTGCTGGGCGCTAATCACTTTGAAGATCATAAATCTCACATCATTTAAGCCTCTCCCCCACTCTTTGTAAATGGCCTACATTTCAGGTCTCTCTCCCTCCCATGTTGTGCTCCAGGCAGGAAGAAAAGGGTGGAGTGACCTGGTTAGACCCCTTACTTGCCTACCAATTCCCTGCCAGGGCTGCTCTCGCCCTGCAAATGGGGAGGAGGGAAACTCCTGTGGAGTTTGAGGTTTTCTTGCAGTTTGTGGGTCAGCCCCGCGCTTTATGAGAAAGCTGCTTTCTGATCCCTCAGCCTATTTGGCAAACACTTCTCTCCCCCCCCTAAACTCTCCTCCCACCTGGATGCAACAGTAATTTGTATGTGAATGAGAGGGAAAAGGGTGTGTATGGAAAAAGCAGCATCTTCTGCCTTGCCTATCTGGTTTGGCTTTTTATTCAGCGAGCCTAATGCTGTTTGTTTCCTGTTTCTATCAAGGGAAATGCAAAGAGACAGTAATAAACTTTCACCTTCAGTGCTGGCAACCTGGATAGGGACATCTGCTTCGGGATGGTTTGGGATCATGTGCAGAGCATGTCAGGGACAGAACTGAGCAGCTCAGCTGATGTGGCTTCCGAGCCCTACCGTGAAAGGGCGAGTGGGACCAGGAGAAGGTCTGACTGAAAGCAATGAAACCAGAACTTTCCCTCACTGTAATGATGCTGCTGTGGTCTGACCAGGTCTTGTTTATCTTCCTCTTGGTCTATACACAGCATTCAGCCTTTAAGGAAATACTGCGTTGTTTGTTTTTGTAGCTGGCTCTGCAGAGAGCTGTTCTGGAGAGCCAAGTTGTTCACTTGCTGTCTGGAGTTAATCCCTGAGATAATATTGCCTTCTGGAATACACACATTGAGCTAGGGCTGGTGGTGTGGGGAGAGGAGAGGGCTTGTGTGTGTGATGGGAGTGTTGGAGTCCAGCACACAGTGCTGTGCATCCGTCTGCAGCTGGAGAAGGAAAACGTACAGATGATTTCTTTTCCCTCAGGAAAGCGATCATAGAATGGTTTGGATTGGAAGGGACCTTAAAGATCATCTAGTTCCACCCCCTCCATGGGCAGGGACACCTGCCACTGGATCAGGGGCTCCAAGCCCCATCCAACCTGGCCTGGAACCCCTCCAGGGATGGGGCAGCCACCACTGCTCTGGGCACCCTGGGCCAGAGCCTCCCCACCCTCACAGGAAAGCATTTCTTCCTAAGATCTCATCTCAATCTCCCCTCTTTCAGCTAAAAACCATTCCCCTCATCCTATCCCTGCACTCTTTGATCAAGAGCCCCTCCTCAGCATTTCTGTAGCCCCCTTCAGTACTGGAAGAGTGATGGGTAGGACCATATCATCTGCTGGTTCTTGCAGCAATGCAGTCTGAGTGCCAGGGAGGATCTCCTCTCTGCCCAGAAGAGGGAATGAGACATCCTCTCCAAGCCCCTTCGTGCTCTCAAGCACTGAGCTACACTCCAGTACTAGGAGAGAAGGTCAGTCTTGGAATGAAGCTGAAAGGTAGTGTGTTCCCAGTGCTTGAAAGGCTTAGGAGGACCTGCATGTGCTCTGTATCCCTTTATGTCATGCAGCTTCATTCCAGCAAATGGCTAACCCTTGCAGATGGCCTCTCATTTGTTTAATAATAATGACAGGTTTGATATTTGTATCAAGGTGAAGGTGATCCTTCCACATGATTTTACAATATTTAAGCCAGACAAGCAGGCTCTGCGGCGCTTGAGCTGCCCAGGACTGAGCACAGCTTGAATTCTCCAGTTGGTTCTTTATTCCTATTACTTTATTTTCTTTGTTTAACAGCAATCAGGGGATGTAATAAGGGATGTAATAATTCCTATTACTTTATTTTCTTTGTTTAACAGCAATCGAGGGATGCATCTCTTTCCAATAGCCCTCCTAGAAGTAGAATCTTGGCTTGGATTTACTTGGGAAAAGGAGGTAGCTTGGAGATGTATTATTGGGGCAGGAGACATCTTCTGAACACAAAGGGAAGCTTCCAAACAAAATAAGGAAATAAGATGTACAATTGAAGTGGCTTTGTATTTCACACACACGTTAGCTCAACGCTTATATTTGTACATCAGGTGACACGCGTTGCTCATGACTGTAAGGGACACGTTTCAAAACCCGTCTCTCCCAGTGGTCAGTCAGCACTAAACGTTTGAGCTGCTTAAAATTCCCAGTCAGCAGCACCTGAATAAACTTTACTTTGGCCAATTGAGTGAGTCTGCTACAATATCAAAAAAAGAGAGTGGTGAAGGACTGCATTTGCTGAAAAATTCCTCCTTTCCAAAACCAAATGAAGGATCCTGTCTGTTCCTGCCCTGCTCTCTGCAAGAGGTGCCAAAGGGGTTCCCCTCCCTTGGGACCTCCTTATCTAACTCGTCTCCTTGTCCTGTTCGTATTGGACAGAGTAAATTTCTAAGGGAACTTTAATTTTTGAGGTTTATGTGGGGTTTTCAACAGTTGTTTTGAGCTAATTGAGTGAGTTGTCGTAGGTCTTCACATCTCGTGTCTTGCAGACACATGATATGAGACATTAAAGCAGGCAAACTGCGTCTGAGATATAAAATCACTGGTGGCTCTTTTACAGTGCCATTAATAACACTCTGACCTTGTTTGGTGCTTTACACCCACACGTCTGAAGGTACTTCAGTAATGAATTTAGCATCCCAATGCCTCTGGAAGGTAGGGGAGGTGTTTAACCCCGCCTCAGAGACTCAGACTGACTACCTGCCTTTTCCCAGAGATGCTGAGCACCGTGATTGCAGTTGAAATCGGGGGATGCTTTATCGGACAGTTGCCTGTGGACGTTGAGGCGTACTGTGATCCAGGGGCCTGCTCCCCATCGGAGCTGGGATACAGACTCTGATTCTCTGATTCATAGTCTTGTGCTCAACCACAGACAAGTTCTTCCTCCCCTCCATCCTTTTGAAGGTGGAAAGAAGGGCCTAACTTGCTAGGTAGTTTGTTATTAATATCTGGGATGCAAAACTCCCTGCAGATTTAATTTTGCTCAATCAGGGCTTCCCTCCCCCCAGGGATCTCTCTCATAGTTTTTCATTCCACTCTGTGTTCCCACCTCCCCCTAATCTCATGTGTTCCCTATATGTCATTTGTGTTCCTGCTTGGCTTTTCCCTGTGGGTAGTTCAGGTTTCAGTCTGCCCTCCAGATTTCCATCCCAGTCCTGTTTTGCCCTCCTCTCAAGGGGAGGTTCACATCCTGCTTCCTTCTCCCCTCAGGGGATCAATTCAGATTTCACTCTCTCTTCTCTGCGTTGCCCCAGGGTATCAGCCTAAGTCTTGCATCTGCTTTTCATCTCTTGAGTCTTCCCTAATTGGAAATGAGCCTGGCTGTCTGTATCTACCTTGACTGACACTGGATCTAAGCTGAACACTACCTTGGCCTTTCCCTTTTGAAGTTTCCTTGCTCTGTCCTAGGGACAGGCTGATTGCATAAATTTGTATGGTTCTTCATTGAAATGCAGCCCTTTGGGAAAGCATCAGAGAAAGCCCTGGCTGGAGGGAAAGTCCTCTGTTTCTATATATGGCACTGTTTTGCTTAGGACAGGTAAGTAGAGGAACCTCTTCTTCAAGCTAGCTTTGTTCTGGCACCTTGCAGAGCCCCTCAGATGCGATTGCTGGGAATGAGCTTCCAAACAGGCCAGCGAGGCTCTGGGGAAGCTTATGAGGGAAAGGGGGATGGAAGAAAGAGGAAGGATCTGGTCTTCATAAATTTGCTGTCAGGAGGTGGACTGAAACCACTGCATTTGTTTTCTGTTAGCCAGCAACAGTCGACAACAACCCAGCATTGCTTCAGATACAGTCCAGCCAGCTCTGCTCCTCAAGAGCCACCTGCAGCCCGTTCTGAAACTCCTGCTTTCCTTCTCCAGGTTCCTAAACTGCAAACGATATTTATAAGGTGATTCCTACGCGTGTTGCCTCAGTCCGATGGCAATGTATCTTGCACGGCAGTTTCAAAGCTGCCTTAGAGATGATGGAGAGACAGAGAGGTCTTCCCTTCACACAAATTCCCTGCTCCAATTGGGAATCCTTTGGGAAACAACTTTTAGGCTTGCAGGAATCCAGCCCTGCTTTCATGAATCTGTCTAAAGGGACATAACAATTGTTTCCACAATAGAAACTAAGCTCAAGGCATGGTTGTCACTCTCAAAACCACTATTGAGGTTGCCCTTTTTAAGCAGTGAGTTGCACGAACTGCTGTGCATGGATATGACTCTTCTGCTTATTAGAGAATGGCTCATCGGTAATAAGGAAAGGGCTCCGGATTCTTGAAGGCCTTTCATCTGGTGAGCTCCAAGAATTCAATCAAAAGCCTGCACCACCCAGCAAGGGTGGGGCCCTGCACCCGTTTTGCAGAAGGGCAAGTCATAGCACAAAAAGGTGAAGGCGATGGGGTTTCAAGCAAGGCCTCTAATTTTGAACGCTTGACACCACGGTTGCACTCTCTGTCTCCCCAGAGGTGCTGATCTGCTGGCACTCCATGTGAAATCAGTGGGCTGAACCGGGGCTGCTCAGCCCCTTAGGAGTCAGATCTTGGGTTTATGCTGGCAAGAAACCCTCTTGCCCTGTTTTCCTGACACATAGAAGTTGCCCAGAGCCACTCAGTTGGGAGCAGAGAGTTGGCTCCGAGCTCCCTCTTCCCCTCAATCACCAGACTTTGTTCCCTCCACCCAAAATGAAGAATGATGTGCTCCTCTCCAGTGAAGTTGATCTTTTCTCACTCTCCCTTTCTCTTTTAATTATATTACTTGTGTGTATTTAACGCGATCCCTCTAGCTGCTCTGCTTGTGCCCCAGTTCCCCGGGGCGCAGCAACGGGTGCCAAAACTGCTATGAACCAATCAGAGAAGCCTGCGGAGCTGGGATGGAGCCAGCCCCAGTCACGGGAGCTGCCTAATTCCAAGCTGATTCCTTTCGAATGTGGGATATGGTGGAAAGCGCCTTGCCATTGAGGGCCACCTGCACCACGACTCGCTGGGGTGGACGCTGCTCTGCCCTCCTCGTGGGTGACTGACCTGGGGACGTCGCACGGTGCCAGGTGTTATGAGGGTTTGTGACTGGTCGGCAGACAGAGGGCACAAAGGATCCGGAATAACCACAGTCTGGTCCCCCTAGACAAGAAATTCATGAAAAGGGGATTTATTTTTTTCATGGAGGGAATTTGGAGAACAGTTAAGGGTTTGGTTTTGGCCCCAGAAAAGCCCAATAAGGCAACTTCGCTGCTGACTTGAACACGCTTAGGCTGCAGAGAACCTGTGTGAGCATGCAAAAGGGCATGGGAGAAGCCATGAAGCCTGGTGTGTGTGAAATCGGATTGATAAGGAAAGGGGCAGGGATGCAGCCCAGGGTGGGAGCAGAAAAGATAAGCACAAAGGTGTAGGCAGAGGTGGAGTTCTGGAGAGCTTTGGAAGTTGGGCAAGTGAAATCGAGAGAGGTGCAGGTACCAGTGCTGCAACGCCTGAGAAGGCTGAGGCAGAAGGGCTGAGGACGGCTGGGGAGGAAGCAGCAGGGAGAGCCCTGGGAAGGAGACATGAGAGAAATCACAGTCTTGATGGTGGTGAAGTTGGTTTCCACATTTCATTTGGAGGTTCTCACCATTCTGATCATGAAAATAACAAATTCCCCTCATCTTTTTTAAAAATACTTCCAATCTGGCACGTGCGCAGGCCTTGGCAGAGCAGGCACCACATGCCCAAATACCAATAGTAAGAGCAGAGATGCTGTAATTGTTTTTCAGTATCTTTTTGCCAGTTCAGGGCCCCCTGCACAAAGATCACCTTCCGAAAGCACTAGCGAGCTTCCGTGCTCCCGAGGCTTGCGCAGAGGCAGTCTCTGCTGTGAGAGCAGCCCTTCCTCTAGACACATCAATATGAGCGTGGCCATCCGGGGCAGGTGCTCTTCCCACCTCTCCTTCTCCACTCCCTTGCCCAGTGCCTGGTTTTGAAGCCTCCTGTGCTACATATGATGGTTTTGAGGTTTATTCCCCAGCACAGAGAAAAAGGGTGACTGTTCTACGATTATATGAAGTCTTCCTTTTTCCTGTCCTCTGTTTAAAAGCAAAAGTGCTAGGGAAATGCTGTATCAGAAAGCCCACGACTGTAAAGCTGAGTGTGGCTCTGTTTGTTTTCTTTTGTGAAATTGGTTACGATTAAAGGCTTGATTTCCCACACTTTTACTACAGCTAAGGCACAACTATTAACACCCTGAGCTGAAGCTCAGAGGACAAAGCATATCAGGTCAATTAATAAACTCAAAAGCCTCCTATAGCTGCGACGCAGGTGTGTTGAGGTTAGGGATTACAGTTTAATTTTTCAGCGTGCTGTCATTGCTGAGGTTTAGGATATGGTCTGTTAGGCATTCAGCATGGGATTAGCTCCTCTTTTGTCATGCTGACAGCTTCTTGAAAAATCCCCCCCTTTGGTGGATATCAAGTGTTATAGAGTGAATATCTTCCCCTTGACATAAGGGTTTTCTGCTTTCTTCCTGGGTGCCTGCTAAGCCTTGCCGTACGTGCAGGATAGTACATGTGGAAATAGTAATTGCAAGACCATTATTATTATTGCTATAATTTATTATTAGTGTGTTTTTTATTTTATGGTGCCCACGTGTGCAGGTAATTCGCAGAGAAGTACACTTACGCCACTGGAAGGTGGGAACGCTTCGTTAACTGCAATAGCCTTGGATCCGGTTTTGGTACCTGTTTCTACTATAAAACTCCCTCTCTTGACTTCAGGCTAATCACTTTGGGGTGGCTTCAGACAACTCCATTGTACTGAATAGCGCTTTGGGACTGATTCAGCCTGGAAGAACCGTGCCGTTCATTTCCAGACGCTCTTAAGTCTCTATGCACCTGACCTCCTCGCCGCTGAAGCAGCCTCTCCACTGCAGCGGCGTGAGGGAGGGAAGAGTATGAGTAAGTCAAACTCCTAAACACTTGTGAGTTGCTGACTGCGAGATAAGCCAGATATGAAGGCAGATAAATATCTTTTTCAAAGAGGTTACTGTCTAAATAGAAACTACACAACAAATACGATTGTCTTCTATCTTACAATAACGACCGCAGTTCCTGCCTAATAACTGGTGCTGGAGAAGGCTGACACGGCTTTAGCGGCCTCACTCAGGCTGGGTACGGGCATCTTTTATCTAGATTTGGGGAAAGTGAGGCTCTGGGTGCTGAATCAGTCGGTGGGTCCCACCTTTGCAAGGAGGATGACGGAGTGGTGCTTACATTGCACCAGAAGTTCTCATCAAAAGAGAGGTGTCGTGGGGCTGCGTCCAGGCTGCCTGCTTTGCTGTTTAACCGGTGAAGAGAAGACAACCAATTCAGACCACCAGCGAGCAGTGATCCTGAGCTGGACGTATAGTAGGAGGGCTGCAATCCTGCCCAAGCAACGGATCCAGCCCTCGGTCCATTGAATCAAATGTGGGTTGGTCTGGCTGTCGGAAGGGTACGGCCTTCCACGAGGTGAAATCAGAGCTGCTAAGGTGAATCTTTCCAACTTCCTCGTGTAAGGCTGGCTTTTTACAGCTTTGCAATATGTCTGCAGGATGTTTTCATGAGCCGAATGTTTGCCAAAAGTTCACAGATCAGTTACAAAACAGATATACTTTTTTTTTCCTCCCCTTCTTCCTACTGGTAAGGAAGAGTTTGTGCAGTAATTGCAGGCAGGTTGGGAGATGTTTTCTTCATAATTCTCCTTCTTATGAAATGTTTATGAAACACCTTCCACAAATCAGTTACGCAAGCAAGCTGCAGAGCTTTGATCGTTTTCCATCACCCTCAATATGTTTCTTAGTTTGTTTTGCTTTTTGTTTTTGTTTTTCGGCCAGAGATAGGTAAGAAACAACCCATCCTTGGCCAGGCCCAGCAGATGTGCTAGCCAACTTAAGGAAAGGACTCTCTTTCCACCCAGTCACCCTTCCTATGTTTTTCACTCTGATTGCCCAGGGGCACCTGACCCTATTTTAAGGCTGTGAAAACATCCACTGGAGATTGGCGAGTGTGATTGCTTTCCTATCCTGGAGGAGCCCTGGGTAGCTCTACACACGGGTGCCACCACCTGCCGTTACTCCTCGGGGGGAACTCGGAGCTGCTCCCAGCCCTGCCTGGAGACTCCACTCAAGCCCAAGGGGAAGAAGGTGCCTATAGATTCAAAGTGCCAGCGAGCAGGAGGTGTTTGTAGTGCGCTATGTGGCCCCGCTGCTTTACAAGCTCATTTTCTTCCCTTGATAGTGTTATTTCCCCAAGCTGAGGTCAATGGGAAGACTTAGATTTGCCCTCAACGACTTCTTGCTCCCTGTTTTTCCTGATCATCATGGAAAACCAAGGTCCTGAGGAACCATGGTGGGATCTGTTCCTGGTTTTAACTACAGCACTGTTGGTCACTTGCAACGTTTTGGAGGGTTCTCAAATACCTATGGTGAGGTGATTCTGTGATGATTTCAAGCTTTTTTTGGTTCCTCAAAGAAAACTTTTTTTGTATTTGTAGGAAAAGCCTGCAAATATGAATCAGTTGCACTGGGAAAAGAGAAAGCAGCTCCTCCCCTTGTTTTATTAACTTGAAATTTACATTATTTTAAGGGAATCTCATGATATTGAGTGGCCTCGCCCACAATGTGTGTGGTTTTTTGGGGTTTTGGGGTTTGGTTTTGGTTTTTTTAATGTACGGTTGGTAATAACTGCTGATTTAGCCAGGGAAAAAAAATGAAGGTGCAGGATTTGCATAAACCATTCCTAAAGTTTTGGATATACCCCGAACTCTTGCTAATGAACAATTAGCCAGCTGTGGGCCTATTGGGAAAGGAAGAGGAGGTAGAGGTAAATTTGACCCTAACCCCAATGAAAATAGGTGCAGAGGAGAAGGATTTGTCAAGAGCACCCAAGTTCCCGCCCACTGTGCAGGAGGGAGCCAGAGAATTCCAGGGACGGGGGAAGGAGCAGTGGGAGATGTTGTTGTTTTTAAATCGGGAACCGGTCCTTTGCCAAACCCACCTCCCGTTCTCATATTGTGCGATGCCGGGATGCAGCTACACACCCCTTTCACCCTGGAACGCTTCCAAATCATTCCGCTTGGCAGCTGTAAAAATTGATTTCAGTTTGGAAATGGCTTGTGCTTCTTCAACACTCCACTCCAATTGGGATCTTACCTTGGGCGGGATGAAGCGCCTTGTTCTCTAAGACGTGGATAACTTTTCTTTTTGGGACTGTTCAGCTTTGGATTGTGTGAGGCAGACACACATGAATGGCAAGCAGGGGTAATTTATTTCTATTTTTAATTTATTTTTCTCATTGTGGCTCGGATGGCTTCTTTTTAATGCGCCCTCAGAAAGAAAAACGTGTGTAAAACCATTTGCCTGCAATGACCGGATGGCTCAGGGGTAACGGTGTATTCTCCTGAGGCTTTTATCTAACACTTAGTGACTTAGACACTATCCACGTTGATAGCGATCGAGAAGATCTCTCCATCTGATTCCTTTCGCCAGGCTAAGAGGGATGATCATGCCAACCTGAAAGGTAGGAAAGAACTGGAATTCATAGCATGTATAATTCTTGTTGCAAGGAGCTGGTACGATTGCTAAACTAGTTTCGGCACTGTCCAGAGCTATCGTTGGAATGAAAGGAGATGTTGTAACTCTCTTCTCTCCGTGTAGTACCTTCCAAAATGTAGAGGTTAATGTTACAGGGCTGGCTCCCTGCAGCTGCGAGCCTTTCCCAATCTTGTTTTCTCCTTTGCTGCTGTGGAGATTTGTGTACCTGTTTGCTTTGGTCAAATGGAAATAAAACCTCCCTTAACCAAAAATATTCACTTGGGCCATTTTTAAAGCTGAATTTCTCGTCCCCCTCTGCTGGTGGGAGGTTGTGCGACCTAAAGTCTGCACCAGCACTCCAAAACCCCAGCTAAGGCGACTCTGCTTGCTTGGGGGACGTTGGGCTCGGGAATGATTTGATGGGAGACGGTGAGGTTCAGCCCCAGTAGTAAGAGTGAATCTGCGATGCATGGACAGGATTTTCAAGATCGGTCCTTTCTGGGTCTTCCTGGTTTTTCATGTTTGTGGAAACTGAAGCTTCTTCTTCCAATGGAAAGGCTTAGATGAGGAATGGAACTGATCATGTGAGCCTTGTGCCTGGCACTCGCATGCTTAGGGAAAATCTGAGCTTAAGTTTGGAAATTGGTTGCTTGGACAGTTTCTTAGAGAAAATGTGTTATAAGAGCCCTGTATGACTTTTCTGTCTCCTGTGTGTGGCATCTGCACATAGACATTCCTCAGACAGCTTTCAGAAATTAACCTAAGCACTTCTACAACCTCCCTAACCCAGTTCTCCTCTCTCCTGTCCCTCCAAAGGATTTCATCTGGTACAAAGTGATGTAACAGGTTTTTATTTGCTGTTTTAAAATGTACCGGCAATGTTAGGAATTAACGTGGGGGCTATGGAATAAACCATATGCAAGGATTCAGTTCTGGTTGCTGGATGAATTCTTCTCTTAAGAATATGGTCTCAGAAACCATAATTTTTTTCTAAATGACAGGAATCTTAACATTCAAGTAGGTCAAAATGAGCACTGGACAAAATGCTGAACCTCTGGCGCTTTCCAGTTCTTTTTCCACCACTCGTTCTAGCTAAGAAAGCAGATTTTTCCTTGCCTGACCAGCAGAATTTCTTCTTGCTTTCTGGTGGAAGCTGAGCATATACACTTGGTGCCGAGGGTGCTGCATTTTCAAGCCTCGAAGATTACACTGCTTTTTGAGGTCTTTTACCTCACGACTTTTCCTTTCCCATCCCCTGGTACCAGTCTCTGCTACCTGCAGAACAAAATGAGAGGCCATCTGCAGCCAACCCCACCATCGGGTTGTGAGTCATGATCTATAAAGGAGAATTGTTTCGTGTCTTCCTTATAACTCCGCAAAATGCCTCAGTGTTTTGTCTGAGGAAAGCATTCGAATGCTTTATGTTCCCTACTAAGTCACTGGAACTCGGTTACTTCCTAAAGTGTTTTAATTAGCTTGTCTTAATCGAGCAAACTGCAAGCCTCCCCTTGGCTTGGCAGAGCAGGAAAACCATGTCCACGTTATAAAATGAATAGCAGAAGTGAGGAATGACCGTGCCCTTCTGCAAAGCCAGGGATGCAGCGTGTCCTGACCTCTCACTTCCCTCTGAAAGGAGCCCCTTCCCGATCTCTTCCAGCCTCTCAGGCTCCTGGTTGTCCCAGACCTCCCGCAACCCATATCTCTGCTCTCTGATGCTACAATCGCTTTGCTTTTTTTTCAGATTAAAACCGAAGACCTCAGCGACTCCTTGCAATCTACAATCCCCCCTCGGTCAGGTCATCTTGTGCAGGGGTCATCAATGATGCCCGGAAGCCAAATCGCAGGGGTGAGTGACTTTGCTGCTTCAGGGATCCAAAGTCTGAAATGGCACTGGTTGGTGAAGCTCCAGAGAGGAGGCTGAGCTTGAGACCCTTGCCAAATTAAGTATTCCTTTGGACTGTGCCACAAAGAGACTTGGGGACGTGATGGACACTGAACTGGGAAAGTCAATCTGTGTTGGCAAAAGTCAGCTTCCTCCTCAGCCTCTTCCTTTTTGCAGAAGGTTTTGCATGGGTTCAAAGGCAAACTGGACACATAAGTGGAAGGGATTTTCTTTGAGTGTTTACTAAGCAGAAAAACCACACTGTGCTCAGGAAATCCCTTGAGTTGAAAATAATTGGAGGCTGAGATAATAGCAAGGGAAGGTGTTAGATACGCTTGCCCTGGTCTTCCTCTTTCATGACCGTCTTGCTAATGCCATTGTTAGAAATATGATACTAGGCTAGATTAACTCTTGATCTCAACCAGTACAACCATCCTTGAATATATTGGCTCCAATTGATTTACACCAAAGAAGAAATAAATTCCTTGAGGGGAATTTTTTTTCCCCCTAAGGTGAAAAAATCAGAGTTCAGCACTTAACTCTTGTTAAATTCTAGTGGGAGTCAGATGCCAGAAGGCCACCCAGCTGCTCAGTAATCTCTTCCCTCATTCTTTTGCAGGATATTCAGATCCCTTACACAAATCAGGGACTGTTCCATTTTGCCAAGGCTTCAAAAGAGTTCTGAAGAAGGTCAAAGAGCTCATCTTATTGAGTAATGAGCACCTTAAACACGGACCTCTAAATACAGATGATATTTTTTTGTGTCTATCCCAAGTAAATGCGAACCCTTGTCCCAGCAAAAAACCAAGGGCTAGGACCCAAGTGATGTGACAGAGCGATAGGATGTAATCCTCATCTCTCCGAACCTATTTCCTGCTCTGCCCAGTGCAGGATGGAAATTCCTGGCAACTACATGGCAAATCATAGGGAAACACTTTCAGATCTGGTCACTGTGTCCATCGCAATGCGTTTGCCATTGGTGTAGAGAATCAAGTGCTGTTGGGCATCATCTCTTCCCCATCTCAGCACCCACCTGGGTGGGAAATCAGCCTTCTGTGGAAAGCAACTTCTCAGGGTTCATGAGACAAGATAGTCAGGTGCACTTCCCTGTGTAATTTTAGGAAGTTCACTCTCTGAAAACACATTATCTGGATGAAACCAAAATCAAAGAGGTTTCACAACCAGGTTTTGATTGCCAGTGCCTCAAAAATGTCATTTTCAAGAACAGACTTTTTCAGATAAAGGTAAACAGCTCTCCATGTTGATGTCCGTGTGAGCACAGAATTCTTCATACTCGGCTCAAAGCTCTCCAGTGCATGAATTACACAAATACCAAGCGTTGGCAATCAAATGAAGTGTGAACAGGTTCAAGGACAGTATAAAAGAGCAGGGAAGCTTTCCAGGAGAGGTGATGCTACTTGAAGAGCAGACAGCTCTGAATTTTGTTGTCCATTTTGCTTTTTCCCATAGGATATGAGCTCTCTTCACACCCTGCAGCAGCTCGTGTTGCTTCCTGGTCACATGCAGTCAGTTCCTCAGTTTCTTCTGTCTCAGTCTCAGGCTGGGCAACAAGGTAAGAGCAATAAAAGTTGGAAGGGGCATGGTTAGAGGCAGATACACATCTAGAAAAAGCCTCCCTTCTCATGACTGTTGCTTTTAATCTGGTCTGGGACTTTTTTGTTCCCCTGCTATGTTACCAGCTGCATTTTCCCCTTGTGCTGGTTCTCACACCTGGGATGGATGATCCCTCACACGAGGGGTTGCCCTGGGAAGGGGCAGGTTCTGGAGATGCTCCTGGCACCTCTGGCTTGTGCGCATCGAGAGTGCCACCTTGGGGCCAGTCTTTGCAGACCTGGAAGGGATCCCACCTCGAATTCAGGACAGCATCTGGTTGGCTTTCAGCAAAAGAGCAAGGAGCCTGCACCCTGGGGACCAGTCACATCCTGCCCGGGCTCCCAGCCTCGCTCTTCATTTCTCCCAGAAAACCGGTGAGAGGTTGAGTTGATCTCTCCAAGTACCTTAGAGGGAGAGTAAATCCAGGGAAGGAGCTGGGCTGCTCTGGTGGAAGGACATGCTGGCACTCGAACAAACGGATCTAACCTAGCCAGGAGCACCCGGGGATGAGAGCTGAGAGGTCTGGAGTTGCCAGAGTTCTTCCCAAATCTCGCTCCAAGCCATGGGGTAGGAGAGGACAGGAGGTCTCAATACTTCTGAAACAGAGGCAATCAGCCCCATGAGAGGGATGAAAGGACTGAACGCAGTGCTTGAGAACATTCACTGCTGATGTTTTTGATGGTATTTTTCCAGCGATGGGGACGCAGGGGTGCTGCTGGTGAAGGTTTGTGTTGCTTATGGACAGACAAACATAGGCTTTGATCCATAACCTGACAGGTGCAGAGGGACTTGGGTCCTCTGATAGCATTCTTGATTTATTCTAGCACAGAAGTCCTTCCGTATGAATGAAAATTCAGAATTAAATCTTTAACACCTCTGCAAATGGAATGCAATGGTACAGATGTCCCTAAAGAAAACTCTTACATTGTAGGCAAGTGGGAAAAACCTACTTATCATTGACAGTAAACATAAGCTCTTTCCTCTGCCAAATGACACAGAGGTGATGTATAAAGAAACTACTGATGTATATTTAACAACAGTCTAGAATTTAGTTGTTTGAAATGGCAGGGTCAGGATAATCTACTGCTTACTGTCTGCTTTTATTAATGTATAATAGGAAACACTCGCTTCCTTTAACAGAGATGGAGTTTCTTCTGTTAAATGACTTCCCTTGGCAGCTATAACCCCTCCAACAGATGGCCACTTGTTTGGCCATGACCCCTCTTGGTTCCAGAATTGATAAAGGCTGGATAGTCTGGCCAGTTCCTGGATTTTTTGTGCCAGAGCACTTCCATTTGAAGAGATTGCCAAGTTTTAATGATCCTCTGCTGCGTGCAGGCACAGCCCCTGGGGAGTGAACGTGAAGGCGCAGATGGGTTTTGTGGAATTAGTTGTTTGGTACGGAAACAGGCAGAGCGTTCTTCATAGTGAAGAGACGCATGGATATTCCTGGAGTCCCTTGGGCCACATGGGAACAACCTCAAAGCTTCCAGAATTCTGACTGGTGGGTGCATGGGTCCATGGATTTCATGGCCAAAGGCCTTGGCTGTGGCCTTAGCCTTTCCAAGAGGAGACATGTTTTTAGTTGATTTTAGTGTTTTAAAGCTGTTTTTAAGCCAGAGGGGCTCCCAAGTCTGATTTTTTATGCCCTGATTGGATTGTGCAGCCCTTCAAACTTTAGCCGACTTCGATAAGAGATGAGAGCCCTGTGCCGCAAAGGTGGAAACAAGCAGCCAGAGAGATGCTGGGAATACTGTCAGGCAAAATATTGCTGCTGAAGTCTTCATCTTACGAAAACCCTTGGTCTCATCAGCTGTCAAACCGGTGATTCCTGAATCCAGTCCATAATTTTCATTTGAGCTTTTGCAAAGGTGTTCAATCATGATTTTAAAGACTCCAAATGACAGAGCATCCACCATGTCCCTAGGCAAACCATTCCGGTGATTAATTACCTTCACTCTTCAAAATGTGCACCTCATTACCAGCCTGCATTTGAAATTCAAAGCTGTTCCAGCATGAGAGAAGGCTTATTGAAACACCAATCTAAATAAATAGATGGGATCCTGCACATTCAGATCTAAATTAAAAAAAAAGAAAGACAGAAAGAGAAAGAGAGGGGAGTGATTGATTCTGGAGATGATCTTATTTTCCTTTATTTTTTAGCAGGAGTCCATCCATCTCTATAGTTTCCCCTACGATTGTCGGTTGCAACCAATAGAATATATTGACTGTTTCAAGAAAGGTTGTAAATCCTCACTGAATTCTATAGGCTTCACACACAACAGACTTGAAGAACCTATCTAAATTTCCAAGGAACCACACTGCTTTGGCCACTACTTAATCCTTTAGGACATTCCTTGTAAGAGATATAGGCTTGTACTTGGCAGTTTGTCAGCTAAACAATTACACGGTTCCCATAAATACTAGGTTTTGTTAGTTTTATAGATTTCTCTTCTTACTTTCCTTTCATCATTTTGTGCCAGCTTATATATTCCAAAAGAAATTCAATTTATTTGAAATACAGTAGGGTGGAAAAGAAAGGGTCAGATGGCTTCAAGACGTCATTTCAAAATGAAATGTGTAGTAAAAAAGTGGAGCGAGGAGGCTTGTGGGATTAAGAGCAGGATCAGGGATTTTTTAACATCGAGTGTCTGAAAGGTGGAGTCAGAAAAGCTTCTACTGGAAATTTTTTAACAGCTACAATGATTAAACATTGGGAGAGATCACCACTAAGGATGCAGTAAATTGTCTGCTTCTTGGCATCTAAGATCAAATTTAGCTGTCTCTGTAAAAAGTCTGTGCTTCAGTTCAGCCTTAGGTTAATGGGCTACGGGCAGGGATTGGTCGGCAAGATATTTTATTGATGTCGTTATTGCAATAATCCCTTTCAGGCTAAAAAGCCATGGAAAGAACCTTTTCTTTCTCATGATTCAGCTCAGAGCCACCCACATATGTAATGGTCAAAATCCTCATGTTTTGAGCAAAAGCCAGCTAACGTTTTCTACCCTGAGCTTCGTGAGCCTTTCCTGGGCAGAGGGATGTTCAGCTGCCTGGGTGGTGGGGAAGGAGCTGGCCTGATCAGCTGTGTCTCTTTTTCTCTCCTCAGCTTTGCAGCCAAACATCCTCTCCTTCCCTCAGCAACAGGGCAGCCTTCTCCTCTCCCAACCAGGACCCAGCCTGGCATCACAGGTAACGTTCATGAAGACAGCCCCACCCTGAGAAGCACCCATCCACAAAAATAACTGCTTCCCTGGGGGCAAATGGCGGAGAAAATGGTGTTCTTGTCATAGAATCGTGGAACAGTTTGGGTTTGAAGGCACCTTCACAGGTCATCCAGTCCACACACACCCTGCAGGAGCAGGGACAGCTTCCACTGGATCAACCCCATCCAACCTGGCCTGGAACCCCTCCAGGGATGGGGCCACCACTGCTCTGGGCACCCTGGGCCAGTGTTTCACCACCTCAGTTGTAAAAAATATCTTCCTCATACCCAGTCTAAATCCCCTGTCATTTAGTTTAAAACCATTCTTCCTCGTCCTGTCACTCCATGCCTTTGTAAGACGCCCCTCCCCAGCTTCCCTGGAGCCCCTTTCAGGAATGGAAGCTGCTCTAAGGTCTCCCCGGAGCCTTCTCTTCTCCAGGCTGAACAACCCCTACTCTCTCAGCCTGTTCTCATATGGGAAGTGCTCCAGACCTCTGACAGTTTTCGTGGCCTCCTCTGGACCTGCTCCAACAGCTCCAATATTGTTGTATTGTTGTGACTCTATGCATCTTCTTTTGCTGCTTTAACAGGCTGTGGGTCGTTCTGGACTCCCTGGCTCATCAGTTGAACCCCACCTGGATGTACCCCAGCATTTGCAAGTGGCAAAGCACCTAACTCCATCAGGAGCATCTGAGGAACCTAGTGACCTGGAGGAGCTGGAAAAGTTTGCTAAGACTTTCAAGCAAAGGCGAATCAAATTGGGGTTCACACAGGTGAGCAGCTTTGTCAGTGGGAAGGAGGGTCTCACTTGTGGTGTAGACACGTTGGACAGGGGGAATTAGTTGCAGAGTTGTTGATGGAGGAAGGCCTGGGTTAGATGTAGTTTGGCTTTCTTTGGAGCATCCCTATCCAAACACATGAAAAGAAAAACCCTTCCTAATACCTCATTGCCATGGTCTCATTATCATAGAATCAACAAATGGTTTGGGTTGGAAGGAACCTTAAAGATCATCCAGTTCCCACCCCCCCCGCCATGGGCAGGGACAACTTCCACTAGATCGAGATTCTCAAAGTCTCACCCAACCAATCATTACCTGCACCTTCTTCAATAAACGAAGGCTCAGGAATGTGGGGTAGATTTCTGTTGGAAGAGAATCCACTTTCTCTGGAAGGCAGGTCATGGAAACTAGGCTGCACCTATTCTGGAAGCATCCTGGGAGGTAGTCTGACAGCAGGAAGCTGCGAGGGTTTTTTCTGAGCTCATGTTGTGATTTGGATCTTCTCTGGCAGGGTGACGTTGGACTGGCCATGGGTAAGCTCTACGGCAATGATTTCAGCCAGACCACCATTTCCCGCTTTGAGGCACTCAACTTGAGCTTTAAGAATATGTGCAAGCTCAAACCCCTGCTGGAGAAGTGGCTGAGTGATGCAGGTAGGTGACACAACGTGCAGAAATACCACAACACTTGGGCAGGAACTTCCAATAATAGCCAGGAAATCAGAGCTGAAGCAAAGACCTCTCAGATCTGTGGCTGGGCTGGTAAAGGACTCAGTGGATCACACAGCAGGTTGCGTAGCGGTCTAGATATCAAGCCACATCTGTCCTTTCATTCTGGTAATAGAATCATAGAATCATTAAAGTCAGAAAAAGACCTCTAAGCTCATACAGTCTAAACATAAACCCAACACCACTGTGCCTATTAAACCATGTCTCAAAATGACACATCTACACAGTTTTTTTAACTCCTTCAGGGATGGGGACTCCACCACTGCCCTGGGCAGCCTCTGCCAATGCTTCACCACTCTTCTAGTAAAGAAACTTTTCCTAACATTCAATCTAAACCTCCCCTGGTGCAACTTGAGGCCTTTTTCTCTTGTCCTATCCCTTGTTCCTTGGGTGAAGAAACCAACCCACCCAAGGAGGTTACCACAACCTCCTTTCACAAGCCGCAGAGAGCGATGAGGTCTCCCCTCAGCCTCCTTTTCTCCAGACTAAGCAGCCCCAGGTCCCTCAGATGCTCCCAGAACCCCCGGGCTCCAGCCCCTTCCTCAGCTCTATTGTACTCTGAATGCTCTCCAGACCCTCAATGTCTTTCCCGTACCGAGGGGCACCAAACTGAACCCAGGATTCGAGGTGTGGCCTCACCAGTGCCGAGTACAGGTGGACAATCACTTTCAACATGAGATTCCCATGACAAGTCTGGTGCAATCCCTTCCTGCATTGCCTCTTGCTCTGTGGCGTGGCCTGGGGCAAGTCACTGGGCTGGTCCGTTCAGTCCAGGAAGGAGTAGGAAGGGACTTCTCCTAAAGTGCCCAGAGATTATCCCATGAGCAGCAATTAGAAAAGGAAGATATCACTGCCAGGGAATCCCCAGGAGCAGCAGGACTGAGCTGGTGTCCTCTGCTGGCTGGAAGCCGCTGTGGGAAGGGCGTTGTGCTTCACCTGCCCTTCAGGAGTGGCGTGTTTGACTAATGTATGTCAGGAGGTGTCTCAGCTGCGTAAGGCCTGATTCCAGGGGTGTAAGTCAACATCTTTACCTGTGGGAAATTAAATCGTGGGAAAATGCATGGTCCCCATCACAGCAAGCTAGAAATCAAGCTGGAAAAAAGGAAAAATACTGTGTTGATTAAGATTTTGGCACTCATTTCTTTTGTGATTTGGACAAGATTATTGATGGCTCTGGGACTGTTGAAGCAATTTTAATCATAATCAGAGGAAAGATCCATAATGTGGGAATGTTCTACTTAGTTTAAGATGTGCCATAGTTCCCACCAAAGATCTGGGAATGAAAATAATTTTAATATCTCTCTTCCCTTCCCTCTTTCCCCAGAATCTGCTCCTTTGGACTCTTCCATGAGCGCCCCCAATTCCTACCCCTCAGTGAATGAGATGTTTGGACGGAAAAGAAAGAAGCGAACCAGCATTGAGACCAACATTCGCTCCACGCTAGAGAAGAGATTTCAAGATGTGAGGGGAAAATCTTTCGATGTGTTGTGAACCCTCTCTGAGTTTGGCATTTGCTTGATCATTGCAGCACTAAATCCTCAGAAAAAAAAAGAGAGATCAAGGGATCTCTCTTTTTTTGTTGGTTTTGATAACAGGTTAGAAAATGCTTGAAGGGGTTAACGGAGGAGTGTCAAACCTAATGAAATCAAGTTATTTCCTTGGTCAATGTTGTTTTAAAGGAATTACGATTCCACCACCTCCCCGTAATTGTCCACTGAGCAGTGCCCAAGTCTACGCTGACCTCCTGCACGCACGTCCTCTCTTGGCGAGTTGCAGGTGTGTGTGGTCACAGTGCAGCACAGAAACCCATGTCCCAATAAGCAGGTCTTGTGAGACCACAGAACTCCAGGTATTGCTGTGGGAGAATTTCAGATTTGGAGCTTTTTGCTTTTTAAGCACTAAGATTTTCAAGAAAAATCTCTACAGAGCGCAAACAGAGCTTTAAATCAGGACCAAAGTGGGCACTGAAAATATTTCAGCAACACTCATTTTGACCAGCCCTCATTTTTTCTTGGTTTCTCCTTCATATCCGATCATATCAAAAATTCCTCCTAAGGCTGTTAATGAGAACAAAAGACAGTCATTTTAAGATCATTATGGGCACCTCATTTTTTAGCTAGTACGAGCCATTCTTTATAATGGGAGAAGCATCTTAGCATCTCTGTGCTAGATATTGTTGAACCATAAGTCTCCAGCTCAGCTCAAAACCCATAGAGATAAACACAGTCAAATGCACCAGAAAAGAAACGAGCTGAAAAAGGGGATAGGTGCTATTATTTCTATTTATAAATGAGGGATGGAGGGAGAAAGGAAGAAATGGCTCTTCTGCTGTGGTGTAGGTAGGCGTAGAAACAGCACCTCAAGCTTAAGTGTCCTCTGTAGCGATAAGAAGACCACGAGTCATTAGGTTCCCCCCAAGCAATGATTTAGGGTGCTGTTAAGATCAAAGAGTGTGGTGCTTTATGCGATAACAGGGCCAGGTACTGTGATTCACCCCTCACTGATTCCATGAGACTTGATGTTGGATCAGAGGTACTTTCTGGTTCACAGAACGTAATCTCTCACCAAAATATTTACCCCATGTCTTAGAAGCAAAATTTCTCCCATTCCCAGTTTCCAGCCAACCCCACCCTTGCCTTTCCAGCAGCAGAACATACATTGATGCTGTGAATTACAGCTCTTCGGGGCTTGCTTTAACCTCATGCCCTTTCTTAGCAGAACCCCAAGCCCAGTTCAGAGGAGATATCCTTGATAGCAGAGCAGCTCTCCATGGAAAAGGAGGTTGTTCGGGTCTGGTTCTGCAACCGGCGCCAGAAGGAAAAACGGATCAGCTGCCCGATGCCATCCCCCATCAAATCACCTATCTACAACTCCAGACTGGTGAGAGACTTTGGATTGAGGACTTCTACATGCATTCACAGACAAGAAGGGAAAAGGGGATAGGGGGTAAACAGGGTTTGCTGGAAAAGGAAACAGGACATTTCCTTGGGCACCCTCATCCCTGAGTCGCTTGCAATCCAACTGCACAGTCCAGTGGGGAACTACACCTGCAGAAGCATGCAGAGAGGCAGCTGAACACACACACCACATCCCAACTTGAATGGAGTCTCATGCTTACATTTACAGAACATTTATTTTTATTCTATCAATGAAAACAACAGAAAGAAAGTACAAGTTTCCTAGAAAGCCAGTTTAATTGTAGGATAATTTATCCAAATAGGGGTGCTATCCCAATGTTTTTCACCCTAAGATTGATGAATAATAGCTTTGCAAATCTGACGGGGGAGGGAGGAATCAGCATTGCATGGAATGAGAACTACATCCACTCATGTCAGTTTAAGTTGTGAACTCTGAAGCCTAGCGGTGACCATTTATATCAGTTTGTTGGTTTACAGAAATGCGGAACACACTTTGTTAGTGCTAATTGTCTTTCTCTTGTGGTGTACAGTCACATTTTGGCACATAATTTCAAGAAACTGTGGTGAAAGTTGTCGAAAGTTGTCCGACTGCCAATGCCTCCTGTGGATAACAAGCTACTATTTTATTTCTGCTAGTTAATAGTGGTTTAGTTGTTTCTCTATATAAAAGTGGCAGTAACCTCCCTATAGTGGTGTTAGTGCTGGAGCACAAGTGAATAGGAAGGAAAATACGTATACACAAGCAATATTTTGTCTTGAAATCCTCTGGAGTTTGGAATTATCCATCAGAAGACCGTGAAGCACCACAAGAAGTCGGGTCACTTATTGCACAACGTTTGCGTTACAGTCACAACACCGATGCTGCTTGCAAGCCGTGGAGTTTTAAAGCAGCAGCTTTGGTGAATAATTTTCCTGTGGATGTGTTGTACAAACGGTGCCTTTGCTCATCAGTCATCCTTACATGCTGCCTGTAGTTAAAGTATCACGGCTGGACAACAAATGCCCTAGGCTTGCTTTGATTGCAGCCACCAAGTTACTAATTGTCACCTGAGAGTTCTCACTCATCAAAAAGTCTGTAAAGGAAAAGGGATTCTTTGTGGCCAAGACCAGATTGAGCTGGGAAGTTTTAGACTGAAAATATCCCCTCTGATACATTCAAAGGGCAGCAGCTCCCACCAATTGGATCTTGGGGCTTCTGGAATTTTTTGTTTCTGTTGGATAACTTCAGGCTTTTCCATAGCTAATCCGTAAGTTTAGACATATGTAGAGAAGTCAAGCCTTTGTAATACTCATTCTGGTTTCCCTCCATGGCCCTGGATGCAGGAATGGTGCTTCTACGCTACAAAATGACTATAAATATCTGTGGGAGCCTCAGATGTAGATAAGAGGTCTGTCTAGGAGCCAGCACACTTTAAAGTGAATGTGAAAGGAGTGGCATTTTGTGACCTATACACTCCTAGTGCTAACTACTAATGGTTTGCCTCTGTTTCTCTCTAGGTCTCTACCTCAGGGTCCTTGGGGCCCCTCTCCGTCAATCCAGTGCACAGCACCATGCCTGGGACTGGTAAGCCTTGAGAAACCTGCCTTGTTCACCATTCCTTCCCTCCTTCCTCTGCTCTTGCTCTCTGACTACTTGGTTTCTAGGTCACATTTACAGGTCAATAAGACCCTTGGGTTTGGTCAGGGAAAGTACCCCCACATAACTAGTGTACAAGGGATAAGAACAGTTGAGTCTTTCACTTGGCTAGAACCAAGACATGGAAAGCTTCCTGGGCATGGTACCATTCCCAGGACAATCGTAGGCAAATGCTCCTGGAGTGTTTAGGCTTGGGAGCCAGGCACAGTGCCTAGGGGTTGGTTACTACATTTCTTCAGCAGAACATTGTCAGATCTCCTTTGAGAAGCACGATTCGCAGTGATAGACACCAAGCACTAGAGAGTCCTGGAGGTCCTGGGGACCCCCCACCTTCTCCGTGGCTGGGGAACAGGTTCTGCCTCGCAGTGAATGGGATGGACACCAGGATGGGTACGAGATATGGAGGAAGTTTGGGCTGTCCTTAGCAGGAAAAGGAGATCCTAGTCTTATTCTGCTTTCTCTGCTACACAGTAACATCATCGTGTTCCCCAGGGAATTCCAGCAGGCCCTCGTCCCCTGGCAGTGCACTCCATGCCAGCAGCCCCGGCACAGCCCAGAGCAACTCCAAAGCTGCAATGAACTCGTCCGGTTTCAACTCTTCAGGGTAAGGCAGCGGGGCTCCGTGGCTTGTTCCTCATCAAGGGCATTGGAGGGCTTGGGAGAAAGCAGTGAGACCTTAGAGAAGGATGTGCAAGCCCTTAGAGACTCCAGCAATGTGGAGCTACGTGGTGGCATGTTCTTACATGAAGCTTCACATCTTCTTGAGATACGGCTATTTTTCTGCTCGAAGGCAGATAGTAAATTAAGTTTTGCCTAAAAGCCTGTGCAAGTTGAAAAAAAAAAAAGAGAAAAAAAACCCCCCTCAGCCTAAAAATAGAAACAGTGGCCATAAGAACTGTCCTAAACTGACTCCTTGTGAGGAGGAAGCAGAGGAAGGTTTATTTTGCCCCCTCCAAGCCAGTTCTCTCTCCTGCAGTGCCACCCAGAGAGCTCTGTTGCAGAGTGACTGTTCCACAGTGAAGATGAAACAAGAGCAAAGGTTTTCCTCTACGCTGTCTTTAGATGCCATGAAGGCCGGGCACACGGGCTCCGAGCCCTTACTGACTGTGCCTCTGCCACAGCCTGCGCTGCTCGGGCCTCTCTGCAGTTTCGGCTACACGTTGCACACACGTGAAGGATGCTGTTAGTAGGAAGGCAGCAGAGGGCAGAGGGTGTTTGTTACCTGTAGCTGCTGGGCTGTCTGAGTCAGGATCATCCTGTGTGGTGAATCAGACCTCTTTTTACGCGGAAGAAGCCCAACAGCTGGGTAGGAGGTGAAATCATAGCACAGTGGAAGGCATTGCTTAGAAAGACCAGGGGTGTTGCTATGAGCTTCCTATAGGAGCAAAGGCTCATTTGCCAGCTGCCAAGTTGAATCAACCTTCCAAACTGAATAATAATAATTTTTGTTTGAATAGGAAACTGTTAACAATGCAGGAATTGTAACTCTTATTTCCTGTGTTGCTAACAGATCTTGGTACCGATGGAATCAACCTACCTACCTCCACTGAGATGACTCCTCCATCATGTGTGAAAAGGAGCTCTGACTTCCAGCTATGGACCAGCTTCTCTAGGAACAACGCTTGCGGCAACATCTGGCGTTCCAGTGCCTTTAAAACGCTGCCAAGTGAAGATCTTGTTTAAGGGAATCCATAGCAGCAGAACTCTCCAGGGACTCAAACTGCAGCTGACCTTCCCCAAGGATTCTCCATGCCAACAGTGACATTTTAACCCTCTTCCAGGCGTTCACTACAAGAACCAGCCCTTGCTTAGCACTATTAGCATGAAACACTGCCCTCTGCCTGCAACTCTCTGCATTCATGCTGGATTGCCCGGCAATCGCTAATCTGGAAGGATTTCTGTGTCAGGACCCTCTTTTTTCCCCTCACTCACTTCAGAGCTTCCCACGGGAAGGGTCTATCATGCTGTTACTGTCACGCACACACCACAAACCCCCAAACTGAGCCGAGGTTACCCAGTTCATTTCACCACGATGTTGAGATGTGAGCCTTGGTTTTCACTAGACCAAGGTCGATGGCACTGTGCTTTACCCACCACCAAACTCGCTTTGCTTTGAGTCATTCTGCTCTTTTTCTAAAGGTGCATTTTCTTTCCTTTTTATTCTTTCTTTTTTTTTTTTAATTAAGTATTTTAGAACCTTCTTATTTTTTTCCTTTAAAAAAAAATTTTGTTGTCTTTTGCAAAATTCGTGTCCAGGTCTTGTTATTGCTCACAGCTGCCCTGCTGGAGGATGTCACTGTTCGAAACCCTTGGGTGAACCTCTGACTCCATCGAACACAACACCAGTTTGTGTTGATTTGATGGGATTAGGCTTGACCTTCCCTTCTTTCTTGTATTCCTCCTTTGGTTTTTATCCGATACCAAACGAATCCAGCCTCTCCGCAGTAGAGGTGTGCATGTATTCTGGTCTGTCTTGACTTGTATGGGATGTAGCCGGCCTCTTCTCTGCAGCATGCTCTTCTCTTCCCGGGAGGATGAGTTGTTTTGCTCAGGTGTGAACCTCGAGGTTTGTGCGTGCAAGCGTTTCTTAAATTCACAAGACGCCAAAGTGTAGGAGACTTCATCTTTCGCAGCCCGTCACCAGGGATATTGTTGTTACTTTGCAACTCTCCACTTGAAAAGACATAGATATTTAATTGTGTTAAAAGTAGATTTGAGTAATGCAAATTCCTGGTCAGGTTGTCTATGGGTACAAGTAATTAATGCAGTAAATGAGTATCTGGTTCACAGATTGTAAATAGACATTTTTGAGTAGTAGTCTTTTTTTTTTTCTGATGGCTTTTTTTTTTTTTTAGGTAAATGTGAGGTTTTTTTTTAAAGTAAAAATTACCCTTGGTCACTTCTGGGGAAAAAAGAAAATATTGGATTTGTTGTTTCTTATCCTCCTCATCCGATCCTGTGTGATGAATCATTGCTACAGGGAGTTTCACCTTAAGAGGTTATCAGCTGCCTTCACACAAAGTCTTGAGCCCTGTATGCACATTGTACATAGAACCCAGTTTGTTGCTTTGAGTGAGGATTTGTTATAGAAGAAGACATAGATAATAATGAGAGAGGACGGGAAAAGATACAGTAACACTTTTTGAGAAATGGAAATTAAGAAAAAATACTACTTTTAAAAAAATACTGAATAAGGTTTTTCAAAATGTTCTAAGACAAAAAAGGAAGAAACTGTATTTTCCTGGATTCCCCCTCACCCCCGATTCACTTACCTCTAACTAAAACACTTTCATCGTATCTGTTTTTCAGTGAAAACATTAAAATTAAATGAAACCCTTTTTTTTCAACAAAATCTGTTGTGACTTAAAACACATTTTATGTTGGGAAAGCAAGAAACATGGCTGGGAAGTATTAATCGAACTCTCCTGATGGCTGCAGCCCTTTTTTCTGCCATCACTTAAACTTCCTTACATGCTTGAAGGGTTGATTTGAGGCCTCGTTCCCCGTTGCTTTCCAACTATATTTAGAGATGTGAAATGGGTTATTGTAATAGAACAGTTCTAAAGCGGAGTTGTGACAGCGTTGGGATGGTTCCACGGGTGGGTTTTCTTGGCAGATTCCTTCCGGTTCCTTAAGGACCTCCTTGCCCAAACTGTCTTCTAAGCTAGAGTGACAGGATGAACACAATGGCATTTTGTAGGAGTTGCACTCAATGATCCTTGTGGGTCCCTTCCAACTCAGGTGGTTCTGTGATTCAATGATGTGCTTTAATCACAGGATTCTTCAGGACAAACCAAATTCCCTCCAGCTCAGGGAATGACGCTGCAGCAGTTTATAAAACAACCGTGCTACAACGACTGCGTTTAAGCTTGGGTAGTTGCTCGCCGGGTCAGCGCAGGGGTGGATGATGCCAGCACACCCTCCCTGTGTAAACTCCACCCTGCCTTTTGCCTCCTCGGGATTGCTTGGAATGCTGGGCTCCCAAAGTGAGCTCAGGCAAGCTTTGCAGGCACAGGGCAATGAATACTCAGCTCCCCTCTGATGTGGGCTCTGTCCTGCTGGAAAAGCCGGCACGATCACTGCCCAACTCTAGGACTAGGAAGATCTCCAGAAGTGAATGCACTCACATAGAGAATCATGAAACAATGGAATGGTTTGGGTTGGAAGGGATCAAGCCAGGCTGGATGGGGCTTTAAGCAACCTGATGCAGTGGGTGGTGTCCTGCCCATGGCAGGGGAGTGTAACCGGAGGGGCTTTAAGGTCCCTTCCAACCCAAACCAATTTGTGATTCTATGACTTAATGGTCTTAAAGGCCTTTTTCAACCTAAACGATTATGTGATCCTTATAGTATAGAGAGGATAGATCAAGATCAAAATCAGATCTTACCTGACTAGGACAATTCATTTAATTGTCAGAAATCCCTCTAAGTAATTTGCTCCTACAGAAGCAGCACTTGCATGCGTTTTGGAATATCATTTCTGAAAGCTGGGATGGGAATTCCAAATGTCTTAAACGCTGAATAACGGTATCTGCACATTAGCATTGCAGCTGAGATCAAAGCCAAGCTGTGCCAGGTGTTGTGCAAACACATCCTGAGAGCTGATCTCCATGGAAAAGTTTATAAACACAGAAACAGGTCCCTCTGGTTCATTGATAGGCTGGTCCCAAATAGGAAAACAAACACTAGTGGGGTTTTATTTCTCAAAAAGATACAGTTGGAAGGGAAAGGTCTTTATTCCCATCTTCTACAAATACTTCCAGTCTCACAGGAGGATCTAAGGGATTAAAAATATAGAGCAGGAAATTCCAGCTTTCCAAGACTAAGAGTCACCTCCCACAGCCATAGATAAACAACACGGGGAGCAATTGCTCATGAGCAGACGTGCCTCACAGCTCCTATAAGAACTCACTGAAGCTCCTCAATGTCCTGAGCTGCTATTGAAGTGGCCTTTGTGCCTGGACAGCCTCGATGCTCCCTGTCCCTGCTTCTTGAGGAGAAAAGCTCCTCTACTCCTCCACCGTTAGGACTCCAGGATCAGTGACGTGACCTGCAGGAGGAAGCAAAGAGCCAGCTTCAGCTGAGTTCCTGCCTAAAACCGCCTCTGTGGGTCCAATCCCTATAGCTTGTGAGTACAAGGGGTGCAAACCCATTCATCTTTGGTTTTTATCTGTGGTCTGGTCATTCACCAGCTCTCTGGAGAAGTCAGCCAGGTCCTACCCAGGTTCAATATCAAATCAGGGTATGCCTATGGATGGTATGGTCACTCTGTAGATAGACCGCTCTCTCTCAGGTTCCTGCTCTTCTCAGCCAGAGATGACTGAACTGGCATCCTCAGAATATCAAATGGACAAACACCTCTGAGTTTCCTCTCTGCTGGCAGACGTAGAATGTGTATAGGATTTGTACTCCTATTAATGCCTTTTCCAGTAGCAACTCCAGAGCTCTAAGTGAGCACTCAGGCCAGGTAGACACAGGGTACCTGATACATCCATGATGTTTAACAGTGCTTGAGTTCAAGTAAGACTGAGAAGGGCTGGAAAATTAACAATTTGTTGTTGGTATTTAATTTCTTTTATTGATCCTCCCCCTTTCTTTCTTCCTCTGCTTTCCACCTGTGAGGAGAGCAAGCACAAGCTGGGAGAATAATACTCTGGTCCTCACCCTTCCCTGTTTTCCCTATGGCCTGAGGGGAGTCCTTGAGCACTTCTAAATGTCCAATTGATCCCAATAAGTGTCCTCATCATTTGTGATGCCCACAGCCTTGGGACTTACCTTCCATGTAGAATAAGAATAGATCCTAGTGCTCCAGTGGCTAAACTGTAATTCAGGCTCGCTTTTATGGATCCCAGCAGCTTGAGCCAGCAGGGACCGGAGCCCGAGCGGCAATGGAACCCCTGTTCCCTGTGCTGGGGTGTCCCTGCCCACACACCCTCTGGGCTTGCTTCAGAGCAGAGCCAAAACCATAGAATCATAGGATGACCTGGGTTGGAAGGGACCTCAAAGCCCAGTTCCACCCCTGCCATGGGCAGGAACATCTCCCACTGGATCAGGGGCTCCAAACCCCATCCAACCTGGCCTGGAACCCCTCCAGGGATGGGGCAGCCACCCCTGCTCTGGGCACCCTGGGCCAGGGCCTCCCCACCCTCATTGTGAAGAATTTCTTCCTAACGTCTAGTCTAAATCTTCCTCTTTCCAATGTAAAGCCATTCAAAATGCTGGGAAAAGGAGAAAATCGGGAAGTTTTAGTTCAAGTAAAAGAGCAACCTGTAATCTACAATCTAACTCCAAGCATATTCGAATGTGTTACCAGAGTTTTAGAACAGAGAGAACCCTCTGACGGAGTGCAGCACACACAGCAGGTCCGAGAGGCTTCTCTGATGCTCTGAGTGACATTATCAGTCCCAGCGTGGAGCTCTTTGGCTGGAGGGAAGGTCTGGGTTGTTTGGCCCACAGCATCTCCTTCAGACAGTTTATAAAGGGAGTTGAATCCGCAGAAATGACACGGCCCTGACAGGGAGCGCACCGCCAGGGCCCGGAGGGAGCACAGCCCGCGCCCGGCCCGGCTGCTCAGCCCCAGCTCAGCCCCTCGCTCGCTCATCCAGTGCTGCGTGTTGTGTGTCACAGCTCCCCGTGCATCCCACCCCTCTGCCCGGCTCTGGGCTCCCGCACCCCGGGCTGCTCTCGCCGCTCCCTCCCTGGCGGGGTGGCACAGGCCTGGGCGCCCCCAGCCCCCACCCCCCCCCCTCCGCACTCTGCGTTCAAAACAGGTAAAAAAAAACTCCAAAGAGGACTCCAGGGTGGCTTTTTAAAGCAAACAACAACAAAAAAGACAAAAGCGCCTCCCGTTGTGCCGGATCAGCTTTATTCTCCACCAGGAAGAAAGCCGCTCAGCCAAGTTAAAGCTGAGCCGGAGGGAGGGACGCACTCAGCCCCCCGTCCCCCTCCTTCCCGCCCGCTGCCTTTTCCCGCTCTCCCCCCGTCCCCGTTTCCCCCCGCAGGGGCGAACGCGGCCGATGCTCCATCCCCCGGGATGCAGCGGAGCTGGGGAGGGGGCGGGAGAGCCCTTTCCCGGCCAGGACCGCCCCGGCGGGGGCGGAGGGGGGGCGGGCAGATAAAGGCCTCTCGGGCTCCGCTCCGGGCGGTGGGTGTGGAGTGGGGGGTGTTTCAGCTCCCGCTCTGCTCCGCTCCCGCATCCCCTTCCTCCAGGGCTGCCCCGGCTCCTGCCGTTCCGTTCCAGCGCGTCCCATCCAGGGGCTGTCCCGGCTCCCCCTGACCCGTCCTGCCGCCTCTTTCCCTTTCGGGTGTGTCCCGGCTCCCTCTCGCTGTCTTGTCTTTCTCCCCCCACCCTCGGGGGGGTGTCCCAGCTCCTCTGTCCCGTCCCACCATCCTCCCCTTCGGGGATGCCCGGGTTCCCCATCCTCCATCCCAGCATTCCTCTCCCCAGGATGGGGTCCTGGCTCACCCTGACCCCTTCGGGTTCCCACCAAGTCCCAGCATCCACCCCTTGGAGGGTGTCCCAGCGCCCCCCCCTTCACTCCATCCTGGCATCCCCCTCCTTTAGGTGTGTCCCAGCTCCCCATTCTCAGTCCCAGAGTCCCCTTCCCTTTCTGGCATCCCCCATCCAGGGGGTGTCTGGCTCTCTCCCCGCTTCTGGCATCCTCTCCTTGGGGATGTCCCAGCTCCCTCCCATCCCACCCATGCTGGGGTGTCCTGGCTTCCCCCCTCCTCCCCGGAATGCTCTGCTTCCCAAGCAGGATGAGGGGCGATTGGGGAGGGCTGAGTCTCTTTGGCTCTCGGGGTGCTGTGGTCTCGGTTTTCCCCAAATACGTTTGATGTGTTGGCAATGCTTGTCGGGCAATAGCAAGAGCATCGTGCTCACAGGGCACGTTTTGGTGGGGTTGTTTGGTTTGTTCTGCTCATGTATGTTGGTGTTTTGGGGTTGGTTGGTTGTTTTGGGATTTGTGTGTGTGTGTTTTCCAGGGGTGGGGTGGATAGGGAAGCAGATGGTCTGGATGAACCCCCATTGCTGAGAGGGCTGCTGTGCTCACTACATCATCACACTGTGTTCAGCAGGATGGTTTCCGTTGTTCTGGAGGTGACCTGCAGCCTCCTTGTCTGGCTGTGCCTGTACGCCTGCTTCTGTTACTGGAACCAGCACCAGTCCTATGAGTGGAGCTGCCGCTTGGTCACCCTGCTGCACGGGGTGGTTGTCACCTGCCTCTCTGGTTACGTCGCCCTCTTGGATGGCCCCTGGCCTCTGACCCATGCAGGTATGTTTGGAGTCTCACCCTGACACATGTGCTTGTCATCCAAGGTGGAAACCTCTGGCTCTCTTGCAGGTGGAGTGGGGTCTGCTTGCTTTTACTGTCTCTTCTCTTATGTGTACGGGTTTGAGGCAGAACTTGTTGAAATCCTTTGCTCCTTTCTTTTCAAGGCCAGGTTGGATGGGGTCTTGAGCAACCTGATCCCAGTGGGAGGTGTCCCTGCCCATGGCAGGGGGGGTGGAACTGGATGAGTTTTAAGGTCCTTTCCAACCTGAACCATTCTATGATTCTGCGATTCCATCATTCTTCTTCAGCCCTTGCTACTTCTTACTCTTAATAATTAATTCTGTTTGTTTAATCCCTGTACATATTGAAAGTTTTCAGGCTGGCAGCTGGAGTTTATTGCAGCATTAGGCAGAGCGATGTGTTGAAAGTAGATGAAGTGCTGTTCGCAGTTCTTGGGGTGTAATAACTCCATGCATATGGGCATAGGGTTTTGTTTGATGTTTTCCGTCATTAAATCTCAACTAGTTCTGTTGATGGGGGTCAGCCTTTCTATCCCTGCTTTCTAAAAGAGTGGAGGGAAAAAGCAGCTTGGCAGGAGATGGGATGGTCTGCCTGGGTCTTCTGAGCAAGCTGAAATGTGAAGGCAAGGCAGAACCAGGCATCCAAGCTTCCAGCCTTGTGCTTGGCCCATAGAATAAGGCGGGAAACTGAGAAGGAAAGAGCCGTACTCACAAGCTGTATTGCTCCGTATTGTGGAAGAATGTCTTATTTAAGACCCTAGGCTTATGTACATCTTTCATTTCAGGTTCACCAAACACACCTCTTCAGATCCACGTGCTGTCCCTGACCTTGGGTTACTTTATCTTTGACCTGGGCTGGTGCCTCTATTTCCAGACAGAAGGGGATCTGATGCTGTTCCACCACACGCTGAGCATCTGTGGCATGATCATGGTGCTTGGGCTTGGGAAGTCTGCTACGGAAGTCAATGCTATTGTATTTGTTAGTGAGATCACCAACCCACTGCTCCAGACCCGCTGGTTTCTACGGGAAATGGGACGTTACTACACTTCCCTGGGAGAGGTGGTGGATTTCTTCTTTGTGTTCCTCTTCTTAGTGCTGAGGATTGGGGGAGGAGCTCTGATATTGTATGCGATGGTGACATCCCCTGATCCCAGCTGGCTCCTCAAGGCTGGAGGCCTGGCCATGTACATGGTTTCTTTGGGGTTCATGGTTGAAATCTGCCGCTTCATCAGGAGGAAAATGTTGAAAAAATATCATTCCTGGACAAGCCGGAGGAGTACAAATGCGCCTGTGGAAACTAATGGGCGCTTGGCAGCTCGTTAACCGGTTGTGGATGACCATCCCTTGCGCTTGGGTCCTGGCTGCTAAAGCCATTCCTGTGCAAAGAACTCCTACAAGTGATGTGGAATTGACTTTCTGGCACTGGCAGTGGGTCTGTAACCACCGAGGAGATGGATCGGTGCTAGGAACATGGGAAAACTGACAGGAGAGGGGTTTGAGTGGAAATCTGAGGAAGCTGGCATGTCTGCTGAATCCCAGTTCTCTGGCTTCTCCAGCGCTGATGCTGTCTCGAGGAGGATGGCGATGCCAGACCTAGTCCATCTGCAGCCAGTAATGGCACAGTCCGCATGTTCTGTAAGCCATTTGCAGGGTGAATTCATTTACAATGTAGAGCCAGAAAGTCAAATCTGAACAATCCCATCTCCTGCCAGTGGGACCGGGCAGGGGTGTGACCTATCAGAGATTTACTGAGCCTCCCTCTCCTTTAATCCTGGAGCTGGACAACACACTTGGATGAAGGCCTCTGAACAAGATGCAGGGGTATGGCAGAGTTGTCCGTTGAGCATGTGAAGTGATGGTATTTGAGGTGAGGCGCTATTCTACCTCATTGTTTTTACTGATACATTTCTTTTTTTAATACTTGAATTCAAGGAGATCCTGATCTCGGAATAATGTGACCTCACTGTGGTTGACTCAGATCCTTGCAAACTCCCTGGCAAACAAGTGTCAAGAATTAGGCTTGTGCCAATGAACTCCATGAGCGAGTGTCCACCTGGCCTTGGATTGCCTTAAACCATCAGGCGTTTTGTGGGCGAGAGATGGTAAAGAGCAGCCCTGTCTGGATGCTCCTTCTGTTCTGGGGTTGGCTCGTTTCTAAGCCACTGGAGCTGAATGAATGGCTAATGAGTCTAAAAAGTGATTTATTTTCAGGAGTGAAAGTAATGTTTACGTGGATCTCAGTGCAACGTCTGCTCCATACCAGCGAGTCTCAGAGTATGGACTAGTTCTCTTATTTTCTTTACCTCTCTGACATTTCCCCTGGGGTTTAATATGAATTTCACTCTGTTTAAGGCTGCAGTTCAGACTTACTCTCCCATAAAAGCATCGCTAACAGCTGAGCAACAAATGGCCTTGTGTTTGCTCTCGGGCTTAGCCAGGCTGGTTGCCTTTCCTTCTTGCTTTCGAAGACCTTGCTAAGAGGCTCTTCTTTATGGAACCAAAGAGCTCCTGAAACAGCTTGTATGGTGTTTGTTCAAGTGAGGTGTCACCCCCACTGCAGCGGGGAAGGAGAGCAGTGGGAATAGTAGGGGTGCAGCCTTGGTAGCTTCTCTGTGCTTCTTATCTCACTAACTCTGTCCGTGTTTGGGGCAGATATTTGCCTTGGCTGGGGGTGAGAATAAGGTGGCTGGAGAGATTAAAAATGACATGAAATAACCTAACTTTTGACATGCCTTCTGCATGCGTTGCAGCTGTGAATCCAGGCAAGCTAATCTGTTTAGGAAAACAGGAGGCAGCGGCCAGCGTGGCTCTGGAGGGCTGGCCTCCTGAGGTATGAAGCCTTGCTACAGCCTGTGCTCTTCCAAAAACTCCAATGAGTGATGGGACTTCTAATAAAGTTATGCTATGTCTTAAAAAGAAGCAATTGCTGTAATGTTCTTTTGTTCTGGGTCTTCAGGAAGCAACTGAATTTAATGCTGAGGAGAACCATCTTGAGGGTAGTCTAAGGCTGGTAGTCCCTGGCAAAGCTCTGCTTCTCACTTCAGGAAGGAGTGTGCTGGTGGGGAACAAGCACAGACAGAGCCATGTGCTCTGGAGCTCAGGCTTAAGGTGTGAAGGAGAGATGAGGGTCAGCTGAAGCTCAGGTTTGTGACTAATGTACCCATAACCTGCATTACCGATGAGTCACGGGCAGTGTTGAAGGGAAGAACGGGCCATTAAACTGAGGCGTTTGCCCTTGATGGGTCACAGGGTAACTGTGAAATTCTGGTTGTGGCACGTCCCAGGTTGCCTCTTCTTTGTCTGTAACACCAATGCCTCTCTGCTGCTGCATTTCATCCTAGCAATGACCAGTTCAGGAGGCTTGGGTTGCAAGGTGGTTTGCTGACACTGGCTTTGGAGAAGCAATTGAAAGCATCAGAATACCTTTGGTGTTAGGAGATGTCCTAAACCACTGCTGCGTGCCTGTTTCCAGCTGAGAACCTGCTGCTGCTGGGCCAAGACTCTGCTGTCTGGAGTGGAGGTGGGCCTGTGTTTGGCTTCCATTGAGAAAGCCCTCTTCCTGCAGCTGAGGGACAGTAATGCGGTGCACCCAGCCTGCTCACGTGCAAACCAGAACTGATGGTAGTCACCCTGTGGGATTTGAAGCGAAGTAAGTGCCCTCAGGTGGCCATCTACCAAGTCTTGTTTAAGGATCCTTCCATTATCAAACCATCTAGTGTGGTGCTAGAAAAGCATCTGGCTCTTCCCTCATTGTCCTATTGGATTTATTAGTTGTTAGCACTTCAAAGAATGTAATATTTAATAGAGGTGCCTGATTTTTATCTGGCAAATACCCTTGAGGGCTTTTACAGCTGCAAAAAATGAGCATCAATCTCGGCCTATCACTGCAGAAAGCTATTGGAGTCCTGTGTATTTCCAGTTCTGCTGTATCTGTAGTTTGGGTTTGGACAAGAAGTTCCCCAGTGTTGGCAAGCTGATATGGTCTGTGACCCTTCAGTGCTGTAAGCTCTTGTTAGAATAGGTACAGAATGAGGATAAGGGGAAAGGAGGTACCACTGAGGGAAGGTGGAGCTGTACTGAGATGGGTAGCAGCGTGCAAACAACTGTTGGCAGAGGTTCCTGTCTGCAGGCAAACTGAGCCAGCGCCACTCGGCCGGCCCGTTCAAACCGCTGACTCTGCACAAAGTGAACAGGAAAGTGTGAACTGCACCTGACTTCTGGTATGATCCACAGAGAGAGGATTTAACTCGCTACCTTGTGTCTTCCTAGATGCAAGTTTTGCTCATTGTATGATCTAGAACAAAAAACACCCCACAATTCCTTCTCTATATTCCACCTCGGACATTAAAGGATCCTTGTCTTGTTAGGACTTTCAGAGGGTCCTTCTGTGATCATTGTCGTTGTTGTTCTTCCTTGCAGCTCAGTTTCTGTGCTGGGGGGGTCCTTAGCTCTCTGACTTTGTCTGTCAACACTGATCTCGGGGCCCTGAGGCTGTTTAGTCTGGAGAACAGAAGGCTGAAGGGAGACCTCATCACTCTCTACAGCTCCTGGAAAGGAGGTTGTGGTGAGGTGGGTGCTGGGCTCTTCTGCCAAGGAACAAGTGATAGAATAAGAGGAAATGGCATCGTTGCACCAGGGGAGGTTCAGATTGGGTATTAGGAAAAATATCTTTACTGGCAGAGGGGTGAAGCCCTGGCAGAGGCTGCCCAGGGCAGTGGTGGAGTCTCCATCCCTGCAGGGGTTCAATAAATGTGTCAGCTACTTTAAGTGTTCTGTGGAGCTCTGGATTTTGCTGCTCTGTGGCTGTAGGTGAAGAGAGGAGAGAGAAGAGATGTGGTTGAGCACTGGATGCTTGCAGGGAGAAGAAGTTGCTGGGCTTCAACTGCTGCCTCAGCAGTGGATGAGAAGGTTTGGGCAGGGCTGTGCGCGCTCCTCCCAGAGCCGCGTGCTCTGCACAGTGCTGCGATGCTGTGTCCCATGGGGGATGATGCTGCCTCCGAGCTGTCGCTGCACAGACAGCTTTGCAAGCGCTGTGGAAGAGTTGCTTCACACTGCCTAGGTGTGAGAGAGAAACAGAGGGGATCTCCTGCCTGTGAGATGGTTTCATTGGGACCCAACTTAAGTGCCTCTATACTAATGCACTTATGGCAGTGGGAGATGCTCACATGCCTGCAGGGCTATGGTCTCTCTGTGGTCGTGAGACCTGTGTTCAGCTCTGGAGTACTCAGCACAGGAAGGACATGGATCTGTTAAAGCGAGTCCAGGGGAACCATGAACTCTGTTCCCAGCCAGAGCATCCTGCATCCCTGTGGGTTGGAGCAGTCCTTGAGCTCCTTAGGTCCTGGAAGGATGCAGAACAGCACCTGCCTCTTGCTCTATAAGCAGGAACAGAGTTCATCCCTGTGGGTCGGAGCAGAGAGGAGGTTTCCATGTGCAGGAAGGATGCAGAACATCACCTGTCTCTTGTTCTCTGAGCAGGAAGGAGTCACTCCCTGACAGAGCATCCCGCATTCCTGCGCGTTGGAGCCCCCCGGGTGCAGGAGGGATGAGGAACAGCAGCTGCCTCTTGTTCTGAGCAGGAGCGGGGTTCTTCCCTGCGGGTCAGAGCAGAGAGGAGGTTCCCTGGCGCAGGAGGGATGCGGAACAGCAGCCTCTTCTCGTTCTGTGAGCGGGAACAGGGGTCCTTCCTTCTAGAGCCTCCTGCATCCCTGCGGTCAGAGCGGCCCTGGGATCCTGGGGCAGAGGCGATGCCTCCGAGCAAAAAAACGAGCTCACCCCTGCGGGTCGGAGCAGCCCGGAGGTCCCCAGGTGCGGGAGGGATGCAGAACATCGCCCGCCTCTCGTTCTGTGAGCGGGAAGGAGTTCCTCCCTGCAGAGCATCCCTCCTCCCCGCAGCTCCTGGGAGCGGGAGGGATGCTGCCGTCCCTCCTCCCCGCCAGCAGGTGCCCCTCGGTCGCTGCCAGCGCTTCCTCTTCTCGGCTTCTCTTCCCGGGCGGCGGAGGAGCCGGGCCGGGCCGGCCCCGCAGGTGGGTGCGAGGGGATGCGGGGAACGGGTACCCGCAAAGCGGCTGCGGGGGGAGAGGAGGGGCGGAAGGGGGACGGGGGAGGGAAAGACAGCATCCCGGGAAGGAGGCAGAAGGGAGCATCCCGGGGTAGGATGCGGGTATTCCAGGGGGTGGGAGGGAGAAGGGAGCATCCCGGGGTAGGAAGGGAGGAGGCATTCGGGGCCGGGGGGAGAAGGGGGCATCCTGGAGGGAGCTGGGTAAGACAGCATCCCAGGGTAGGGGATGGGAAAGAGCCATCCCGGGGAAGGTGGGGAGAACAGAGCATCCCCGGGTGGGAAGGGGGCATCCCGGAGAGGGCTGGGAAAGACAGCATCCCCGGGAGGAGATGGGGGAGAAGAGAACAGCCCAAGAGAGTGGAAGTAGGGAGGCATCCTGGGGGTGTGGGGAAGGAGGGTATCCGGGATGGGAAGGGGAGGAGGCATCCCTGAGGAAGAGGGGCCAGGAAGGCTGCTGGCAGGCTCAGGTTGGCTGGCAGGAGGTGTCTCTGGTTTTGGGCACGTTGTTTTGGCTCTCTGAGCCCATCCATCTTCTCATTTGTAGAGACAGGAGATAACGGTGTTTTGCTGGAGGAGCCTGGCTGGCTTTTTGAGCTCTGATCTTTATGGAGAGCAGGGCTGTTCTGGTCTACGATTTTAGCCTGCCTTTGTTCATGACCCCATTGCTACTGGTGGCACAAATGATAATATAATTACTGCTGTTTCTAAAGGATATTGCTCATTCAGTGTGTGGGGACCGGGATAATTCATGGGCACAATATGAGGTCTGACACAAAACAAATGAGACCAACCCTGTAAGTTGGGAACCAACAGTGGAAGGAGACAGACAAAGAGGCGGGTATAGAGCATATGGTGACCTGCCACAGTGAGACAGGGCTCAGTTTGATTGCTTCACTTGGGACGAGTGGACGTGGGTTCAAATAAAGACCTTTTCCTACTGTCAGTCGGAAAATGTTGGTGTGCAAAAGAGAACAGTGAGTTCATATCCAGGCACTGCGCCAGCCCACAGTGCTTTGTCTGTGGAGCAGTGTTTAGCTGATAAAAACATCCCTGTGCTTGAGCACCCTGTTCACCAGACTTATCTCCCAGAGATCCAATTGGTGCTCAAAGGAGCCCATTTTTTTTTCCGGTAGATGATGTGAAAGCAAAACCGATGGAGATCCTCAACAGCCTTTCAGGACAAGCCCTGTAGAATTGCTTTGGACACCAGCAGGAGCATGTGTAGCTGTGGGTCAGCTCGGAAGGGAACTGTTGAAAAGTGATCAGAGTTGTTTTGCTTAATTTGTTTAATATAAAGAGTTACAGACACAGTCTTGGGTTTTGGTTTTTTTTTTTTGTGACAGACTTCAGATTTATTGTATATGCTGATGACAATGTTGAGCTTTGAAGTGCCATTGGAAGATAGCCCCCTGCTTTCTTTCCAGGGGATGGAGAAATATCTTATTCACAGGTGTGTAAAACACCTTAAAATGTTTAAAAGGTCTTACCTTTTCCTTCTACTGGCCTTCTCCAGCTGGGCAATCCCTTTTGTCACATCAACATTCTTCCTGCCTTATCTGCCCTGACTCTGAGTGCATCTAGACCTCGAGTACTAGGGCTGTCGATGGAAACCCCTGGTCAGAGCAGTTAATCACATCCTTTTCATCTCCTCATGTTCCTGAGACCCATTATCCTGTAATGGTTTTGTTTACACAGGCTCTGAAGTCATTCCTGGTGATACTTGCGACAGGCCAAACCGGAAGGTTGGGCGTTGCAACCCCGACTCTTTGTCAGGTGTGATCCTTCGGTGCTCCGCAGCGCCCTGGTCAGCGGGCACCAGCAGGACCAGGGGCACTTTTGGCATTACACAACTGGAAACTCGTGTATCCCAGGACATGACTCAACTTCTTCTGATGCTCTTCCCTGAGTGCTCAATGATGTTGGGCTGTTTGAACTTAAGAGTTCTTTTCCAACTTTAGTGATTCTATTAATGCAGCACTGGGTTATGTTAACGCTGCCGAAGGCAAGACCTTCTGATCCGTTTTGTCCTTCCATTCCTGTGACAGGATGCTGTTCCCCCTGCCCCTGCGGGTGGCCTGCAGCCTGCTTGCCTGGCTCTCTCTCTACGCTTGGTTCTGCCATCGCTACAGACACCGGAATTACGAATGGAGCTGCAGGCTGGTGACGCTGACCCATGGCATCCTTGCTACTTGCCTCTCTGCTTACATCGGCTTTATCGATGGTCCCTGGCCTTTGAGTCACCCAGGTAAGTGATAACAGTTGTGGTCCCAGGTCCTCCAGTGGGTGATGGCACAAACTGGGATCCTCCTACCACCTGAGTATCCAGCCCACATGGAGAATGATGATTGTTACGATGTCTGAGATGCTTCGTGATGGGAAGTGCTAGAGAAAAAGAGAAACTCATGCTGTATGTTGCCAGTGTAAGGGTCCTCCTCAGCTGTGATCTGGCATAATGTGAGATCACGTGTGGCTGTTACGCGTGTGCAGATGTTAGGATAACAACCATCGTATTGTGAATTTCTGACTTCTCCAGCTGAGCTGTGATCAGTACAAACTAATACAGCCTGCCGGTGCTGAAGGTGAATACCCCTTCCTTGTCTTGATCCTGCCTGCTTTTTCCCTTCATGCTTTAAAACTCTGCCTGGTGTCTTTATGTTTCAGGATCACCGAACACAACTCTCCAGGTACATGGGCTGTGCCTTAGCTTGGGCTACTTCCTCTTCGACCTTTGTTGGTGTGTGTACTTCCAGACGGAGGGTGCCCTGATGCTGGCCCACCATCTGGTGAGCATTTTGGGCATCACAGCATCACTGGCACTCGGGGAGTCAGCTGCGGAGGTCAATGCTGTCATCTTTGGTAGTGAGATCACTAACCCGCTGCTGCAGGCCCGCTGGTTCCTGAAGGAGATGGGGTGTTACCAGAGTTTCACAGGCGATGTGGTGGATTTCTTCTTCGTGGTCCTCTTCACTGGGGTGCGGATTGGAGTAGGGGCTTGGCTAATGTACTGTGAACTTGCTTCTCCCAAACCCAGGTGGTACATTAAGCTGGGTGGTGTCATCATGTACGCTGTCTCCTGGGTTTTCATGGTCAGCATCTGTCGCTTTGCTAGGAGGAAGAGCATGAAGAAATACCACGCTTGGAGGAGTCGGAGGAATGATGAGTTCTGTTTGAAAACTAATGGACATATGAAAAACCACTGACTGGATGCTGAGTAAAGACTTCCTCGAGTCCGCAGTCTGGCAAGGAGGGGATCATGCCTGAGATGCCACTGTCGGGAGAGGAGCCAACACGTTAGCAATTCTGGAGCTGAATTTATCCCTGGCATAACTCCACTGTAACCCATGGAGCTATACCATGGATCATTTGATCTGCAGTGTTTGGCCTGGCAGATGCTGTCTCTGTGCGTATGTAAGCATACGCTAAATTATATGAGCGAAAGAAGGGCTAATTTTACCGACTAAACCTAATGAGTCCAGCAGTGCAGGTGTAAATAGTGATGCTAGTATTTAACTCCTTCAGCATGGGTAGAATCTCAGAAGAGAGGAGAAAATAACACTAGATCTTCATGTTCAGTGTTCTGTGACAGCTAGAGTGACTTCATACTGTTAGGAAGAAGCATGTCCTAGTGTTTTGTCAGCGTTGGGATTCCTGGCTCTTCCACCAACTCGTTACGTGACCTTGGGCAAGTCACGTAGCTCTAATTCTGTGCCTCATTTCCCCATCTGTGATTTGGGGGTGATGGAGCTGTTCCATCCGTGTTATGCACTTTCAGATCTTTACTTGAGAGGTGCTATATACATAAAAAAAACGATGGTTGTTACCTGCACTTTGTTCATTATCCCGAAGTTTCCTTTGGGAGAAACTATTTTGGTGGTTGAGCTAGAGTGTGACTCTAGAAGTATTTTAAGTAGGTTGTTGTTTCCTACCCTTTCTAATTCATTTTAATAACTTATTTAATAACATATTGATAACTTATTTTCCAGTAGTGTCCAGAAGCTCTAACAGCACTGGCGCCTTGCAGGACCAGGTACTCTGTGAATGCACCCTAAGATGCAGCCCTCAATGTGAAACGCTCTTCTGACTTTCCTCTCTTCTTCATCTCTGATTGTTAAAACTCCACCCAAATACTGCTTTTAGCTCCTTGAGTGACCAGCGCTTTATGAGAAGCCCTAACCGGACTTGCCAGTAAATGGGTTCCCGGCTGATGGACCAAGTGCTGGTTTGCTTGCAGAATGACAAAATTCCCTCTGCTGTTCCTACCAGCCCAAATGCAGGCATACAGTGAGACCCAACAGCATGTTGAGGCTGCCAAATACCTTCCCCAAGCTTAAGTAACTTAAGAATTAAGAACAGTAAATGCAGAGTATTTTACTGCAGCGAGCTGCAAACAATCTGTACTTGCCAGTTTTGGCATTCTAAAGGGAAAAGGGGCCAGAACCCGTTTTGTAGTGAATGCTGTGTATTTCTGTTGCCCTTGAAAGTGTCATCCCAGCTCCAGATCAGTGCAGCTGAACCCAGAGTCTGCCACAGTGGTTGGGGAGAGCAGGGTGCTATAGGCAAATATCTTGGGAGCCCTGTGAAAAAAGAGTTGAAAACCACTTGAAAACAGCATTAATGTTTTTCTCCAGGACCGCAGATGCCAGTTTCAACAAGAGGGTTTCCTCAGATACAGATTGAATTTCTGGTTGAAGAGTGGCCAACTTGCATCTTCAGCTTGGTGGCTAAGGTGGAAGAGCTACCCAGCTTCAGATCTGTCCTCTACCCTGCTCAAGGCAGAGACCAAACCTTGGCTTTCCTTCGTCTGAATTGATACCTTGACCCTTTGAGTTCTCTCCTGTCCCGCTGGTCAGATATGGGCCACTTTATAAGAGTGAGCATTTGTAGGGTAAGAGAGACTTATTTTATGGCCTAATAAATAAAGAAGTGAGAGGCACAGAATCTGGCCTTTTTGAGCAAAAAAGTGCGAACCTGACCAGGAGAAAAACTCAGCAGTTACTTATCTGGTCCCACCAGCAGGGAAAAACTGTCCTCCAGTTGGCCCCTTCCGGTGTTTATCTCACTGTGTATTCTCAAGCACTGTTCCTTTGTTATTGGTGTCATTATGATGATTTCTTTTGAGCCTCAGCACCAAGCCTCCAGCGCAGCTCAGGTGCCAGCTCTGCTCTGAGCCTTGCCTGTCGCAGCCAAAGACCTGGAGAGCCCAGAGCCCTTCAGCTTAGCGGAGCCGACTGGTGGGTGAGCTGGTCCTTAAAAGGACATTTGACTCATTTAGCACAGCGCAGTGATATGACTATTAAGCCTTGAAGGCAGATGACAAGGGCTATTTGGGGCTTGCTGGTTCTTTCCCAGCTCTGCTGCTGCTTTCAAGCATGTCAAAGAGCCTTTCTGCCTCAGCTTACCCACTTTATTCAGTGGGTACAGTATTGCCTACCTCGTGGGGTGTTTTCATTCGTTAGCACTAAGCCACCTTTAATGCTTGGTGGTCTGTGTCAAGCTGTGCTGTCTAAAGGCAAAATGCCATTGCTTTTTGAGTGAAGCACTTCTCACTATGATCCCATTGTCACTACTTTGTCACCCGAACATGGCACTTCCCCGCATCTGGTTTGCCTCACAAGTGCAGGAACCCAAGGTGTTCTGCAGTGGTGCTACGGGGAGGAGTCAAAATGAGTAAGCTAGAGAGGTGTGTAAAGCTCAGCCCTGCTGCTTCTTGTTCAGGTGGAATCCCAAGTTGAAGAAAGGATGTCTGGTGGCTTTTCTCTAGGAAGGATTGCAGTAAATGTGGAGCCAGAAGCATTTCAGCAGCTGGCCTGACCAGGGAATAAGGGCTTCTAGCAGCAAGTCCTGAAGAAGTGTAGGTGAAACCAGCCTGTTGGGTGCTGCTGTTCACTCGCCCACCAAGAGGTGTTTTCTGAGCACTTCTGATGATTTGGACTCTGAGTTCCCGTGAGGTTTGGTGTGCAGCTTCATGCATGGTCCCAGCCCTTCTGTGGGGGCTGTACACCCATTCCTGCCCATAACGACTGCAGTGACTGCAGGTATCTACGAAACACCTTGTGTGAAGATGTTTTGAAAGGTAGTGCACTTAGTGGCTGAGTGGTCCCCTTCTTTGAACTGGGGGAAAATTGGCTGGAAGAAGTAGCATGGTGTGATGGGTGTTGAGGCTTTAGAAGTTAAATAAGGGCACCAGAAAAAAAAAAAGCAAGTAGGAACGGCTTTATCAGTTAGAGCTATCAATGATGTCTCAGAGTGAGGTGTTGTAGTCTGTCTAGTGAGGTCCAGCATAGAATTGCAGACCCAGGAAGAAGTAGGATCATTTTTAAGCTATTGGAGCACGTGCTGGGACCTGTCCTCTGGCTAGTCCGTAGTGGTTAGAGCAAACTGGAAAAGGAAACTGCAGAACTAGTGTGAAATGATAACTTGTGTTTGAATTACTGTGTAATAGCAACTAATGTTCCACCAGTGAATGGTGTAGATGCTTTGTATTATGTTTTATAAAATAAAGACTATTTAATTATATGAAGAATTTGTTTTCTGTCTTTGCATGCAGATGTTTAGTTGCATTGTGTATTGCTGGGTGTGTTGGTCTGCCAGCGTGAATGAACAAAGTGATGGATCCCCACTGGATCAGGGGCTCTGAGCCCCATCCAACCTGGCTTGGAACCCCTCCAGGGATGGGGCAACCTGGGCCAGGGCCTCCCCACCCTCACAGCAAAACATTTCTTCCCAAAATCTCGTCTCAATCTCCCCTCTTTCAACTGAAAACTGTTCCTCCTCATCCTTTCCCTGCACTCCCTGATCAAGAGCCCCTCCTCAGCTTTCCTGGACCCCACTTGTGTGGGGAGGTAGAGAAGAGCCAAAGTCAGCGCTGTGCAAAAGTGCAGATTTAATCAGGGTTCCAAGTGGTGCTAGTCTGTCTGTCCACGTGCCTGCTGTGATGTTACTGCTCACTTACTGGGGGCTGCTTTCATTCAGAGCCAGGCACGGTGGGGCTGTGCAGCTGCTGGGAGCTGTGTAGATCACCTTCTGTTCACGCTGCGGAGCTCCCCGGGCAGGATTGACCGTACCACATCATCTGCTGTGGGAGGTGTGAGCTGCCAGGAGGGTGCTGTGCAGGGCTCAGGTCTGTTTGCACAGGGCCTTCTTTTGCTCTCCATGCAATAGCTTAGCACTGGGAAAGCTACCAACACGCAGAACTGCTTTGTCAAGTGATTTAGGAAGTTGTGCACTCCTTTTTAAAAGCTCTGCTTCAAAGAATGCGCCTAAAAGAAGAGGAAACAATTTCGTTCAAGGATGCTTTTAGCAATCATAGTAAGAGACCAAAGCACCAACAAGAATTTCTGTGAACCAGACCCAGAAGAGGACAACAACTCTGCCCAGCATAGCCTCAGCGTGGAAACCCTGCGTAACCCCATGCGGGAAAGAGCCCGATGCAGTGCTGTGTGTTGTGTTGGTAAAGAACAGCTATCATCTGCCTTGCTTATGGTCACAAGTGTTTTGCCAGCGGCCCAGCCCGGCGTGCCAGAAGTCTGTTTGCTGTAAACAGTTAAGCCAATTTAGTTGTTTGGATGTAACCCTTACATCTACCTCAAAATCCCCCAGCGCTGGGGTGCAGCTGGGTAGTGTCGAGCCCTCCAAGATACTGACCGGTTTACAAGCAGCCCTGCTGCATGATGCAGTGGTCTTGAGGAATGCAATAATTTGTTGTGAGAGTTTGTTTGGCATCTGAGGTAGTCCAGAAGCAAAAATAAGAAAGCACAGCAGCATTCTGAAGCTTTGCTTTAGAGCTGCATGTGCCTTCCAAGTTTCATGTCTTCAAGAACGTGCCAGAATCAAGCTTTTAATTGATCGGCAAATGTGCTTTGACTCCAAAGAGGGGAATCTGCCCCTCTCCTCTACTTATTTAATTTTTTACTTTCCCATTATTTCTTTCAAAGCCATTCCTCCCCTGCTCCCTGCCTTCTGCTGCCACTGCTGGCGCTGCAGTAGAGCTTTATACACTTAACCTCCCCTTTCAGTCCTCTGCCCTCTTTTCCTAGCTGAACTCCTTACTTGTATTTGAAGAAATTACTGGTTTATAATGTTCAAGGCCTTATTCCTTTGCACGAGCGGTCCAAGCACTGATGTAAAAGCACAGCATCTGAACTCTTTGGAGTCTTCTATTGGACAAACACCAGTGCTGTCAGCAGCTCTGTTTCTTGGATGAAAAAGATGAAAGTTTTAGGTTTTATAGAAGTCGTGGGTACGTTCCTGATACTTGCAGACTTTGTATAGCTTGGCTGGAAGAAAAATAACACGTCTGCTGCCATTTCCAAAGAAATCACATTTCAGAGAGTGAGAGAGGATCCGTCAGCATTAGCTTTGTGTTGCATAAGCAATTTCTGGGCAAGAAGCAACTCTTTTTTTTTGGTTATGCCAGCACTTTTCTCTTTCCAAGTCAGCTTCAATATGTGCTCTACTAAATCCGTGTAGGAGAAGCTGTTAGCTTTGCTGGCTTTGTCCTGTTTCCCTCAAGTTCCAGGCGGAGTTTGGCAGCTGGTAAGTCAGCAACATAAAGGATCTTTAGAAAATGATTTTAGTTTAGAAAATGATTTAATTTTCTAAAGTCATTTAGAAAATGACTTTAAGAACAGGTCTAGGTGTACGGAAAAGCTTTTGTAAAGTAGAAACAGCTCACTGACAGTTAATTCCATATGGAAAGTCTATTTCTGTGGCTTCTGAAACATTGGAAAGTATGGTTTTTTTCAGCAATGCTTGTATTATGTTGTTGTTCGAATTGTGTATCATATCAGAAGGTTAAGATCTATTCAGGGTAACTCAAATGTCATAAGAAATAATGTTATTCTTTGTCTCTTCAGATTTTACCCTAATAACAAAGACCTCTGTTTTCTTTAACCTCTCCTCCAATCAGAGGACATTGCTTCTAGCAGAGAGCAAGAATTCGTGACAGCAGGTACAGCAGCTTCATCCGTCCTTACAAAGGTTGCTGCTTTAATTAGGCTGATATGGAGAGAAAGCTTAGCACTATAAAAATGCTTGCTGTGGTGTGGATTATCCAGGTTTAGGAACTGTAATAAGCTGTCACAGTAGAGGCTCTGATAGATTAGGCTATCCGTGTTTCAACAAAGTCGGCAAAGTATTGCATTTGTTTCCAAGTGACTTAAAAGCATAGACCTCCCCTGAATGCATTTCCAGCGCTTCCAGTGTGTAAACTGTCAGTTGGAGTGGACATGGGTTCAAACAGAGACGTTTTCTTACCCTTGGTCAGCCCACAATGCTTTGTCTGTGAGGATTTTAGCAGATGATAACCACATCCCTGTGCTCCAGCACCCACCCTGTTCACTAGACCTGGCTACCTCTTCCCAAAGATCCAGCCGGTGCTCAAAGGAGCCCATTTTTTTGTTGGTAGAAGATGTGAAAGCAAGGATGACGGAGATCCTCAACAGCCTTTCAAGAAATGCTCTGTGGAATTGCTTTGAACATTGGCAGCATCGTGCGCAGCTGCGGGTCAGCTCAGAAGGGACCTGTTGAGAAGTGATGAGAATTGATTTTCTTAATTTGTTAAATATAGAGTTACAGGCACAGTCTTGGGGTGGTTTTTTTTGCGTCAGACCTCATGTATTATGTGGTGGCCTCGGCAGTGTGAGGTTTACTGTTGGAGTTGATGATCTTAAAGGTCTTTTCCTACCTAAAGGATTTAGTGATTCTGGGTGCCGGCTATTAGAGTCAAGGTAGTGAGAGAGATCTGGCATCAGGAGTTAAAGAAGAACCATGTTTTGTGGATTTCCTACCCTCGTTTACACTGAGCCCACAGCAAACTCTGACCAGACTGCCACACCTGAACCCTTAAGTGGTCAGAATGCAGCAACCAGAGAGCGAGACAGCTTTGAGATGCTTCCTTCAAGAAGAGCCCGAGCTGTGAGTAGGACCTGGCTGTTAACCAGGGGACAGCTTGGAGGAGCGGTGCCTCACGAGGGTTTTCCAGCAGATGGCAACAGCTCCCCAGCGAGCTCCGGGTGCCAGGCTGGAACCCGGGTCCTGGCAAAAAAGAACCTCACTGAAACCTTTCTCGAGAAGCACCTCCAAGGCTCTTCCCGTTTTGGTGTCATCCTTTACTTTAAGGTAAAGTAAGAAGTTGTGCTCTGTAGGACTCAGCCACCTGCCTGAGCCACTTAGCTCTGCTCTGCACTGTAAAGAAACCCTGCGGGGGATGCTGGTGCCCTGGAGACACAGGCTGAGTAGGTTAATAACATGGGATCATGGAATGGTTTGGGTTGGAAGGGACCTCAAAGCCCATCCAGTTCCACCCCCTGCCATGGGCAGGGACACCTCCCACTGGATCAGGGGCTCCAAGCCCCATCCAACCTGGCCTGGAACCCCTCCAGGGATGGGGCAGTCACCACTGCTCTGGGGACCCTGGGCCAGGGCCTCCCCACCCTCACAGCAAAACATTTCTGCCTAAAATCTCATCTCAGTCTCTCCTCTTTCAGCTGAAAACCATTCCTCCTCATCCTGTCCCTGCACTCCCTGATCCAGAGCCCCTTCCCAGCTTCCCTGCAGCCCCTTTCAGCTCTGGGAGCTGCTCTAAGGTCTCCCTGCAGCCTTCTCTTTTCCAGGCTGAACAACCCCAACTCTCAGCCTGTCCTCATCTGGGAGATTCTCCAACCCTCAGATCATCTTTGTGGCCTCCTCTGGACTCGCTCCAACATCTCCACATCCTTCCTGTGCTGAGGACTCCAGAACCACAGGCAGGGCTCCAGGTAAGTTCTCATGACAGTGGAGTAGAGGGGGAGAATCCCCTCCCTGGTCACAATTCACAGTTTCCACTTCCAGCATCCCTATCTGAACGATCTGTAAATTCAGGCTAAGTGAGAGCTTTAGAGCTACCAACAAGAATCTGCTTTAATTGGTACTGCACAGTGTAATTGCTTATTGATTTTCCCCCGCCCTCCCTTACCCCGCATTGCACATTGTAAAACTGCCCAGACAGCAAAGTATCGTAATTAGGTATCTATATCAATGTAAAAACACAATCAGCTCCCACCAAAAAACAATCAGTGTTCGCAGTTGTTGTTTCAGAGTCTCCTTTTGGATTGTTTTATTAGTGCTTTTTCTTTTTAATTGTTACACTAAATATTTAAATGTGAATCCAGCCTATTATGAGCAGGAGTTATTCTACCGAACATGTGGCAGAAGGGATTTTATGCTTCCTTTTTGTCATTGGTGTGATGTTTCTTTCAACAACACTGAGCAAATTTAGGCAAATGTTAATTCCTGTCACTCCACTGAATTTTACATCGATTTACTGTGGCAGGGGATAGGTTTCCTTCTCATTCCTATAGAGTTTCTTTAGGTTTTCCTACAGTTAATTGCCATTGCCATTATATTGTCACGCACAATAAAATATAATTACAGTAATAAAAAAAAAGCATTGAGTAGTGATAGGACAAGGGAGAATGGCTTTAAATTGGAAGGGGGAAGATTTAGATTGGATGTTAGGAAGAAATTCTTCACAATGAGGGCAGAGAGGTGCTGCCTCGTGTTGCCTGGAAGAGCTATGGATGTTCCCTCTCTGGAGGGGTTCAAGGCCAGGCTGGATGGGGCTTGGAGCCCCTGATCCAGTGGTTGGGGGTTGGAACTGGGTGGGCTTTGATTTCCCTTCCAACCCAAACCATTCCAGGATTCTACTACGCGGATGCTGGGCCTGGCATGAAACAGAAGGTCTCCCAGGAGCTTTCCTCTCTTAATACACAGTGTTTGATGTTCCCCAAGTTAAAAGCAGGGAGGGATTTATTGCAGAGAAGATGCAATAAAGAGATACATAACGAACATAGATAGAGGTATTCAATCACTCCATGTCTGCTCACTGGTAGCACACACACAGCTGCAGGGTGAGAGGCAGTTGTGGCTGCGGCTCTTGTACTTCCCCTCTTTTATTTTCCCTTTCAAACCCGTGTCTTCTTCACAAGGAAACCAAAAGAAGAACTGTAAATGTCCTGCCTGTATATGTCAAGTATCATCTAGAAAATTATTTCATCCCATGCTTCCTCTCTTTGCACTGTGCTTCTTCAAAACAACAAATTCTTCAGACTTTCCACCAGTTCCCAGGCTCCCCGATTCATGCTCACTTCGGGAGGAAAAAGCAATAGACTGGTGAGATCCCAAATACAGCTTTGAGCAAGGTATGATCCTGTGTCCTTTGTGATGTGTCTGGTCCTGGGTTTCCAGAAACCTGTTTTCCAGACTTTTTCCAAGGTCGTTGTCCTGGCTTTGAAGAAGTACACCACGGTAATTAGAGGGAAGAAGGATGGTGTCCTGTAGAATTGGGATTAGCCCATATTGTCCACCTGGTTCCTGGCAGTCCTCGGCTGAAGAGGGTGGCCAGATCCTTGTTGCGGATATTTGCTTTGTCCTGAAGGTCACAGTATTTCAGGAATTAGTGTCTGGAGAGCAGAACTGTCAGACATGGTTTAGTGGTGGGCTTGGCAGCGTGAGATTTACAGTTAGACTCAACCTTAAAAAATCTTAAAAACCTTAAAAATCTTTTTAAAAGACCTTTAAAATCTTTTCTAACCTAAAAGATAGAAAATATTCCAGAAGCATTTAGTCCTCAGACACACAGTGTGAATGTTTGGTTTGTCCTGTGCAGGGACAGGATGTTGGACTCATCCTGTGGGTCTCTTCCAACTCATGACATTCTATGATTATTTTGGCCTGTTGGCATTTGGTAGGAAAGGCTGATGATCCACAAGTTCCTCTGTGCTGGAGGCCAGGTATTAAAGCCCACATTCCCTGGCAGCGGAGCTGCACAGCTTCCAATTACACTTCTGTGGTGCTCTTGAGCTTTAATTCCTGGCACCAAAGCATGGAACGTTCCTTCTGTTATACAGGTGTTTGACAACGGGAGTTCTGGCTAGAATCTTATTTATCCCTTTATGTTGGCAACAAGATGTGGAGATTAGGTAATGTACGAAGAGCTCAGCTTCTCATCTGTTAGAGTTTGCTTCCTGTAGCTGCTGTGTTTTTGGGAACAGGCTCTGTTGGAACCCTCATGGTGGTGAGGCAGGCACCGAGGGAGCCACGGGCACATCCGATGAGCACGGGTTGTGTGGAGGGCTGGGACTGAGGGCAGGGAAACCCATGTGTGCTGAAATTTGGATGACCTGTATTAAGGGGATATTTCCATATCCACTTATTGGAGGGAAGATTTTGCATCCAGAGAAGTGTCCTGGGCTGCATCTAAAGCCGTGTGACCTGCAGGGTGAGGGAGGGGGTTCTGCCCCTCTGCTCTGGGGAGACCCCATATGGAGCTTTCTGTTCAGTTCTGGAGTCCTCAGAACGGGAAGGACATGGAGATGTTGGAACGAGTCCAGAGGCGGCCACGGAGACGATCCGAGGGCTGGAGACACTCCCGGATGAGGACAGGCTGAGAGTTGGGGTTGTTCAGCCTGGAAGAGAGAAGGCTTCAGGGACACCTTAGAGCAGCTTCCAGAGCTGAAAGGGGCTCCAGAGAAGCTGGGGAGGGGCTCTGGATCAGGGACTGCAGGGATAGGATGAGGGGCAAAGGATTTCAGCTGCAAGAGGGGAGATTGAGATGGGATCTTAGGCAGAAATGTTTTGCTCTGAGGGTGGGGAGGCCCTGGCCCAGGGTGCCCAGAGCAGTGGTGCCCACCGACTCCTACTGCACTTCGCCGTGTATTCCCTTTCGGTGGCGCACTCCCTCGCTATCCCGGTTTCCAGCCCTGCAGGGGGAACCCGGGGCGCTCCTGCCGCCCGCGGCACGGGAGTGGCGGAAGGATCCGCCAGGCGGCGCGGTAAGGCGGCGGTGAAGCCGCACAGCGGGAGGAGCGCTCGCCTTGGCCACGCCCCTCGCGACGCTCCCTCCCATGGGATCGGGGCGGAGCCATTGCATTGGCCCCCTCCCCTCAGGGTGGGCGGGGCCATCTCCTCTGCTGTCCTCTCATTGGCTCAGTGGGCGGAGCGATTGAGCTGGCCCAGCTCCCACCCTCACAGTGGGCGGGGCGGTCATGGATTCTGCTAGCCCATTTGGTAAGGGGCGGGGCGGTGGTTAACCCCGCCCCTCGAGGTGGGCGGAGCGTTCGCCTGTACCGCCCTCCTATTCCTCTGTGGGCGGAGCCATCGGGTGTGCCGCCCTCTCATTGGCTCTGTGGGCGGGGCCACCGCCTATGCAGCCCTCCTATTGGCTCGGTGGGCGGAGCCATTTCCTGTGCTCTCCTCCCATTGGCTCTGTGGGCGGAGCCACCGCCTATGCTGCCCTCCCGTTGGCTCGGTGCTCGGAGCCGTCGCGGAGGCCGCTCTCCCATTGGCTCGGCGGGCGGAGCCCTGGCGCTGGCCCCGCCCCCCGCTGCCGGCGCCCCCGGCCCCGAGCGGGGCGGAGCGATCGCGGCCCGGCCCGGCTCGGCGCAGGCTCGGCTCCCGCCCGCCTCGCAGCAGCGAGCGCCGCTGGGCCGGAACCGGGCCGGGAGGCGGAGGGAGGAGCCCAGCCCGCAGCGCGCAGCCCTGACGGCGGCGGGACATGGGCCCCGGGAGGCCGTGAGCTGCAGCCGGGCCTGCGGGGCTGCCCCTCCTCCCCGGAGCGGGGGAGATTCCTTCTCGGCAGGCGTCACTTTCCCCCCCTCTTCCTTGGGACTAAGGAGGGGGGGTGGCTGTTTTCTTGCTTTTCTTCTTTTTTTGTTGGATTTTTTTTTCCTTTCCTGGATACTTCGGGTGACGGCGAGAAGAGTTTCGGGGTCGTTTGGAGTTGTGTTTTTTCCCGCATGCCTCCCCTGGGGCGAGGCTGGAGCCCCCCGCTCGGCGCATCCCGGGGGCCTCGCTGATATCCCTGCAGCGAGAGTAAAATGTGAATTGGGGAACGCGACCTCCTGCCAAGGGCTCCAATGAGTGGCACACAGTCCACAATCACCGACAGGTCAGTATGAAACGAGATGCGTTTGAGGTTTCCTCCTCCTTAGAATCGCGGAATAGTTTGGGTTGGAAGGGACCTTAAAGCTCATCTGGTTCCAACTCCCATCTTCTTCTACTTCCCAGAACTTCTTTACTTCGCGTTCCCAGGGACTGGGGTGGCTGCTTTGGAGTTCCAGAAAGTCGTGGAATGGTTTGGGATGGAAGGCACCTCAGACATCCTCCATTCCATCCCTCTGCCTTGGGCAGGGACACCTCCCACTGGATCAGGTTGCTCCAAGCCCCATCCAACCTGGCCTGGGACACCACGACTCTTCTGGGCACCCTGGGCCAGCGCCTCCCCACCCTCACAGCAAAACATTTCTGCCTAAAATCTCATCTCAGTCTCCCCTCTTTCAGCTGAAAACCATTGCCCCTCATCCTCTCCCTGCACTCCCTGATCCAGAGCCCCTCCCCAGCTTTCCTGGAGCCCCTTTCAGCACTGGAAGCTGCTCCAGGGTCTCCCCCGAGCCTTCTCTTCTCCAGGCTGAACAACCCAAATTCTCTTAATCTGTCCTTGTGTGCGAGGTGCTCCAGCCCTCGGATCATCGGTTTGTACCTGGGGTGGTTGGCTGTCAAGACAACTGGGTTCGCTTTGAAACTGGAGTATTTCAAGTCGAACAGCTTTCAAGCCTGCCAGGCTGTCTTTGTAGGAACAAGAGAACTGTGATTCAGCTCTCAGGTGCTGGGAGGAACACCAAAAGGAGCCGTTTCTGCCAGAAGTTAAAGCAGGAAAAGTGGTAAAGAGTTTAGGATACAGCTCGAGCCTGAACTCGGAAACCATGTAGAGGATGCACTTGGCTCTCGGTAGGTCAAGCGTTGTAGCCTTCCAAAGAGAGGTCACTTCAGGTGAGGGCAGGAGGGATTGTTGCTGAGCAGGAATGTCTGCTAGTGTCTACACAACCTGAGCAGTAATCTCTTGCTTTGGATGCCTGCTCAGGCCTCTGGGCTTCTCTGCAGGTGCTGCCATGTGCATTTCATTAGCAACCTAGGATTCTCTCGCTTGTACCGGGATGCTTCAGGGCAGGGAGAAAAACATATTTTCTGTTGTGAAGAAAAAAAATCAAGCAGGAAACCCCTTGGGTGCTTTTGAGGCAGAAGTACGGAATGAGTGTCTTCAGGGTTTTTTGATCAGTAGATACGTTTTTGACACTTGTAAGCTCAAAATCTTATGTTTTCTTGTTTTTTTTTTTTTAAATTATATTCTCCTTTATTTGTTGGTCAAGATGTCAACATGTGTGACAGAGGCCTTGCTGCTTGGGCATTTCATGACCAATACAAGCACTTCTTTTACCAAGGGGAGAAACCAGGGCTCAAGCAGGGGGATGACACTTTAGACTTCTGGTGTGGGCAGGAAAGACAGTGAGCATGATTCTCACTTATGCTTTGGCCTTGTTGTGACTCCACAGCTCTTCACGGGCAGCAGAGTGCCCGAGCGGTGCAGAAGGGCTTTAGCACAGCTCAAAGTCACGTATAGTCCCTGTTCATGACTGTGCTCTTTGTAGGGTACTGTGTCTTTGAAATGAATTGTGTGGTGTTTGTACTGGCAGAACAGTGGGCGAAAGAAAACTCTTATCCTTTTTCTCTCTTGCAGTGCATGTACGTGAGCTATTCTTGAGTTGCAGGACGTTTTCCATCTGTACCAGACCAGACAGAGACAGAAAAGGTGGTGTTTCAGTGGCTCTGTGAGAGTTTTCTCTTATGGCAGGTTGCAAGGTATCAAAAGGAACTACAAGGTTTTCATACCAAGAAGCAGCTGAGTGATGCATGGAAAGGAAAAGCGTGAGGACAAGGAATTTAATTTGCTTCTTAGTAAAACAAAATACTTTCCATAATTGAATTGGAACAGCCAAATTGAAAATGCAGCAGAGACAAAACATGTCTCATTTCCTTTTGCTCTCAGTCATGTCGAGAGGATGTTTCTGTTTGGTGTTCCACTGAGGCTCTGGTTCAAAAGACTTTTGATGTCGGGTAAGGAGCTGTCTCCTCAGCCCTGGCATTCGGAGCGATGGTTGCGGGAATGCCAGGAAGCAGGGCCTGGCCTGGCCGTTTCTCTTCCCCTCTGGCCTGAAGGAGCCCCAGCGCGGGGGAATTCTGTTGTTGTGGCCCGTTTATTCCCTTTCAGATGTGCTGGAGGTGCCTTTTCTCATCACATTGCTCTAGGTGCTTGTAAGCAGACATTGAGGCTGCTCCTTGTTGTCCAGAGCTCTCTGTGGGATCTGGAAGGGGTGTTTTCAGTCACCGTTGTCCTCGCTGTCCTGTGGTGAAAAGCTTGCTTCTGCATAGTCTTGAGAAGCCTCTGTGTTGCCTCTTTAGATCTGGCTCTTCAGCTTGGAATGTGAAGCAGGTGCAATATAAATAAACTCAATGTTTCTGGTGTTATTAGATCTAGATGGTATAAATCATAAGGCATTCAATTCTCCTTGTATTTATCAGTGACCTTCCTTGGTAGGATCGAGTTAGGAACTGCCTTAAAACAGAAAAACCCAGCTTGCATCTGTGCCAAAAGGTATTACAAATATAATAGGGTAGCATGGGCCTGCATTTTTCTCTATATTAGCTTTTCATATTTGTGTTTTACATATGTATGGCTGCTTAAATCCCTGTTACAGACAGCAAATATTTCCTTTTGTATCCCTTCGGTTTCAGATGTAATCATACCGTGTGTTTTGATAGCTGTTTGACATTTCCCTTGTCCCATCCTTTACATGTTTTATATCTCTTACATTCTTGTTCATGATGTCATGGATGGCATTAAAGTGTATGTAAATTAGAAAGAATGTATGAATGGCCATTTCAGTCTGTGCTGCAGCCAGTATGATAAATGATGTTTTCATTGAACCCCCTTCTCTGTTTTCCTTTCCTTTTTTTTTTTTTTTCCATCATAGTGTTTTCTTCTTTTTCCCAAGGAAGTTTGATGGATTTTAGTGTCTGAGACTATGCTAAAATACAGTCACGCCAGTTCACATCTTGTGTGTCTGGGATAATGTCTTCTGTGGACTAAATCTTAACCGAGTTCATTTTGATGATGGTTATGTGTCATCCCCAACCTGGGTTCTGTTAACCAGCCAGCTGAAAAAGCAATGTCGTTTTCTTGTGTCTCTTCTCTCCAGTGTACTAAGACTGACGGGCAGTGAGTGGCTTGGGTGCTGGGGGCTTGCAGGTATCAAACAAAAAGGCAGAATTAAGAATTCTGAGAGTGTAACAACCGTTCAGCAGAGTTACTGAGGACACAGTGGACACGTGCACTCCTGGTCAGCCACTCGGCGTTTGGAGAAGAGTGTAAAGGGTGCTAGCAAAAAAAAAAAAATCATCTTTTAACATGGTGCTTGAGGTCTAGAAATAAATAAGCAGAAAGTGGTCCAGGATCACCACGGAGTCCTACGTGGCTTCTGATGGTCCAAGAGAGTCAGAACTGTAAGCAACGACGTTCACTTCCCCTTCTTTCTTTCAGGACGTTCTTTCACTTTGTCAGCTGCTTCTTTTCATAATCTGTTGCCCGATGGACCATATCAAGCAATTCATCTTCAGCCTTATTGCTCTGCCACTTTATGTTTGTAAACATTTACACCCTCTTAATGTAATCCTCTCTGAGCTGTACCGTGTTTGCTTAGAGGCCTCCTAAGGTGGCATTTATCTTGCTTAACTTAATAAGTTTTTGAGGTAGACATCTCTATCCGAGCTGCACATCCAGATTGCCTTTATGGTTACTGGAAGTAAAGAGGCACGTCTAGGGGACCATTTTTTATCCCGAAGCAGGGATCCAGAATGAGTCAGGTGGATGACAAAATGCCTGCTTGTCTTCATCCGGTGCTGGATTGAGGTGAGATTTGCCATATCTTTTAGGCTGAAAACTACTCTTTTCGTTCTTCCTCAAATTCCTACCTAGTCACTAGTGGATTTCCGTTGCTGGATGCTCTTTTGTCGGCGAGGGGATGTTGAAAGGGGGCGATTGGTCTACAGAACCATCTCGGGCTTGCCTTGGGCGTCACTCTGGGTGAGCTATGTTGGAGGAGGTGTTTTCCTGTTCCTCCTGTGAGACCACATGGGAGTGTGCCCGCGCTCGCTGGCTTCCGAGCTGCTCTGGCCCAGAGGCCCTCGGGACGGCCGGCTGGCTGTGGGCGTTGCTCCGTTCTGCCGTTTGTGGCAGGCGACACATGGCTGAGTGAGATAAGGGCTTTATTCTTTGCAAGGACATACAGGGGCCGGGATGAAATTCAGCCATTTGCAGGCTCTGGTTGGCTGCTAAAGGATGCTCAGAACTCTGCTGTATCCTGTTATGACACTGAAGAAACATTTTGTATGCAGTTAATTCTTTTCCCTGGTAGTTTCATAGTTAATGTATTTTTCTTCCTGTAACCATTCCAAACACGCTGCAGGGTTGAGCAACTGCATGGCACAGAGCTTGCTTTACGTTTCTTTCTGTTTATTAAAGCATGATAAAAAAATGGCAACTGCTGCTCTTGCCGTAACTTGGTGAGGAACTGATGACTCTTCCTCTGCAGTTGCTTGCAAATGAGGGTTATTTATATCCGTGCTGTAGTTTCTGTTGCTATGATTGGAAAATAGGAGAGGTAGAATTTACACATAATTACCCTTGAGAGGTTTTAATTGCTGATTTGCTCTTGACTTGGTACTAAAATAGACCCTAATTGTTTCTTATCTCCTTAGATGCACTTTCCCTGTCTTTGGCAGTTTGTAAGTCGCCGTCGTCGTAGCTGGGACTGCTTTAACTGCATGGTGGGCAAAAAGCTTTTAATGTTTTGCAGCAGAGTAAGAACTTTCTGGAAAGTCATGCCTTAGTGTTGTTGAGTGGCTAGGTGTTGGTATCCTGAATTTATTTAATTAGTAGAGTTTGTGAGATCTAATATTTATTGAAAATGAGCTCCAAGCAGGATGACTGTTCCTGTGGACTAAAAATCATAAGAAGTTGTCTTCTGCTTTCCATCGTTGTGCCTTCACTGTGTTTGCAAATTAAACGTGGCCTATGCATAAATTCATTTCTTATTTTGCCTTTATTGGAGCTGTCAGAAGAGAGTGCGCTGTGATGTTTACTGCTGGCTAGGAAGCAAATGCTACCAGCTCAGGCTGCATAGTTTATTGGGGCTTTTACCAGAGACAGACATTGAGTTGAGCTTGATTTTCTAGTTTTGAAGAGACCTGTGGGCGTTGTGATTATTTGGGTGGAGGCAGGAACTATATTTCATCTGTGAGATGAACTGTATAATTCTTCCTGTGCACATAACTCCTATTATGGCATTTATAAATGTTTGGAATGGATAGATTAGGAATGGTGCTGGGATATAGGCTGCTTTAGACTTTTAAAAACCTTGTCCAGATCCTTAGGAATTGGAGTGTGATTCATTTAACTGAAAAAAATCCCTTCCTGGAGCTAATTATGGAAAGCCTGGAGGTCAGGAGGGACTGCATGAAAAGTCTGGAGAACCGGCCTGGTGATCATCTGAGCGATTTTGGTGTCATACCCATCAGGGTGATGTGCACAGAGGCCTGGGTATATGTGAAACACACAAACCCTGCTGCAAGGTGGAGGGAGCTCTTGGGCTTTTCCAGCCTCATGTAGTCTGCTCTACCTCTTAGACCAACAGATCGCAGTAGTGTCCGAGTGCTGGTAGCGAGCTGATACAGCCAATGGTTGTTATTTATGGTTTGTCCTGCTCAGTGTTGTGCCATTCCCCACTTCTTCCTCTGGAAAATTGTTGGCACTTTGCAGTGGTTTAAGACAGAACTGGATGATCTTTAGGGTCCCTTCCCACCCAAACCATTCTGTGATTCTGTGAGACTTGGTTGTGGCGGAACAGTTTTCAGCTGAAAGAGGGGAGACTGAGATGAGATCTTAGGAGGAAATGTTTTGCTGTGAGGGTGGGGAGGCCCTGGCCCAGGGTGCCCAGAGCAGTGGTGGCTGCCCCATCCCTGGAGGGGTTCCAGGCCAGGTTGGATGGGGCTCGGAGCCCCTGATCCAGTGGGAGGTGTCCCTGCCCATGGCAGGGGGTGGGACTGGGTGGGCTTTGAGGTCCATGATTCTATAAGAGTTTTGTGGTCCTCGGGGGTGGCAGCACTGACCATAGTCATCCTGCTGGAAATCAGAGTGATCTCTGTTTACTCTCAGAACTGCTCTGTATCGTGTTGGAAAAGCAGGGATTTGGGCCTTGAAGATGATTTGGCAGTCTGTGTGAAGACGGTGTAGATCATTCATATTTTTGCCTGGGGAAAGCGGTGCAGACAGCTGTACCAGTTCTTTTCCGTATTTCCTGATGGGATCCCAAGATCTTGTGATTCCTTCAGGAAGCGAGGTCTCCTAGTGAGTTGATGCCTTAAGTGTTTTGTGGAAGTCCTCCTCCGTGAGTAGCTTCAGTGCCTGCCTCTGTTTCCCAGCTTTCCCAAGAAGCTTTGGAGTAGAATCAACAGGATTTTTGACATGAACTGTTTGTCCCCCAAGGTTTTCTGCAGTGTTCTGGGTAGCATCGGTTGCCTCTCATGGATATAACAGCCAACCCCCACCCTGGCCAGCCAGTTGCTTGTGTAATAGTTATGCAAAGTGTCTCCAAGAGGAGCAGTGTTTGCCTTGTCTGGAGACTGGATTCTCCACTTAAACCTCTAGGTGGTCCTTCTGGGTCAGCAGGGAAGTATGCTGGCTGTGCTGCTTGAAAGATAAGCTTAGGCTTTTGCTTCCAAGGCTTTATCCTCCAGGTTTCTCATTGGATACTTCTTCCTTCCCTCTGAAAATCAGCAGTGGGAGAAAATTAATGAATCCCATTTGTATTATCCTTGAGTTTCTAGGCTGGGTGATCGGAGATGCTAATAAAAACGCTTCTTGTAGCATTCCTAAGGCTCGGCAAATATTCCTCTGCCTAAGCACTCTCTCTTTCACTGTGGTCCTGGTATTTTATCTATGAGATAACGAGATCTTTTGTGTGTAGGAGATGTCAATAGCAGTAAGAGAAAATACTCAAATGCTTTCTGGTTGGCAATGCTGGGTTCTGTTATGTGGCCCCATTCTCGGTAATTACTAGATTTAAAGAATAGAAGCATTAATTCATGTCTCGGCTTGATTAAACGGAGGGTCAGGAGTGTGGATGGAGGTGATGTCTTCACGGCAGAAGGGAGGGCTCAAAATAAGGACAAGGGAAGCAGAAGGAAAGTAATGAGTAAAATGAAAAGGGATGTAAAAGCTGCTGTGTTTGATTAAGATTATACAAGGGGTAAATAAAAGGCAGGATACGTACAAAATAGGAACGGCACACTTAGAGAAAGACAGGAAGAAACAAGGTTTATTCATTTTTCTTTGAAAAGAAAATATTTAAAAATAAATATATTAAAAATGACAGGAAGAAGCAGTGTCCTTATGTTTAAAACGTAAGCATAAGTATAAATAGTAAAACCAAAACAAACAGTATTCAGACTGACATTCACAAATCGTCTCCTAAACATCGTTTGCGCTTTGTTACTGCTCTGCATCCTTTCCTTCAGCATTTTCTGTGTTGTGTCTGTTTGACTTCTAAGACAGATGAGCAGGAACCCTTTCTGGCTTAGCACACCACTTGCAAGCCTGCTGGTAAATAAGAAATGTTGCTGTTTACAGCTGTTGGCAAAGGCCGTGTGGCTATTTTAAGCTTTGTTTTGACAACACCAAAACTTCAGGGCTGTGATGTCAGTTGGTAAAGTACTGCATTAAATTGCTCTGGCACTGGAAAAGCGAATGGATGGTGTCCTTCCTGAGGCTGGATACCTTAAGGGGAAAAGATCCTGAAGCACAGCACGTGAGTTCCTGCACTTGAAATAATTTGGTCGTATTCTATCTGGGTCATTGTTATATGTGGCCAAAACAGTGTGTGCTGTCCTGGAAGCGGCACCTGGCTGAGCTGAGTTCATTTAAGGGTTCAGAGAAACTAAACCTTTTATAATTGGGGAACAAGGCTCTGTGAAAGATGGGCTGAACTGGGTGAATTAAGCAAAAGGGCAGCTTTCGGTTGCCATAAAGAAGCTGCATGCCAGAAACCTATAGGAAAATCAGTCCCCAGGTAATGGCAGTTCTTGGTTGCTCTCTGTTGGCACAGGGAATGTGGGCAAGGGCAAGGCTCAAACTGGTTTCTGTCTGCTGCTGAACTCTTGTATAGGAACTCTTCAGACGTATCGGTAGAAATCTTAATTTAATTCAATTCAGATGCTGTTTCTCCCTGAAACCATGAGGAGCAGCACAACTGTTCTTGTTTGTACAAGAAGCTGATCTTGAATTTATTTGCAGGCTGTGAAAGGCAATCATTTTACCAAGAACGTTAGTGACTTCCTGAGATGAACCAATTAGAACTCCATGAAGAGCTAGATACTCTTTTATGGAGCCCTGGGTGACCTGTAGTGCTGGAAAGAGGTTGGAAAGCTTTGGTGGGACCTGAATTGACCTGTGCAAGTCCTCCAAGTCTGGAGGAAAAGACCCATCTTTTTTAATAAAGCAGTGATCTGAGACAGGTACGGGATTGAGTCCACCATTCCCATAAACACACAAGCTTCAACCTGCAGGACTTCCTGGAGTATCTGATGGCTACTTGAGTCTTTTTGCCCTGCTATGATAGTGGCTATTAGTGTAGCTTATTGACAGCACATCACAGAAGGCGTCTGTGGCACAGAGGCACCGTTGGCCATCTCGCCTGTGCCCAGCTGCAAAGGAGTATTCTGATGAGTACAGACTGAGATGAGTTACCAGAAAAGTGCTGGAAAAAAAGGGAAGAGAATTGAAGGAGGGAAGCTGTAGCTAGCGAGGAGAAAAAGGAAATAGGAAAAAGCTGCAATGTAAGACATGAGAAAGTCAATAGGAAGTGAGAGGGAGAGAAATGGGAGAGGTGGTGGCAGCTGCTAGATAGGAGAGAGGTTTTCCTGCCTGCCAGTGCCTTCTGAAGGCACACACCAGCTATAAAGAGCTGAACAAAGCAAAAAACTCTGACAAGCCAGGGCCACAACTATTAGTTTTCTGTGGAGAACTGAAGAGAGGGGTCTGGGAGTACCCATCTGGTTTTTTTTGTGGAGGCTGCTTGGGTAATTTTTGGGACCAGAAAACTCTTCCAGCCATTGTAACGCCTTCTATTGCTCCGGTTTGAGTGACGGCAAGTCCCCTGTGACAGTGTTTGAGCCGTGATGATAATAATTCCTGCTCTTTTGTTATGTGCCTTTCGGAGTTGGTGCTTGCAAGCAGGAAAACAATGTGGTTTTCTGATCCGTGCTGATAGGATAGCTTTTTCCGCCTCCTGAAAAATTGTGATTATGTGATGTCCCGAATTAGGCTGTGACTTCAGCAAAAGCTGTTGTGCTCAGCCCATTTCTGGTTTAAAGAGCGATTTTTCCCTGCTGCTTTGTAGCTGTTGATCCTGACTTCAGTAGGCGGCATCCAAACAACTTTGAAGAGATGTTCAAGGGGAACTGTGTTAGAGAGAAGGATGAATTTGTGGTGTCAGCTCCCTAAATGTAAGGGTGGGGGGAATGATGATGTATCAGAAATTCTTCTGTGTCAAGGCTAGAAGTTCTTAGCTGAGAGATCTCATGATGATGAACTGCGGCTCTCAAGTTGGCAATTTGTTCTTGCTGTCTGCTGAGAGGCACACAATGATGGGTTGTGGTTTGCTGCACGCAGTCCCTGCGGTTTCCGTAGCGGAAGTGGTTCATGTGGGCGCAGATCTGATCTCGGCAAACCAACGAGCCAGTAATCATTCTGGCCGGGGAAGATGGGACGGGGATGCTGCGGAGAGCGCCGTGTGCCATTGTTGTGGGATTTCCTTTGTTATAAGGATGTGTCACAGTCCGTAGGGCACTCATGAGATGAATGCCTTGGTCACGGACTTCTGTACCCTGGAGTTATGATAGAACCTTCAGCGGCGAAAGAAAAGAGGTTGTAATAGTTGGGAAATGTGTGCATGATCTCAAAGAACTTTTCTCTGTATCTGGCCTGGTTGCTTCCGTGATGGGTTCCTTGGTGGTGGGTTTCAGAATACTCAATGAATGGGATGTTTAATGTCACCACACCAACCCTTTGCTTGGTGTTGAAAGCACCACTTTTATGCTCGGATTTGTCAGGTCTGAGAAGTTAATTAAAACGTTCAGCCCACTCACATTATGGAAATCATTGTGAGAATAAGAGCCTGTAATATGTAGGGGGGAAAAAAAACCCAAAAAAGGCAAGCACATTTTTCTGTTCCTCCACTGTGGAAGGCTGTAGGAATGTTGGTGATAGCTTTAAACGCCAGAGCGTTGTTTACTTTGGATGTTAACCAGTGCAGCTTCAGCTGTACGCAGAGCATAGCAAACCTTGACCTCCTCTCCCTTTTCCTTTTAGTAGACGACTTATCAGGTTTTGTACTCATCAGCGAGACGTTACCGATGGGTTTGGGTGTCTGCACCTGCTGACCCGCACCGTCAGCTCCGTGCCTGTGCTCTGCCTTGGGTAATCCAGCCATGCAGTCCCTGGTTTGGGGTGAGAAAACACTTTTCTCCTGGTAGAAGAGTGCTTGCCTGGTGGTGAGGTGCAGGAAAAGGGGCCGAGGGGCTGGTGGGGACTTGTTGCTGGAGGATGCCCCATCTCTCGGTGCATCACATGTACGCAGGAGCAGATAATGAAGCTTAGCATAAGCGGGAGAAGAAATAGCCTCACAAACAGGTCTGAGTTTTGGGCAGCCTGCAAATCTTAAATGCTTTTGCTGGAGTTCAGCCAGATGGAGAGAACCTGCCCCTTTTCCCTCCCCTTTCCCCCTTTTTTTTTTTTTTAAATAAGTTGTTATTATATTTTTTAATCATCTTGGCTCGGTGGCTGTGGGGAAGCAGCTTCTCTGAGCCCGCTTACTGTGGGGACAAGGACATCACAGTAGCTCGAGTGTGCTGAAAATCTTGCTCCATCTGCTGCTATTCATATACAGAGAAAAGGGCTCCTTCAGATCCATAACGTGCTTCCTGGAATGTTGATGGGTTTTCGTCCGTTACTGGATCAGCAGATGGCTTCAGAAACTTGAAGCTTAGTCCACCAAATGGAGTTGGTTCCTCTGCTTTTATCGGGAAGTAGGAATATATTTTCCCCAAAATAATTTCATTTAGAGTGTATGTGGGGACTTAGGGGTTTTCTTTTCTTTAAAATGAAATATCTTTTAGATCAAAACTGCAGTTGGTCTCAAAAGAGAATGAAGAGCTAAAAAATAAAGAACATACAAATAATGAGGTGGGTTTGGGGTTAGTTTGTTTGGTTTTAAAAATAAGATCTGTATTCAGTTGTGGGGACAGGCACAAAGGGGCTCTGGACACTTCAAACAAGGGCTGTTCTGTTCAGAGACCCAGTTTATTTAAATCCCCATGTGAAATCTCTTCATCTTCTTCTCAAAGTTGTGTTTGGATCAGTTTGCTGTGGTAGTAAATTGGCAATACGGCCATCGGTTCTATGGCAGTGAGAAGCTTGCTCAAACATCTGGGACCCGAAAATGGAAAGCTTGTTTCCTGTGGGATTTTAAGAAAGACTTCCTCAGTTGTGCTGAAGCTGGTAGCGTTCCTGAAGGTGGTTGGATGCTTCGAGGATCCTTGAGCGCCGCATCCTCCCTTTGTCTCTGTGACCTCTCCAGCTGTGTGCGCGCTGGATATAGATGTCAGACTGCATGAATCTGGCACAGGAACAACAGATCCGTGGGGCAGTGACAAATACTCTGGCTGTCACTGTGGCCCCAAGATCTGTTTCTCGATGGCAGCCAGCCCCATTCAATTGCATGATAATGTGCAGAAAGAAATGCCCAGCAGCAAATGAATTTCGCCTTGTGAGATTGTGAGCTGCCTCCACTCTCCCCCTCCTCTCTCTCTTCCATCATGTGGAGATGTTTGCTTTAGATTAAAGCGTTTCTGTTGGCACCCTGGTGGTTTCCATGCTGCAGCGGGTCTGTCTAGAATCATGCAATGGTTTGGTTTGGAAGGGACCATAAAGCCCATCCAGTCCCACCCCCTGCCATGGGCAGGGACACCTCCCACTGGATCAGGGGCTCCGAGCCCCATCCAACCTGGCCTGGAACCCCTCCAGGGATGGGGCAGCCACCACTGCTCTGGGCAACCTGGGCCAGGGCCTCCCCACTCTCATCGTGAAGAATTGTCTAATGTCTAATCTAAATCTTCCCCCTTCCAGTTAAAAGCCATTCCCCTTCATTTTCACAACAAGCCCTTGTAAAAAGTCCCTCCCCAGCTATCCTGGAGCCCTTTTCAGTACTAGAAGCTGCTCTAAGGTCTCCACGCAGCTTTTTCTTCTCCAAGCTTAACAACCCCAACTCTCTCAGTCTGTCCTCAGAGCAGCCCTCGGATCATCTTCTTGGCCCTTGTCTGGACCAACAGTTCCATATCTTCCTTATGTTGGGGTTTATGTGTGTTCTATTGCAGCATCACGATAGACAATACCTTGGGAAATATTGCTTTATTGTGGGCCACTCACGAATTGAAAGACTACTCTATTTGCCTTCCTAATTTAATGCACCAAGTGCTAATGTTTTGCTGGTGAGCAGTGCTTATTATGTTTGCAAGTTTCTTGCGTATGTTGTAACTTGAATCATCTCAGTTACTGAAACTCAGCTGTTGGTGATGGGGATAACATAACATTTTGTTTAATAGTGCCTGTGGACAACTGCTATGAGCAGAGAACACGTTTGGTTAACACAGCGAAACGGAAATTGGAGAGGGAGGTCTGTGTATCGGCATTTGGAGCATTCTTTGATACAACATCGAGGGAATTGTGGTTTCTTTTAAGCGTGGATGACTCTTAGATCCGGCTGATAAGAATGAGTGTATTAAAGTTTCTGCAGGTGAGCTGCATGTGTGCTCTGCTTCAATGGGAACAATAATAATTTTGCATAATTGATGACCAAGTGTTATCTGAAAAGCAGCTGCAGTCCCTGGGTTAATATTTGCTGGGTTTTAGCGGTGTTGCCCTTAGAGAGGCTGAAGCCGGAGGCGTCCCCTGAGGCTGCAGCAGGGCTCAGCTTGTGAGTAAATACTGAAAAATTCAGATGAATCAGCTACGGGGCCCCACGGAGGCGCTGGGCTGCCCTCTGAGGAGCTGCACTGGCGTGATGGCACTGGTGTCACTACCTGCCTGAGCACTCTGGCGTTGGAATTTTCGGGTACGAGGAAGATGCGCTGTTGTAGCTACAATGGTAAAGCTTTCTGGCAAGATCTAAACCCTTCTTTTTTCCCTCTGCTCATCTCCTGACCCCTTGCATGGCTTGGTGGTGGCTTTAGGCATGGTAATTGCTGTGAAGGGGGAGATGGAAGCCCTGGAAAAGACAGTTGATTTATGTGTTGGCTGGAGGGCAGTGGAGAAACTGTCAATAGGACAGACTAGGAAATAAAATTAATTCTAGGGGAGGTGATTCCAACTGGTATTTGGCTCATGGACAATGTCTGGAAACACTGTGAACTTGAAATATCGGTGGGTTGGATGTTCCGTGTTGTACTGAGGCAATGAGAGAATGAAAGTACCTTATAGTGCGTTAAGGAAATGGATCTCTGCATTTTCAGAGGCTGGGGCTGTGAATACAGGTATCGCTACCTTTTGTTTCTTCCTTTTTCCTCTGCATTTAGAATTTGGGAGTACAAGGCTATGGAATATGGTAATGATAAAGCCTTGCTCTTTAATTTTTCGTGCCTTCTGCTGTAAAGGTGGGGTGGGATGAAGCCTGCAGTGAGTTGAGAATGACCTGGAAAATCCTTTGGAAAGAGAGGGAACGGCTTAAAATTGCAGGGGGGAAGGGGATTTAGATTAGACATTAGGAAGAAATTCTTCTCAATGATGGTGGGGAGGCCCTGGCCCAGGTTGCCCAGAGCAGTGGTGGCTGCCCCATCCCTGGAGGGGTTCCAGGCCAGGTTGGATGGGGCTTGGAGCCCCTGATCTAGCAGGAGGTTTCCCTGCCTGTGGCAGGGGGACTGGGACTGGGTGGGCTTTTATGTCCCTTCCAACCAAAACATTTCTATAAGTGTCCTTTTCTCCTCATTCTCAATATACACTGAGGAGTTGGTAGAGCTTTTTTAAGCCTGAAAGTATTTATTGCTGAAAAGTTACAGCTCTAGATTGTGCCATAAGAAGGTATTGAATGCTAAAACCATGTTATTGGCCTTTGTTTTTTATCTCTTTGAATTATGACACAATTTTATCAACTGGTTTCGGAACCAAGCAGATTTTGTTGTAGAAAATGGACTGTCCCTGTCCTCACTTTTCTCTTTTCAAATTGTCAGCCATACAATAATTACTTGTCTCTCTCTTCCATTTAGAATGCTGTTTTGGCATTGGTTCAAGTTTCAATGTAGTGACTGGCATAAATACTGTATTTTGGAGCTGCTTTTGGGGCCTTTTTTTTTGTAGCAGGCTTACTGGAATCGGTTGAACTTGTTTCAATGACAGGATAAGCAAAAATTTGTTTAGATAGGCTGTTCTGAGATGTTTAATGCCGCCTAAAATTGTTGATGGTAAAAGATCAGGGAAGGAAGCAGCATGACCTTTTAAATGAAGCTCCATACATCCCATTTTCCTATTCCAGAAGTCAGCCCGGACAATGAGAATCTAAAAGAATTGGGGGTCTCTTTCATAAAAGATCTTTCACTTTTTGCTTTTACAGATAGATTTTTTTGATTGCATCACAGATTTAGCAGACTTTACAGCTACCTTTTCATCAGTTTCCATACTCGTACCAGAACTTTCTTATTTTAATTACTGTCTGTCCAGTAGCACCTTGTGCGTCAGTAGGAAATGCTGTGTCCTCCTGTCATTTTTTCTTTGCTTAGCAGATTCCTTCGGTAATATCTGTTATTAGTAAATGCTTGCAATTAACAGTTGTGCTTCAGGTTTTAATGGCTTCAGCGTTTTCTCGTTTGAAGGTGATTTTTTTTAAGCACTCCATTTGGTTGAGGTTAATGCAGCCAGGCATTAAAGCCAGACAGATGTGACAGTTCAGTCTTGTAATGATTGACTCTGTGAAGCTGGCTGCCGCTCTAATCCCAACTTGTGCTGATATGTGCTTTTTGGTCAGCTGGCGGGAGCCCGGAGGTGGGTTTTGTTCAGAGCAGGGCTGGAGGATTTGTGTGGTGAATCATTCTGCGAGATGCAGAATAAATGGGATTGTATCTCTAGCAATAAAGCTGTTATGTCTCCTTACCCTTGACCCTGATTTTGTATTTTCCCACCCTGCTCAGTTTATCAATTTCAAGTCTAAATCATCCTTCCTTTTTCCTTTATGGGTTCGGCTTCTCTGGCGCTTGTTCTACGTTTGATTTGAGCTCCTCGTTCTTTGACCTTGCCAATTTTTAATTTGAATTTTGCCTGGCATTCTAGAGATGTTCTCCCTTGACTCTCACACGGTGACTGCTAAAGCTGTGTCCGTTAACGTACTTAGAAAGTCAGGGGCTGTTTCTTAAGGGCTTCTCGACTGGTATCTGGGATCCCAAAAGCATTTTGTTAACTCTCCGGTATTAAAATGTTCTGAATCATAGAATTGCTGGGTTGGAAAAGACCTTTGAGATCATCAAGTCCAGCTGAATCCTGAAAGCTTGTGGGTCTCTTGGCTTGCTAGCGCTCAGTTTAACTTCCCTTCCCACATCTGTGACTTGATTTCTGTACCTCACAGGGTGCCACACCGACGTCTCTTACCAATCTTTTAAAAGAGGAATTACGGTAGTGATTTAAGATAGAATGGCTGAGTGCCGCTCAAACAATCTGGATAGAATTCTGCTTCAGCAATTGTTGATCTGCTTTTTTACTGCAGAAATAATTTCCTGTTTCTGTACCTCAGTTTCCTATTTTTCAGACTAAGTTCCAGTAATTTAAGGCGTGTTTTCTAAGGAGCTGAAATAATGAAGGGTTTGTATATGTGAAGCAGTGGTTTTGTGGAATTATTACTTTATCTGATGTAAGTTCTTCTTAAATGCTCTACTCCCGACAGCAGAGATTCCTATGAGGAAGCTTCTGTATCTTTAACTTCCACTGCCTGTTCTGTAATGCAGGATACTTCGGACACTCGAATGAAAGATTAACTTGTTTGTTCATCAAGCTGCCTTCTGTTTTCTGTAAAGCATGCCCGAAGTAGCCAAACAGAAGATTTCTCAGTTGGTTGCTGCTTGTGAGTTGCTGGTACTTTGGGCCAATAACAGCTGATGAAAGGACGGGATTCATGCTGTGAAGATGGAGAGGGGGAACTTGCCCACTCTGCGTGTGTTGGGTCTGCACAGGGGAGGAAGGAATCACCTGTAGGTGATGGAGCAAGCGTGTGGATGCTGCTGCTGTCAGGATCAGTGTCTGCTCTGTAAGGACATGCATCAAAGATCAAGATGCGTCTAAAGCAAAAATAAAATGTACGTGACCTGAAGGCATAGGCATAGAGGGAAAAAATGTAGAGTTTATAGGTCTCTTGGTGACAGGGATGAAGTGAATGAAGTAGGAAGGTTGTGACCTCAGAAAAAAACCAAAAAACTTTTACCGTTGCTTCTGCCACTAAACAGGGGTTCAGTGCCTGTAACATCTTTGTGACTACCAGTAAGTGTCTACGTTGTAAATAGTGCCCGCTGTTTCGGTGCTTGGGATTACTCAGGTGTTTCTCAGGTGTCTGACAGACGCAGGGCATCTCCTGGACTTTGTTCTTGCAGTATCTTGCTGAAATATGGGAGATTTCTTTCCTACTTTCTTGTCTGTACTTTTATATTTACACACTCTCTCTCAAAAATGGAAAAGGCACAAGTCTTTTGCGCATTCCTGTTTGAGATGTACCGGATGGATTTTGTTGCTTTATATAAAAGCTAGGAGCAATTCACATCCTGAGCCCATCAAATGAAAGGGAGAGGATGAGGGTCGAGGCTGTAATGTGTATTTCAATACCCTGTTTGGGGGAACTGGACAGCCCTTCTGCCTCTCAGTCATGATTTTAGGGGCTGAGGATGTGCATTGGCAAGGTCTTTGTAACTGATGTGATGTGTTAATGTTAGGGATTCATTGGTTTAAAAATGAGTGTACCCATTTATCCTGCATCCTGGGAGTACCTGAACTAAATCATTTTTCAATAGTAGATTTCCTTATCCTTGCCTCTCTGAACTTCCACAAAATTATGACTGACGTTCGTCCTCTTCAGCTGAGCCACAAACAGGGCGCTCAGTGCTACCCTTAGGCTTTTGTTGTAGGAACTCTACCAATGCGGTAACAATTGGATGTGCTTTTGCTGCTCCATGGATGTTTTTTGCAGGGGTGTGGACTCTGTTCCTTGGGGACCACTTCACTTCCGCTATACGGAGCTCTGGGAAGCTGTTCTTTTCCCATGCCTGGCTCCTTATTGGGGTAAAGGTCTGTGAATTCTGCATAAATATTTACCATCTCCCAGCCTGACCAGCGGAGAGCGGCTAACGCTGCAACTGAACGTCGAGAAGAGCTCGGCTTGTGCCGCTTACAGTGCGTGCGGTTTGTGTATGGGCAAGGAGTGGAGCATTCCTGATTCCACGAAGAGACGAAGGGAGGCAGGAGGACCCATATTGCCTTTATTTGATAAAGAGTGATGGAACAAAGAGATCTGAAAATTCTGGGATGTGAAACCTGAAGGATACAGGCCTTTTTGATTTTTAGTGTGATGGTTTAGAAGCACTTAGTAAACTTTATTATTTTATTACACTTTTTCTGAAAGGGCAAAGAAATCTGGCTAAATGAGGAATTATCTACATATTCTTTCCCCACCTTTCTTATGTTTGGTTCTTTCTCACTTTTTTTGAGCAAAGATCTATTTTGTTTTTTTTCTTCCCCTCCAGATTCTTTTCTTCTTATGTCCTGTGGCTGAGAGAGTACTGACGGGAGGAAATCTGGGAAATCAGAGTAGGAAGCAAGATATAAGCTTCCATTCCTGAATCTTTCTTGTTTTTACACTGTTTCCTGGCAGCTGCATTGGTTTGGACTTGAAAGGAATCCATTGTGTTGCCTTTTCCCAAAAGCTATAGATAACAATTAATATTGTAAAACTCTTTAAGTTTATTATATGCGTAGACAAAAAGCATCCAGTTAAGTCGCATGTGGCTGGTCTGTGTAGTTCTGAAATGATCGTAGTATAAAATAATCCTGATACAAATCAATCCTTCATCTGCCTTTTCCTATTGTAAGTAAGAAAGAGAAGGTTGCCTCAGGTTGTGATTCATGCCTTTGTGATGCTTTAAGTCTCCCTGTAAGTGACTTCTGATGGTGGCTGGTGCTTCAGAAAGCAGAGTTCTTTAGGAAATTCAGCATTTCAGGAGAGCAGCAAGTGACAGGACTGGCGTTGACTCACACTAGTCCCTTCTGGATTGTTTTGCAGAAGAGAAACCTGAGAGCGAGAAACAAACAGATGAAATTGGCTCAAGAGTTCCATTTTCCAGAAGTGCTGTACGCTGTACTTAAATCCCTTTTCTACTTGATACTTAACTGATAGACTGAACCTTCATTTGGTTTCTTCAAAGTGGTTTTGACTTGGTTATAGTGAAGAGAAGGCTGAAATGTCTATTTCTGAAGCTTCTAAGATTGTTTCATTTCTTTTCCCAAGTGTTGATGCCTGCGAGAAGAGTTTTTCTGTTTGAGAGGGTTGAAAATGTCCCTTCTGAGGTGAAGGCATAACCCAGCCTTGAAGCGTATTCCTGTTGTGTTTCTCCATTTGTTCCGTGACCTGAATGCTTCCAAATTAAATATTTTACGTGCAAGTTTCAAAAAAACGAGCACTCTGTCCGGAGGAATCCGAGTTTTGCGAGGTTATAATAAATAATACGAAGCAATGTTGTACTTATTTGTTCTTATGATTCTAGAGTGACTTAGAAATCATAGAATAGTTTGGGTTGGGAGGGACCTTAAAGATCATCCAGTCCCAACCCCTCTGACACAGGCAGGGACACTCCAAGCCCCATCCAACCTGGCCTGGAACCCCTCCAGGGATGGGGCAGCCACCACTGCTCTGGGCAACCTGGGCCAGGGCCTCGCCACTCTCATCGTGAAGAAATTCTTCCTTATGTCTGGTCTAACTCTGCCCCTCTCCAGTTTATACCCATTGCTCATTGTCCTATTAGTACCAGCCTTTGTAAACAGCCCCTCCCCAGCTTTCTTGTAGGCCCCCTCCAGATACTGGAAGGTCACTTCCAATCTTAATCTTGTGGGATTTCCTTGCAGTAGAGTAACAGGTAGCTTTATTGAAGGGGAAACTGAGGCACACAGCTAGGGAGTGTGAGTTTCTGCAGAGGAGAGCTGATCTGGATCTGGCCGTCCATTCCCAGATCCGCTTGGTGGAGTGTGCTGTTGGACTGCTGCAGTTGGTGAGACAATCCACGCAGTGAGGAACGTGGGAAACAGCGAGGTGATTTCCCAGCGTGGGGCTCAGCAAAGTGAGGCCCATTGGCTGCTTGCGTTGTTTAATCTCTCTTTCGCTTCATGGTGGGGAGCACTGGGGGGAAGAATTAGGAAACAGTTGATTTTTAAATGTGATCCAGGTTTAAAAATATCCCTGTTTTGACATCCTCTTCATGCCGTAGCAGTGGCTCTTTGGTGCACGTGATTCCCACTCGTGCATGAGTAAACTGGATGTGAAGCTCTTCCCTGGGATTTGCAATGACTTTTCCCTTGCTTCCTTAACTCTTTGCTTTCATGTTTGCTTAAAACCCCATACTGTTCATTTTTTCTCCTGTGCTTTGAGTCACAGACCAGGACTCTGAAGGGAAGGGGTGCAGGATCCGAGCAGCTGGCTGTGTGCTGGGCTTTTGCTTCCCTCCAGTTACCATTTTCTTTTTCAGAGCTGACATTTTCTTTTCTGATTTATGAAATTCCTAGAAAATGAGAAGCTGGGCAAATGTTTTAAACTTAGAACCAGTGAAACGCAGCTTATTACTATTTAGAAAATGATAGTGCATGCCACTGGAAAACATAAAGCATGGAAAATACAAGCTCTGGCTGGGAAATTATTGCATGGAGCAGATGGATGTAGGGTAGGAGCTGATTCCTTTGGCTTCCTGTCTGCTGGGTAATTGTAGCCTTGATGCAGTTGTGGCTTGGGGATTATATTTGGTACCAGCACGCATTGGACTGGGCAGCTCAGAAATTGTGGTGAGTGTAGTCTAAAAAACTTTAGCCATGAGAACGGAGGGAATGTCAAAGAGAGGAACTACAGTTAATGTATGAAGTGGTTTGCTGCAGTTTCATCTTCTTAATAGTGAGAGATGTGGAATTTAATTAGGAATGGTAATTCAAATCGAATCACCAAAAATTATTTCGATGGAGTTAGGCGGTTTTAGGGCAGAGGCTGAAATAGGAATCTTGTTCTCTCTCTCATCCCGCTGTACGTGGCGGCTGGGATATGTGTTAATGGAGAGCCAGGCATCGCAGAGCCTGGGGCACGGTTCGAGCCCTGGGAAGATTTACGTTAATCAAACACAAACAGACAGTGTAGCGTGAAGAAATTTCTATCCCGCTAGCAGTGCTCACAAACTTAATTAGGTTATTGGGGCAGAAAAAGAAAACAGCCCCTTCCACCTCCCATCCTTCCTCCCCAGGGCTGGACCGGTCACGTTGAGAGCTCAGTGCCCCCCTGGTTTTGACCTCCCTGTTTCTTTCCCTGGATGACAAGAGGCATGCCTTCCTTCTCACCCTCTTCCCCGCCCTCTTCTCCTCTAAAACAATCCAGAGAGGCTCTGTTTTTTCCGAGGCCGTGTGCTACTCAGGTGCCACGGGGATCGGGTGTTTTCAAAATGCCTGGAAACAAAACCCATTGCGTGGCACAGCGTGACCCTGTGAAAGGCTGGAAGGGGATTGAAGGGAAAACCTCGCTGCCCTCTGCCAAGCCTTTGTTCCTGTGCCTCGTGTGGTGCAGTTTCTTTGATCAACGATCTGATTTAATGACGTGCAGACACGTATATGTACATAGACGTACCCATATATATGGATGTGCCTATGCATACATAGATATCCATACAGAACATACATATCTATGTATGATATATACATAAATGGATATATCTTGTTCCCTCAGGACAGCTGGAAGTGCTAAATTCCAAAATCCCAGCTCTCCCCTGCTTGCTTGTTGTGTGCAGTCTCTGTGTAGGTGGATGCTGCTCTCCGTGTGTCCGTTAGCAGAGCCGCGCGGGGCCACAGCTGATGGAAGCTGGGAGGAGGTGGGAGAGAAGAGGTGGAGTTTCTTCGCTTCCCTCAAGTGGGCAGTTGAACAATCAGGCAGATGCCTCTCAAGGATATCGGATAAGCGTAAAAAACCCTGAAAGCTTCCAAGAGGAGTAGCTTGCACTCCTTGGAGAAGGCTTGATCTCAGTGTATTCCTCCTGGAAATGGCCCTTTGGGATCTGCCTGTTCAGCTGACACCGTCCTGTGGAACAGGTAATATTTGGGAGTCTTTGTTCCTATTCTGTGATGTAGGAATATACCGAAAGATGAGAAAAAAGCTTCCTTGGATGCAGAGGAGAGAGAAAGGATTTTTTTCTTTAATATCTATTGGGGAAAAAAGGGTGGGAGGGGTGTTTTTTCTCTTTTTTTTCTCTATTCTTTTAATAGCTGCTCTGTGAACCTTTGTTACTCGTTTGTGTTTTCATGGTGCAAATAGGCAATTAAATATTCTTGCAGTGGAAATCTGTACCTCGGTGTCTCAGCTCAAGTACAAAGGTTTTGACAGCTAGGAAAGATGCCTCAGATGTAGATGCTGGCAGCTCACCTGCTTTGGCAGTCTGAGTGAATGGGGTTTTTGATAAGCTGCTGTTTTATGCGTGTTGATGTTAAATTGGCTGTTGGTGTTCTAGGAACCATCTGTGAGAGGTTTGTGTGGATTCTGAATACAATTTTCACCGTTCTTTTCTTTTTTTTTTTTTTTTTTATTTTATTGTAGTGTTCTAAAAATAAAGCAAATCACATCAGTAGGGGATGATCACAGTGGTGGTCTGGGTAGTGCTGTTGGTGCGGGATTGAGACAGCATTAACACAGTGACAGCTTTTGGAGCATTGGGAGACTTCATAAAATCATGGAATGGTTTGGATTGAAAGGGACCTTAAAGATCATCCAGTTCCAACCCCCTTGCCATGGGCAGAGAGCTTGTTTAATTGCGATAGTTTCTGCTTGGTGTGGGTGTGAGGATTTGATGCAGAAGGGCTGTGAGATGCTGATCGCTGCAGAGTGCGTTTGATTTTTACCTATACACGTATATATGAAATATATATAAAGCCTTCTTTTGACGGGATGTGCTGGGAAATGGTTGCTTCCCTTTGTGGACGGGGCGTTGTTTTCCAGGAAGGCAGCACTGTGGGTGGCTCTGACATGAAGGGGGAACGGTCTGGAATACAGAGCAACAATCCGCGAGCGGTCGCAGGCTCTGCTCTCCCCACAGCCGGGGAGAGTCCGCAGCTCTGTGTGGGGAGGAAGCACTGAGGACTGGTGTGAATGAAGGGGGTGTGGAAACAACCCCAACTGGGCATTGATATTGGAGATTGCTTGGTTATCTCTCTGCTGCTGCCACATCTCTTGAGGAATTTTGCCACCATCACCTCTTAGCAGCTGTTAGGTTTCACAAGTAAATGTGTTTTCTTTTCTTGGACTTTTATTTTAAGAGGAAAATACTGATGCAAACATATTCAAAGGCCTATTCATAGCAGTATGCTTGTCTCACATGCTGTTCTCAGGATCTTGAGCCATTTTGCAAGTACCATGGCTTCATGACTGGTGTTTTTTCTCTTCCATTTCATAGCAAAAGAAACAGGGCTTGATGCTGCTGTGAAATCCTAATCCTGTGTTCTGCTCCGGTCCTTTGCAGTTGGCCTTTCTGGATTTATCCTGTAATTTAGATGAAGGGGAAGATGAAATGCTAAGAAGTGAAGGAAGCATGCCACGCATGCCTGTGTAGATTTTTTTCAGTTCTCGTGCAATGTGTGCTATCTACATCTTTTGTCTCGTTTTTTATAGGCGACACCTGCATTTTAGGGGAGAAATAATAGGCTTGCATGTCACAGAGGTCTCTTTATTTTCCTTAGTCCATTTAAATAACTAAGATAGCTTTCAGTTTAGTATTGAAGCATTGCTGATCTTTTTTATAATTAGTTTACATGGTGTATTTTCTTTTTTTCTGAATCCTGTGTGGTTCGGAAACTTGCCATGGGTGGTTGTAAAACCTGAGTTGATGCCAGGATAGAAGCCTTCTCTGGAGGTTCTCGAAGCAAGTAAGGAGAAATGTTCCATTAGTTGCATATTGCTAATTTAGCCTCAAATAGAATAGTTTGGGTTGGAGGGGACCTTAAAGAACATCCAATTCTAATGCAATGGGCACGGACACATCTCATTAGATCAGGCTGTCCAAGGCCCGTCCAATCTGGGCTTGAACACCTCCAGGGATGGGGCAGCCACAGCTTCCCTGGGCAACCTGTTCCAGTGCCTCGCCACTCTCATAGTTAAGAAATTCCTCCTTATTTCCAGTCTAAATCTGCCCCTCTCCAGTTTATACCCATTGCCCCTCGTCCTGTCACTATCAGCCTTTGTTGACAGCCCCTCCCCAGCCCTCCTGGAGCCCCTTCAGGTACTGGAAGCTGCTCTAAGGTCTTTCCGGAACCTTCTCTTCTCCAGGCTGAACAACCCCAATTCTCAGCCTGTCCTTGTATGGGAGGTGCTCCAGCCCTCAGATCATCCTTGTGGGCTCCTCTGGACCCGTTCCAACAGCTCCATATCCTTCTTACGTTGAGATGTCTATCACCCTTCGTGTTTGCATCTACACGAGCAGAAATTTCTCAGCACAATTAGCTGGTTTGAAGCTGCGAAGGACTAAGAGCTGGTAATGCGCTGTGCATTACAATGTACATTACAATGTGATTTCTCTGTCTTCTCCATGCTACAGATTTTGTTTGTAAAATACTGTGTGTTCCCAGTTTTTCCCCAGTGTAAATTAGGCCACTGGGAGCACTTTGCCTTCAGGCAGTTTAAGACATATTAGCTGTAAATGAGTTTATTGCTGCTGACAAATATTGAGGCGCTTTGCAAAGGTCACGAAGGTGTTGTCTGCACACCCCATGTGCAATGGGTGTAGTTTGACCAAAGGTTTGTGACTGGGTGGGAGAGGAAAGGCAGGGCTGAAAGTGCTTTTAGGTCTGCTTAGCTTTGAATGGATAAATGCCTTGTTCTGACCAGCAGGCGAGGTTTGAGTTTGGAGTGTTGGCTTTACATTTCTAGAGCAGTGAATGCATGCTAACGTTTAAAAAAAGTTAATGAGAGAATTGGAAGAATTTCAATTAAGACAGGGTGCTTTTCGTGGAGCTAAGTATTTTAGGGATTTAGCATTTAGTGTTTATGTTGGCCTTATTTATCGTAGGAGTAACTTGATGCAATTTTGCCTTGTACATTAGGTCAGACAAACTGGTGGTACCTATTGAGTGTATAAATCCATTGGTGACCATGTTACTGAGCTATGGTTACGGATTGTAGTGACATCTCTATTGAGGTAAATGTACAGTGAGATGATGCGTCACTCATGAGTTCAGGAAAAAATTCTTCACCAAAAGGGTTCTCAAGCACTGAAACAGCTTCCCAGGACAGTGGTTATGTCACCATCCCTGGTAAAAGATGGGTAGTTGAGGTGCGCAGGGATGGTTTAGTAGTAGACAAGTACGGTTCAACTCGATGATCTCAACGGTCTTTTCCAGCCTAGGGATTGTATGATTCATGATGCTGCAAAGCAGAACAACTCAGCCTTATTGATTCTTTAAAACAGCTTTTGAAAGACCTGGTGGAGCAATGGCAAACGTGTCTTCGTGTGGATAGTGGTGTCTAGCACCCGATCTGCGTTCGTGGCTGCGTGCTGGAGGTGTGGCGTCCCTGTGCTGGGCATCAGCGTTCCCTTACTCACCAGAAACGTGAGCCCTGGGCCAAGTATTCAAATGCAGCTCTGAACCTTGTACGTGTATTTGCAAACCTTACAGCTGGATAATTTGAGTTAGCGTTACGGTGTTTTGAAAGCCACGTTTCCAGTTGCGTTCTGTGCGCTATGTTTTTTCTCCTCCCTTTCTAATTGCTGTCTTCTGCTGTTTTTAAGAACAGTTTCCACACCAGGCTTTTTGCTGGTTCACAACAACCGGGCGTAGGTATGGCATTAATAAGGAACTAGGCTGTGTGCCTAATGAAATGCAAGAACCGCTTACACGCTGGGGCAACACGAGTCATCTCCAAGCTGTTGTGCGTGCGTCGGGTGAAAGCAAATCCTATGGCAGTTTGATGGCTTTGGTTTTCTAGGGTTGGTTTAGGAAAATAAAATTGTCTGGCTCAGTGCTCTCGTTCTTTTGTCTCTTACTTTGATTTTTGTGTGCATCTAACTAGAAAGCTTTTCCAGACGCCGTGTAGGAGGAGTGGTGGGAGGGAGGCGGGAGTAGGGCTGCTGCCATCCAGCCAGTTCTGGATTGCAGTTATTGGCAAGCAAAGCAAACATTTTGTTTCCCCGTAATTAGCTCCAATGTAGGGAGGCAGGTTAATTGGGACTGCCACTCCCTGTCTGCGCAAGGAACTTCCTCGCTTGCTTTGATTCTTTAGTAGAGGAGCGGGGTGGGGGCAAAGAGATTTAGCATGGTTTTTAGAAGGGAAACCTGGAGAAAAGAATCGGAACACACTGTTTGTTTTTTTTTTTCTCTCTTGAAGAGCTGAAGCTCGTGTTGCCAAGATGATGGAGAAAAAGGCTGGTTTGGAGCTCTGCTAGTATGGCCAAGCTGTGCATATTTCAGTTGCTTGTCCTTGCTTTGGGGAAGCTTGAGCTCTGTGTGCTTGGGAATATTTGTCTATAGCCTACTTAAAATAAATAAATGGGAAAACTGGGTCATCACTTTTGAAATCACAAGGCCTGACCTTCCTCTTGTACCTGGTCAGTCCGGTGAAGTGGGTCATGCAATAAAAGCTGGCAGCAAAGGAACAAATCCTGGACATCTCTACTCTGCTGTGCACTGGGGCTTTGCTTAAATTTCTGTTATGATAACATTTTATGAAGATCCTTTTAGTAAAATTCTTGGCCTTTTTCGGTATTTCTGGCCTTCAGTTAATTTAATTTTCTCCGTTTTTATGATGCCCGTTTGTCTTTCCCAGAGGTGGAGGCTGATGGATTTAGTAACTTGTAACCAGGCAGGTTAGGAAACTGGTAGGAAATCACCTATGATTTGGCAGCTTCTGCTCTTCATGGGATTCTGAACAGAGTTTATGGCTGCTCTGAACTACGTTCTGTGGGCAAACCACATCCTGATTGCTCGAGTCTTGCTTTTAGGCTGAATCAAACAGCAGTGTCGGGGAAACACGAGCAACTTGGTTTATTTGTGATTTCTTCCACTGGTCCCCTTCTCAGTTTTAGTTTGTCTGCTTCTATCCCGTTGTAGAGGTATAAAACAAGAGGTGTCCTTGTCTTAAAAGGCTGTAACTTAAGGCCCTGTAGATGGAAAGCTGATGATTCTGAGCCTTGGAAGTCAGTCAGGAGTGGAAGAACAGTCCTGGCTGCTGAAAATGTCTGTCCCCTCCCCTTTGTAGAGCTTCTGTGAGGACTAAGAGTTCTTGCAGGGTCCTGGCTTCAGCAGCAGAGCAGCACAAAGGCCACATTGAGAATAGCTGCTGGGGAAGCCCTCCTTCCTTGCCTGCCCTGTAAATGCAGTTCTTTCTCCATGAAAAGCCCTGACATCAGCTCTTGGAAAAATCCAAGTGCTTGTGTCATGGAAAATAGCTGAGGCACTTGCTTGGGCTAGGACTGAATGACTGAACTGTGGATGAAACTTCTCTAGAGATGCTTTTCTTCTTACCCATTCCAAATGTTCCTGTTCATAGAGAAATACAAACCCATCTGAATGTTTTACAGCAGAAGCCTGCTAAGTAAAGCACTGCAGTTGACTATTGTGTATTCAAAGTACCCTGCTCTTTGGTTTTCAGTTTTATTTTTGTTTATTTTGTCTAACAGACAGGGTTGCAGGCTCCTGTAGCTCGTGTCACATCTGTCTGCAAAGGGATATTTCCCAGAGGGAGCAATGCTCATTTGGATGTATGTACATCCTACCTGTATCATCAGCAAATGCCATGTACCTCCTTGTGCGGAGGCAAAATCCCTTTGTTCTTGTAATCTGTTTTATGAAGAAGATGTATCTTTGTGTTCTGTTTTTCTTTCATCTTTTAAAACTAATGTTTTTCTCTTTTCTTGCGCACTTCTCATGCTGATGTCTTCTATTGATGAAACCCTCACCCAGAGTGAATCTTCAGTTAACTGCAAGAATGAAAGATATATAGATAATAGACATTTTTTGTAAAGCTCAAGGAGGAAACGTCCTTAGGATGGAAAGGTACTCTTACTATGACCAGTGGAATGTTCTTTCCCTGGAAAAAATACCTTCCACTTGGAGACCTGACCTTCTCTCTTTAAAGATTACCAGAAATCTGCTGGCTTTCCAGAGTCATGACAAGGCATATTTTTTTCCTTGATTTTTATCAAATTTGTCTTAAACTAGTTGGTGTTAAGTGTGTAACTCGGCACTTGCGGTTGCCATAGCACTGGTCCCTCACATCGATCTTCATACCAATCCATCAAGAAGTTATGTTGAATGTCACATTCTAGTCGTGTAAAGAAACCCTGGTGGGACAGAAAAGTAATATAGCATTGACTGAGTTGAAGGTATTCGCTGATGCAAATCCGACACTGAAGTTTCTGGGAATGTTTAGAAGGAGGAGAAGATTTAGAAAGCTGGGCAGAGCTTCTTTATTGGGGAGTGCAGGGATAGGATGAGGTGGAACGGTTTTCAGCTGAAAGAGGGGAGATTGAGGTGAGATCTTAGGGAGAAATGTTTTCCTGTTCAGGTGGGGAGGCCCTGGCCCAGGTTGCCCAGAGCAGTGGTGGCTGCCCCATCCCTGGAGGGGTTCTAGGCCAGGTTGGATGGGGCTTGGAGCCCCTGATCCAGTGGGAGGTGTCCCTGCTGGATGGGCTTTAAGGTCCCTTCCCACCCAAACCATTCTATGACTCTATGAACTGTAGAGCCAGCATGAGCAATGAGCTCTGTGGGCTCTCCACTCCCTTTGCTGCACTTCTTGTGATCCTTCTCAGAAGGCAGTGGCCAGGCTTGCTCCGAAAGCTGCCAGTAATCCAAAGCGAATAATGCCACAAGCGATTCTTCCATGAGTCATTGCGTCAGCTGTGGTTGCTGCCTTGGACTCCTACAAAAATAACATGGAAAATTTTATTACCGGGCTCGGTTTCTCTTCCTTGTGCACTTGCTCCAAGATCTGTCCACAGGCTTTGACAGCTCCCACGACTCCGTGCCATTCGGGCCCCTGCCTCAGCATGGCTGTTCCTCTGCACCTCATGTTCACAATGTTGTCATCACTGTGCAGCGAGGTTTTTTGAGGAAGAAAGCCCTGTGGTTTCCTGAGCTTTTGTACTTTGATATGGGGAAGAAATGGCAATGCATAGAGCTGCTGTTTTAGTGGGTTAGATGGGTAAGTAGCCGGGATGTGCTGGAAGGGGGCTGTCCGCAGAGTAGCTGCTGTGGTCACAGCTGCAGTTTGTGGGCAGCGCAGCAAAATGGCAGACTCCGGTCTGTGTTTTTTCCTGGTTCCTAACAGTTGCCCACTTGCTACATCCATTTTTCTCTCCATCTGCCTGTCATTTGCTACCTCATCAGCTCCTTTTGCTCTTCCACTGTCCCGTACAGAGCACGTCTGCCCCTCTTTATGGTGACAGAGGACTGCCTTTGGCTCCGGGTTAAAGACACTCGTACTGCTTTTGTTCAGATTGTGTCAACGCTCTCCTGTGATATCTTTCTTGGGGCTTTTAAGCCTTGCAGAAGTAATGGCTGCCCCATCCCTAGAGGAGGTGTTCCAGGCCAGGTTGGATGGGGCTTGGAGCACCCTGATCCAGTGGGAGGTGTCCCTGCCCATGGCAGTGGGGTTGGAACTGGATGAGCTTTAAGGTTCCCTTCCAGCCCAAACCATTCTATGATTCATGCATCTGGAAACCAGGAAAAAAAAAATGACTTTTTTGTTTGTTTCTCTCCTTCTCTTTCAAGATGAAATTCTGGGAAGTATGTGCAGAATGGCATTTAAGACATCCGTGCTTACGGTGCTTCCAAGGCACTTCCAAAACCTGCTCCATTTAGGCAGAAGATGTAGCCTTTCTCTGACTGCTGGCAGTGCAGGTCAGGTCAGGGTGTTGAAGCTGGAGCTCAGCAGGTACTGGGGGAGCTGGATGCACCCAAAATAGCTCTGAAATCACTCAGTGTTTTTTACCTGTCACCCCAGAACAGACTTCGGTTCTTCCGGTTGCAGGGATCTGTTTGGGTACACATGACCAGGAGGACAGTACAATCCAGGTCAGCCTTCCCAAAGTGTAGCTGCCCATTAGACAACTCGTTTTGTCACCACAATCCATGGGGATGATCCTGGCCCAAGACTCTCATTGACTGATTCAATAGCCGTGGCTTGGGGTTTTTACTCAGGGCAGATCAGACTTGGGGTTAGCCTTTGGTTTTCCTCTTAGTTTTCTAAGTGGGTGAACCTGCAATACTCCTCATTTCTCCTGGTTTTGAAGTGGTTGGGTATTTTTGCTGCCTTTTTTTCATATTCAGAATTCTGTAAGAGGGTTCATCTGTAACGGCAACATCTTATTTAAATGAAAGTAATAAAGCTATGAAGAAGCTTCTACTGCAACTGTTCATCTCCTAATTAAAGATCAGTTCTGTCAAGCAAGCAGTTTTTGGCTGTTCTCTTTTGTACGGGTTTCACAATGTTTCTTACTCATCTCGGCACAAGTTGTAGTAATTTATACTTGCATCGGGCAAACACACACAAGCTTAACTTCAGGCATGTGAGTAGCCCTGCTGAAGTAAATGGAACTAAAGTTAGGCACATGAACAAATGTTTCCAAGGTTGGGGCCCTTGTCTGAATGTAAATATTTTTGTCTTTGATCAGTTTTTGAGATAGCAAATACTTGAATTCTGTTAATATTTTAGTATGGGAGGGGAAAAAAAAAACCTCAACATGGTTATCTGAATGCTGTGCTATTTCTAGTCAGATATATTTTCAACCTCCTGGGCTAGAATGGAATGCTTTGTACTGTTGGAAGCTGGGAATCCTTCCTTGCTCTGGTGTGTTTGGACTCATTAGGTCTTAAAACTCTCTTTTTCTGTCTTGGTCTCAAGATGGTTATGAGGTGCTAGTCCAGTACTGGGTGGTGCTTGCATGTGAGCTGACTTGGAGAAGGATAATCCACAGTGTTACTGGTTATAGGTGTATTTCTCTTACTTGGCCTTATGGTAAATAGCTTTTCCTAACACAGCATGACTAACAAGACATACTTCTAGTAATTTGATGCATTTAAATTGTTTACATTATGTGACCCAGTATTTTAAAAACAAAATGTGACTTGGCTTTTAATTGTTCCTGGCATTCCGGAGAGTAGAACAACTCGTTTGGAAATGTGCTGATGTTCATCAGTTATCAGGCAAAAGTCTACAGGTTTTTATCGTGTAGCCTAAACTTGCCAGCAAGATTGGGAATTAGGTCTCCAGCTGTTAACCGCACCCTGCTGTGCCTTCGGCTTGCATGGTGCTTACACAGGTAGGTGAAATAAATAAGATTTATATGTGATGTATAGCGATGGGTGCTGTAATGCAGCGAGAGGAATGTCAGCGCTGCTATCAGGCTTAATGCTGATCCAAAGTGAAGAGAAGTTGCACTGGAATAGGATAGACTCATGGGAGCTCTTCAGTTATGTTCCATTGCTCCACTTCCCACTGTAGCATGCTGGTGGCGGTGTTTGGGAAGTGAGGAACGCAGTCAGCAAAGCGAGAAGTGCCAGGGATGTTAAATCACGGCTGTAGTCTCAGCCGTTTCCTCCATCCCTGATTTGTGTGATTTCATAACTTGGTGGCCTGGAATGAAGGGAGGTTTTTTGAGGAGCTTCACCTCCAGCCTTGTTGAACCAAGCCCATTCCCATCCTAGTTTTCCTCGGTACCCCTGCAGTAAAGGTGGTTCGGAAGAGGACCAGGAGATCCCTCGCTGCCTTGAGTGGACATGCAGTGTTGTAACCGAGAGCCTTTGCTGTGATGGTGACCTGCTGCCTGTCCCTCCCTCCTCTCTTTGGAGAAGAAACACAGGAAGCTGGCAGGTGGCCAAGGGGCTCCAGAGCTTCCCAGAGCCATTCCAGGCGTGCTCCGCAGCCGTGGACTCAGTGGAGGGGGGTGGAGCCCAACGGGAGTGAGCGCTGTGCTTGCGTCATCCTAGGCTTGGGCTCCGGGGTCTCTTCCCACGGATGCCAGCATCAGTGTGGTGGGATTCTTCAGAGCCAGATGGCTCCTTGTGAACCCTGAGCGTTTGTATGGAAATACTGTACCTAGAACTGTTGATAGTTACACCTCAGACTTTGGAGCTGGGAGCTTTGGTCTCTCACTCAAAGGGACTTCTGTGCTCACCACTAATGCCAGAGCACAGAAAAAATGCTGAAGATTTCACTGTTATCTTATAACAGGGTCATAAAGAGAAAGAGAACTTCAGGGTTCTCTTTCTAAATAATTAATGTCAATGGCCAACATTGAATAAGTAAGAAAAGTTTTACTAAACTTTCTAGACCTCTGAAATAGGGCATTTGTACTTCATCCCGAACTGGAAAGGAGTAACTCTGAATGGAAAATAAAGAACAGAACCAATCACAACAGTACAGCAGTGAGCTGATATCATTTTGTTCATGAATGGTTTCCTTGGCTCCAGGAGTTGTGGGTTCCTGGTAAGAAACATTCTAGGATGAAATTTTTCACTTAGGTGCTTTGTAGAAATCCTAAAATCATGGAGTGGTTTGGGTTGGAAGGGACCTCAAAGCCCATCCAGTCCCACCTCCTGCCATGGGCAGGGACACCTCCCACTGGATCAGGGGCTCCAAGCCCCATCCAACCTGGCCTGGAACCCCTCCAGGGATGGGGCTTTTCAAGGCCAGGTTGGATGAGGCTTTGAGCCTCATATATATTTGTTCCTAGTGTTATGGGGGTGGTTATACAGCTAAAAAGCTCAAGCGCATTAGATAAAAAAGGTGGTGTAATTAATCTCGAGCATCCCCCTCTGGAGGGGAGGATAAGATTGTCTTTCTGTGGATTCTGTGATCTCCTTTTCTGTTTTTGAATCAAACACTTAATTACAACTGCGTCTGTTTCCCTTGCAGTGTTCAGCAGGGTCGGATTGGCCTGAGGTGATGTTTGTTTTCTCTGCTTCAGGATTCGTGTTGCCCATTTTGCACAAAGGACTTGTAGGCTGGCGGGATTCCTAGGTGGGAGGGCTGGGTGATGGGGAGAGCTCGCTTTTGCAGGTAGGACAGAATGAGGAGCAGCTTGATGAGGTCTATGTTTCCTGCTTGAATTGGAGTGGATTTTCAAGACTTCTGAAATGAAAACAGTGCTTTTGGGGGAGAGCACTACCACTTCTGGTGGAGTCTGTATGCAACATTTTTCTTCAGTTAATTAACTTCTGTGCTGCTTTACCCATGGGTTCCTAAGGCTTGTGCCCTGCCCATCCCCTTAATCTTGAAGCCACTGTTGTATTTCCACTAAATCGGATGCTTTTACTTAAACGTGGCAAATGTCTTGATGTGTATAATTATTTTCAGAAATAGACCACATTTTAATTTCCCTTGCCTCATGTGTCATCGGCTGTTCGTTCCAGAGCTACCATGTTAGCGTGTGCTTGCACAGAGGACTGGCGTGGTGAGCTGGGCAGCGTGTTGGGTGTAGGCACGCTTAATCGAATACTTGGAATTCAAAGAGAGGGATTAAGCCGAATCCTTCTGCTGTCTATGCAGTTATGTGTTTCAGGTAATGGGGAGTTACTGCAGCTCTAACACCATGCTATTTCTGCCTGGGCCGCTCTGTGTGTCGTTATCGAGGAGCAGAGAATAGGTGACAAGGTGGCCCTCCTTTGGAGAAAGGAGCTTCAAATGAAACGGGTGCATTTTGGCAGTCGTCTTGGCGGTGCTCAAGGAGTCTTTGTTGTAAACGCTCAGAAGTGCTTTTGGGGAATGGTTTGATTCTGCGTCCTGGACGGATTTGGTTGGATGGGGCCATCGCTCAGATCGGTTGGGTCTGAGTTTGGAGGCGGAGTCCTTAGGAGTCCCATCTCCTGCCCTGGTGCTGCCTTTCTCTAATGCAGATTTACCCTGCGGCTATTGATCTTCACCAAATAGGTCTGCTTAAACTAAGCTAAGTTAATTAATTAATTGATTAAAAAACGTTCAGTCATTTAATGCCCTGTTAACTTTAGTGGTGTTATATTTCTTTTTACTTGAATCTCTTCCCTGCCTCCCTCTAACCCTCACCCCATTACTTCTTGGAAAACCTGTATAAATGGGAGAAACTGAATGCAATAAGGATAACTGTTATGTCTAAAGGGGGAAATTATCACCTATCATAAACGTAGGTGTCTTCATTTAGAATAGAAGGTGCCTTAAGCCGTCTGTTCTTATATGTACACACACAGCTATAAATGTGTTGCTTTCTAGACTAAGGATCTAAAACCACTTAACAAGTAGGAATGGAGCGAAACTTCTGAAAAGTTCTGAGGAAAAAAATTAGTTCTGCTTTATGAAATTAGAAGTTGGTGGCGTACGCCTTGCTCTGTCATTTTTGGCAGTAATTCAAGGAAAAGAATCCCAGTTTCATGTGTCCGACAGCATTTCCTTACTTAAAAAATGCGTATATGCATCTTCCCTTTAACTGTGGGTTTGGGTTGCCTGGGTTACCTGTGTATCCCAGTAATATATGGAATAGTTAATGTAATTTCAACTTGCATTTACTCTGTTGTGCTTGTCTGAAAGATGGCGATTTCATACAGTTCCATGATCTAGTGGGATGTCCCTGCCCATGGCAGGGGGTTGGAACTAGATGATCTTTAAGGTCCCTTCCAACGCAAACCATTCTATGAAAACATTCAGCCATCTGGCTAGGAGGAGACACCAGCATGAGCTCCTGTATTACTGGGTGCCACAGGACCCATCAAGGAGGGAGATAATGGGAATGTCTCAGCTACAGGAGACTTTTCGGTTACTTCATTAGGTGCCAGGTACATCAGTAGGACAAAGAAATCAACCTCCATCAGTTTTTAGTGTATGGAACTGGTTGTTATGAGAGGAGGATGATCCATGAGCTGCTACACCAAGAAAGGCCTGGGTTTGAGAGCACAAGTTCTGCTTCTGTTCTTAGTACTCTTTGAAACCTTAAGCATGTTTGACAGTAGTTCTTTACCTATTGAATCAACTGTAAATGGACTAATTATTGGCTGAAGTAGAGAACAAAAAAGACTTGTTCTCTTGTGAAAGCATTAGAGAAGTGTAAAATAACTGTTTGTATTTAAGCATTAGCATTGATGTTATAATATCGAGGAATAGTAGAAGTTCACTAAACTTATGTTCTTTCTTCTTTTCAGGTTTCCTCTCAAAAAACCGACAAGGTGAGTTGCTGAAGCTTGTTTATCTGCATTGCAAATTGCAATATAGCATTTTTGAAGAAGGAAAAAAAAACTGAGTACAGCCGCAGACAGCAATAGCCATTACAGCTGGGAGGAAAACAATATCCAGATCAGGATAAGGTGCCAAAAATATAGGTAGTGGTGTCCTTAAAGTGCATGGTGTTGTGTTACTGTTTGCATTTGTTAGGTGCCCTGGTGGGTCACCTTACCTGACATTTGAGATGCCCAGAGACAGTGACACCATGTTGGTGTATGCTGTGCAGACGCTTCACTCCAGGGGCTTGTTCTAAATCTTTAATTCTTGCGTACACAGATATTTAAGGTTTGGGAGAGGCTTTAGAGTTAAGATTTTTGGGAGGTTTTTCAGTTTAATGTCACTTAAATTTATTTTGGTTTTAAAATAAACCATGACCTGGTGTTGAATGATAAAGACAACGCACTGACTGTTACTAATTTCAAAGGTTAACGAGACTGTTTGTAGAACCTTGGATACGCTCCCAAAGATGCTGAGAGAGATCATTTTTCCACTTGAATTCAGTCTGGGAGTAAATTTTTTAGGTGAACTTAATGCAGACGTGTTTATCTAAATTCCTTGTTAGCAAACAGAAGTAGCTAAGGTTATTTCCGAGCACTTTGCCAGTGAGGCAGTGCCTTGGTGGGACGGCAGTCAGGATCCTCTGCTTTGCTTTGACGCAGACATGGCAGCATTCTGAGCAGAGAGTCTCCAGCTGACAAGAAGCAGAAGGTCGAGCGCTGCAGCAGTACCCACGACTTTGACCCGACAGGTAAGGTCCTCAGACTTCACAGGTGAAAATCCGCAATTGGAAAAGTACTGGGAATTGGAACAAAAATTGTTTTAATATGTTAACAAATCAGGCTTTCAGAGTTGTTCTGTGATTGCAAATCCTTTTTGAAGCACTGACATGAATATGGGTTTGCTTTTAAACATGCTCATCTACAGAGCAGCTGTTAATTGTGCGAGAATGAACCTAGATTAATGGTATCAGTGCATAATTATAACTAGTTCCTTGTTCAGCAAAGTCACTCTGAAATTTCAGTTTGCAAATACTTTAATTAGTTGTGAGCTTTCTCTTTGGTTGTTGTAGTCAAGTGTGAAATTGGAGCTATTCTAGGCTTGACTGCGGCTGGTGTTCCTTGTTGGAGGGGTGCTTTTTGAGCCTTAGTAGATTTTGATCCATCTCTGTCACTCATAAAGTGAATTTGGACTTTCAAGCATGATATATTTTAAGATAAACGTCTATTTTTAAAGGATGAACTATGCTATTTTTTAACCTTCCAGAAGGTTAAATCTGGGTCAGCTTGGTTAGCGCGTCCAGTGCTGTCTTGGAAATGAGGATTCATGCAGGCATTCTTCATTCTCTCTCTGAAACACTAACCCAGCGACTGCTGTGTATGCTCATGAAATGCATGACAGGCTCTCGCCTCAGCCTCTTGGCCCCACGCAATGTGCGTTTTTCATGTCTGTGCATTCTGCTGTTCAATCCAGGCTTTCCCCTGGGGCTTGTGGAAGAGATGAGAGCTGAATGTAAAGGCGGTAGAACTTGTAGAATGTGTTTTTGCACCAGACTTTTGAAGCTGATGCTTATAAACCATCCTTTTCATTAATGCTTTCTGCCACCAGCTGCATGACTGGGAGTGCACAAAATAAATTGAAATGGGCTTTTAATGTCTGTTTAAAAGAAGTCTGATAAAGGAGAAAGTCTGAATCGGTGCTTGTCTTTCCCTTTTTCCTTGGAAAGAGGTAGCATCAAATTAGTTCAGGTTGGGGTGGGTCGGGGAGGTCTCAGGCTGTGAACCTGGTATGTAGAAGGATTTGTTATCTTCAGAAGCGAACTTCAGGGATCCTCTAACCTTGATTTGATGAAAATCGTTCCAATTTTGAGAGCTGTTATCTGGCTCCACTGCCGCGATCCTTTGATATGGTCTGAGAGATGAACTCTGTACTGCAGCCTTCATGAAATCCCTCTCTTTTTAAGGGCTGGTTCAGAATGCTGAACTGCTACGTGTATGGCAATTACTCACTCTGGAGATAAGTGTTCCCAGAGTTTCTATGCTTGGACCGTTTTTATCCAGAACACTTTCTGTAGTTCATTGCAGAGAACTCCTCTTATCGTGTCTCAGATTCTGTAACAGATTCTTTGTGGTGTGACCTGTGTCTTCATGCTCGTATTATTCACTCCTTATTCCAAGTGTTTCACCTATGTTTTGTTCACATCTTATTTGTGTTTTGCACGATTTAACCTAATAAATCTGTGTTTTTCATGAAGTTTTTTTTTTTCTCATGTTTGGTCTCCATATTTGCTATATCTCTCTCTCCTTTTCTCCTGCTCTCGTGCAGATAGCTCCTCCAAGAAGACAAAGTCTAGTTCAGAGGAGAGTAGATCCGAGACGTATGGTAAGCTAAAGCAGCTGCTGCGGCCTCACCTCTGCAGTCTGCTCCGTGCTTTCTGTCTGTGCACCTGAGGCTTTTATCCCTTACGTGAATCCGCATGGTTGGCTCTGCAGCAGGGAGTGGGAAACCGGGTTTAAATGTCGCTATCAGCTTGTAGTTTTTGTAGTGGCTGGAAACTAACCTGTACCTGGGTACTTAACCGTACCCATATCTGTCACCCGGATTCTCCTGTTATCTGTCAATACCTGGGAAAACATGCAAGCTCTCCTCTTCCGGGAAACCTTGTGCCAATGGGTCTTCTCGACGTTGTAGGAGGACACGGCTCATGCAGTGTTTGTGGTTGTAGGAAAGCCTGTGTCTCGCTCTTAACTGTGGAGGTTAAACTGGATGAGCTGGCAATTTATCTCTTTGCATTATTTGTGGGGGATCCCACATCCGTTTGTTTTCATGTGTCACTGAAGTGGAGAAATGTGTCTGTAGATAACGTAAAAAATATAAAAATATATGTATTCTTGTGAAAAATATAAGAATATGACCTTCATGATTCTTTGTTCCAAAGAGAGAATAACTTCTGTGCTGCATACCCTGTGAGGGGCTTTTGGACAGATGCAGTGACTCTTCCAATATCATCTTTATCATCCCACTAAAATAAAACTGCCAGGTGCTAATGGCTGTGATCCAACTTAATAAACCACCTATGGAATACAGAACAATGAAGTCATAGCTCTGGTTGTAAGGAACATTTAAAAAATGAAAGAAATTCCACACACACACCCTAAACCCAAAACCCACCAACCCCGAAGAGTTCCTTCTAAATCAACATAAACATGTTAGCAAACTTTGGTGCAGTTTGGGATTGTGTGATCTGATCCTGCTGTGAAAATGAGATAAAGGAGCTCTCTTAATAGTCCCTGGGATTTTGAATCATATGCTTTGCTTTTTAATACAGTCGTGTTCCTCAGGGTGTGAGACTGTTCCCAGAAACTGTAAACGGGTTTGGAGAGTGCCTTGATTTGCCTTGGGAGAGCCGGGGAGCCTGGCTTTGGGAGAGCCGGGGAGCCTGGCTTTGGGGGGAGCCGGGGAGCCTGGCTTAGGGAGAGCCGGGGAGCCTGGCTTTAGGAAGAGCCGGGGACCCTGGCTTTGGGGAGAGCTGGCTTGCTGCACGTTGGATGTCTTCCTCCCATGCTCAGAGGGAACAAACAGGGAAATGGCCTGCTTGAAAAGCAGGTGTTTTGGGGTGATGCTTCTTGTGCTGAAGCCTTGACCAGTCCTTCCCCTTGCTGCACGATCAGAACAACTGCATCCCTACACCCTGGTCCCACAGTAATTTTTCCCCTATTGCTGCTTGCTTGTGATGTACTGGAGGTGCTGTCAAACTACCGTAGGTTAATTACAGGAAACATTTGGTATGCTCCGTGGAATGTGTCTGTGTTTATACTGCTCCCGCAGTCTGTACAGTGTCCTGGTTTTTCATGTATGGCAGAAAGCAGCCTGACTTCCTAACATAAGCCTTTACTTCCCCCAAAGCTTCCTGCAGATGCTCGATCCGCGTCCAGTATCTCTGGGAGCAGTTTCCACTCATCCTTCCTTTCCAGTGGCCTTTGCTGTGTTGGAACTTGCCCTGCCTTTTGTCTCTACCCTCTGCTTTTCCCAGGTTCTGTGGTATGCGTGGAGAAATCTGCTGTTTGCTTTGAATGGGACCAAACTATGTAAAAACCTACCAGCAGAAATACCGCACTGATATTTTCCTCGCTGGTGACTGGATGTTGGCTGGCTCGCTCTGGAAAGGGAATAATAGGAAAGTCTTGAATGACAACAGGAAAAGGAGGTGTGGCTTTTGTGTCTGTGTTTGCTCTTGGCTCTTGAAATTCTTAATTAAGGAGCCAGAGACCAGAATTTCTGGAAGCCTCTGAGTGGCTTGAGGGTGGCAGAGCGGGGAGGCGGGGAAATTGTGCTGGTCTACAGAAATTGGTTCATAGTGTCACAAAGCTCAGAGTGCAATATTTTCTTCCGTACGTCCAACCATGTCATATCTGTGTATGCAACAAAATGTAGATGATCAGGAGAGACTTTGAGTGCAATGTGAGATGTGCGGTAATTTACTAATTAGTGCCATAACCCCCACAAAACTTGATACCTATTTCTTAAAGTAGAATTTTTGTCTGTTAAATGAACTTGAAATTAGCTTTCAGGGTGGTAGGTGAGATAACAATTCATTTCCCTTTTCTCCATCACTTAGTTGCTCTCCAAAGACATCTCCTTTTTATTTAGTAACCATCAGGTTTTGGGCCACGTCTACCCCAGCCCACTCTTTCATGTATTTTCTCCAACTTTGGGGCAGATTTTTAAATTTTTTGTTCTGAAACCCCAACTTTTAACCCTGTTGAGATGTTTTTTTAAATCAAACTTACTCTTCCTCTTTTGTTTCTTGCCCTTCTTGTCAACCTTGTGCCTTTGTGTTGTGGTCACCATTTATCCAGGCTCTTGGAAGCCCCTCATCCCTTACAAAAGCCGGGAACAGCGAGTGCGAGGGGCACTCGAGCGCAGGGCTGGCTGTGTCATTGCCATGGGAGCAGATAGTCCTGTTTATCAGGGGTGAAATCCATGGTGGTTTTTTCCCTAGACAGGATACCAAGCCTTGTTTTACTAACAGTGCTCAGTGCTGTTATTCTCAGATTTATCAGGACACTGCACTGGTGTCAAACAGTACAGTTTTTGCTCTGACCTCACATGACGTCTCTTTCCAGGCTGGTGGAACAACCTGAAGAACACTGCTCATGTGGCATTTGCTTTGAAAATCTCGGGGATGATAACTAGAGCCAAGTGAAATTCAGAATTTTATGCCATGAGAAATTTTCTTTATAAAAGCTGATAGTTTAAATTATTTTGTGGAGCAGGGTTTCTGAAAGTGCTTTGTGGAAATAAAGCTTCCCGATGAAGTGAAACATTTGGACATTCCCAAACCTCCAAGGAGTTTGTTGTTGTCTATTGGATGATTCATTTCAAATCACTGCATTAAATTGCATTTTCCCGTTGCGACCTCCTGCCTCCAGGGAGGTTGCGGTTCACGAGTCTCCTCCCGTACCATGTCCCACACAGTTTGATCAGAGGAAGAGCTATGTCCTGTCATGGGAGATGTAATTCATGTCTCCATTCTCCTTAGCCAGTCAGGTTTTTAGAACGAACCCCTGCTCTGTTTGTTCTGCCCTGCTAGGGAAATGAAATTCCCTATTTTGAATAACTTCCAAGTATTTAGGATGTGGAGAAGAGAAGAAGGTAAATGATCTCTTTACCAGAGAAGCTCTCGGACAACTGAAATGTATCTGGCAAGACTGCTGGAGACAATTGTTTTTACCATAGTGTGTCCATGACCTTGAGAAGCTCGGACTTTATGCTTCCGTGTTATCCAAAAGGCACACTTGTAAGGGGGCTGGAGAGCTGAGCCATGGTGTCGCAGAGGGAATGGTGCCACCTACTGAAGAGCCGATCGTCTTTTCTTGCAATTTCTCTTTTCTGGGACTGGTGATTTCTAACTGCTTTCATTTTTAATCTTAAACCTCTTCAATTACAGCACACAGCTGCTTTACGATAGGCTTGAGGCTACACCAGGGAGTTTTGGGAATTTTAATGTACCTGAGGATGAAAAAGGATGTTTAAGGTTATTTTTTCTTCCACAATATTTTATGAATCCACTCAAGATATAGAATTATAGAATAGTTTGGGTTGGAAGGGATCTCAAAGCCCACCCCATTCCAGGAAACCTGGAGCCCAGGGGTTCTGGGAGCAGCTGAGGGACCTGGGGCTGTTTAGTCTGGGGAAGAAGAGGCTGAGGGGAGACCTCTTCACTCTCTGCAGGTCCTGGAAAGGAGGTTGTGCTGAGGTGAGTGCTGGTCTTTTCTCACAAGTGACAAGCGGTAGGATGAGAGGAAGTGGCCTCAACTTGCACTAGGGACAGTTTAGGTTGGATATTAGGAAAAATTACTTCATTGAAAGGGTTGTGAAGCGTTGGCAGAGGCTGCCCAAGGGTGGTGGTGGAGTCGCCATCTCTGGAGGGATTTAAAAGACACGGAGATGTGGTGCTTAGGAATGTAGTTTAGTGGTGGACTTGGCAGTGTTGGGTTTATATTTGGATTCGATGAGCTTAAAGGTCTTTTCCAACCTGAACAATTCTATGGTTTAATTAAAGTAGGCGAAGCTGTTACTCCTTTTGTTAGTGGTTTAACGTCAGAGTTCCTGTATGTCCATCCAATATCCAGGCGTGACAGTAACAGCGTAGATTGCGTGTCATTGGGCTCACAGTGGTTTGTGGCTTTCCTTCCATTCCAGAGTGTCTGATGAGGTGTTCAAGGTACAAGATGGGGTTAGGAAAACATCATGCTCTGGTCTTAAAATTGCACCACTAAGCAGATTTCAAATTGAATGTATTTTACCTAAAGAACAGAAGCAAACAAATGACTGATTTGGGGGATTCTTTGCTGATTTTTCCTCAGAGAGAGTGAGGAGGGTTGAGAGCACTTGAAGGTTGTTCTTTTTAGGCTGTCTGGTTCAGACCATGAGTGCTCTCAGAGGAGATCTGGTTCTGCAGATAATAAAGGGTGGTGTCTTCGGAAAACTTTCGGATAACTTCATTAAAATCACTGTAGTGCTGTTGTGTATCTATATCAAGTTAGTCTACCTAGACCTCGTTCCAGCCTTTTATATTGTGTTAGGAGAAGAGTTAAGTGCCTGCTTCTTGTCTGAAGGGACCAAGCAATTATGGACTAATTTGGGTTAAAGTTATTCTAATTTCAGTTGCCACCACATTCTAAAATGGAAAGGTAGTCGTGGGTGAAATTGAGACTTGTGTTGTGAAACAGTTTAACTTTATTATCCTCATAACTTAAATTGTGCTCTGAAAGGTCAGTTTGTGATGCATCTCCTACCGCATTGCCACTCTTTGGCATCAGGTTCATTCAAGGAGCAAGCTTATCAGTAGATCCAAGGGATATTGGCTCTGGAAAAGAAAGAAATTCAGTGGAAGAGCAATGAGTACTCAGGGCTCTGCTGTGCCTTTAACAAGGACAGTTCTTGTGAGTCAATAGATTAGTTAGTGCCTTACTCATAAAACCTGTATGGCTGGCAGCAGGGCTTAAAACGAGCTGTTTTTATGAAATAGCATGCGTTTTCTTTCCCACACCCCACCCCGGGGCATCATTCTTGTGAAGTGAGACTTAAAGAAGCTTGGTCGTATAGAAAAATGGGAGGTACAAAAGGGAGAGGCTGTTCTTTCACTTAACCATAGAAAGAGGGTGTGAAAGCTGGTGGTTTGTTTTCCTCTTGTCTGCTTTCACCTTGCATCCACTCCATCATCTCGCCACAGGTCGCTGTGTGTCGCATAGTTTGCTTCAACTGTGTCGGCAGAAGGAGAGTACCAGGATATGATACTGTGACCAGAGTGCTGCCGAAGTGCTGGAATGCAACCTTTTCCACTCCTCCCACACCCACTTCCATATATGCCACACTTGAGGAGAACAGGGCTGACTGGGCGAGACCATGTTTTCTCTTAAGGCTCCTCATTTCCATTAGGAGCAGCTCCAGAGAAGTGAAAGGAGCCGTAGCAGTGCGAGAATAATTTAAGACGTGGGTATGACTCCACACTCTGTTCCAATGCATTCCTTAAAAATGATTCCAGAAAAGACAGTCTTGCTGGGACAGCATCTTTACAATTCCCTTTCCTCCCTCCGTACGTTCCTCTCTCTGTACTTTCCTCCCACCATACTTTCCTCCCTCCGTACTGCTGCAATTTTAATGTCTGATTGTGGAGAACTCCCAGTTCTTTCTTGGGATGCTCGTGTAGGAATTTTGCCTGATGAGGCTTTGTTGAGGATTGGGAGAGGCTGCCCAGGGAGGTGGTTGAGTCACCATCCCTGGAGGTGTTTAAAAGACAAGTAGATGTCGTATTTGGTGACATGGTCTAATGGTGGACTTAGGAGAGCTGGATCGATGGTTGGACTTGAAGATCTTAAAGGTCTTTTCCAACTGAAACCATTCTGTGAAATGAAGCAGCAGAGCAAGTTGTTAGAAACAGGGGTGATGTTTAGTAGCTGGTAGTTTCAGCTGTGTAAATAAAAGAACATCCATGAAGCAGCTTTTCAAGATGAGGACTCCATTGTGGGCTTTTTGCAGATGCTCCTAGGAAAATGCTCTGCGATGAATATACCAGGATTGTTGCTTAGTTTTAGGTTGGTTTTCCCTTATTTCCTTTTAAGGTGAACAACTGTCGTATGCAACATTTCACCTTTTCAAAATGCGGCACCTCCTAAGTGCATTTATCTCCACAGAACCATTTATGTTCACATAATTTCCAACCTAGTGATTGTATGATTCTGTGAGGACATGGTTTAGTGGCAGATAGGAATGGTTGGACTCAATAACCTAAGAGGTCTTTTTCAACCTAGTGATTCTATAATAATGGGTAATCCCAACACCGGGAAACAAATCAAGTTGTCTTTGATGCCACACAGCAAGTGAAAGGAGGAGCAGAGTCACACTCGCATCTCCTGGGATTCTGGCCCTGTAATGGTCAGCATGGTTCTGGTTCCCGAAGTCTCAGTCCATGTAGTGGGTGTAGCTCATACTTCTTTACTGTTGCCTTTCTGGTTCTGTGCGATACTCTCATCTGGGACAGAAGATCCCCTGAAATGAGATTTTGGCTGAGAACTGGTGGAACTTTTCTGGATCCATAGATCTGTTTCAGTCCAACTTGCTGATGTCCAAGAGATTTGTGACATATTTTCAGAGTAGATTGTAAAAGTTGGAGTGTTTTGATGGTGACAGCCCTCTGCCGTATTTTAAAGAACTGTTAATACAGACAAGGGGAAATTGTGCTCATCGATTTGTGTACGTAGCTGGCTATTCTTTACAAGCTGCTTTTCCCTCAAGTTGCGTCTGATGTGCCAGCGCTGTCTGCATCTCTCTTGTGTATCTCTCATGTAACTGAAGCAATAACATTGACCTCTCCTGACATCCCTATCTGTTTCTGGCCTGATGCCCTGTTTCTGTCTCTCCTATATTTTCCCCCCTGTTGTGTTGCACCAGTTTCTTTCAGTGCTCTGTGATTATCTAGGAGGATAAGGTTTTGGACTGATGCCTAGCTTGTGTCTCTTTGTATCTCTCTCCTCTTTCTTCTGCCCTTTCCCCACCTTTCTTATACAGGTCTTGTTCAACGATGTGTTGTTATCCAACGGGATGAAAACGGATTTGGGCTGACAGTTAGCGGAGACAATCCAGTCTTCGTGCAGTCCGTCAAAGAAGGTAGGTGGACTTGCTTGATGCGCCGGCCAGAGAGCAGCCTAAAGGTTTTTCATGTGAACCAAAGAAACGTGCATGAGCTGGAGGAGAGGGAAAACCCCAAATGCCTTCCTCACGGGTGGGATGGCTGTAGCTCCAGAATAGATGTGCAAGGACAAAGCGTGTTACACTGTTGGGGGGCAGTGAGTTGCCTCCTTAGTGTCTGATGTATTTGGAAATGACCACTTGCATCTGAGAGGAAGGAAATGACTCCTTGAAACGTAGTGGGATTGCGGCTTGGTGTATCCACTGCAAAATAAGAACAGAACTGCTCCAGTCTGGATACTGGTAGATTTTAATTTGTTAGAAAGAGAGAAAGCTTGGATTGGGTGAGTGTGAGAAGTAGCTTTGCACGCAACTACAGAAGTGCTGAAACTGTTTGCTTTGAATAGTTCTGTTGAAATCGGAAGTAAATGGTTTCTTGCCTTTCTAGATGGAGCAGCAATGCGGGCTGGAGTGCAAACAGGTGATAGAATTATCAAGGTAAGGGCATTCAAGTCATTGGAGAAATGGATCCCTTGTATTACATGAGCTTTTTCCCTGAAAGAATGCCATTGATATGTCTGCTGTGGGGTTTGCATTTACCTATGAGGTAAAATGAACTCCGTTTCTGTGTTCTGGGAATACCAGAACTGTAACCACTGAGAGCCCGCTGCTGAGTGTTAGTTTTGTCGTGGAGATCATTCTCATTTCAGAACTTCATGGAGCAGTTCAGCATCCTACAAGGTTGAGGTGTCACACATACAGTAAAGCCAGAAGTAGCAGGGGAGAGAAGGAACAGACATTCATTAGTAAATGAGTAGTAATAATTAGTAAATAAATAGTCACCTTGGATTATTGCTTTTCCCCTAACTGCCCCCAGATCAGTGTTCTCTTTTAATCCCAAACAACAAGAAATCAAGTCAGTAACTAAAAAAAACCCGTCTAAACTATTGCTACAATAGGCTTTGTATTTAAGGCTTTGAGCAACCTGATCCAGTGGGAGGTGTCCCATGGCAGGGGGGTGGGACTGGGTGATTTTTAGGGTCCCTTCCAACCCAAACCATTCTAAGATTCTGCAAAATAATAGTTCTGATACAGCAGCTGCTGACACAGAGCTGGGATTTCAACCAGGCATTTAAATTGATGAATTAAATAAGCTACACTGTTTTTTTTCCTGCCCAGAGGTGGATTGTTCGGGCTTTTTTTGTTTGAGCGCTTGTTTTCTCTGATATGTGTGTTTAGTTTTCTTTGAAAGATAAACTGTTTCTCTGTTAGTGTCTTGAAAGACATAGTAATGGAGATGGGGGGGGAAGAAAACGTTGCTCCTCATTCTATGTGCGTATTGTGTAGTCTGTGAGTACCTTGGTTGGAAATCAGTAGCTAAGTGCTGTTAACTTTCTCTTCCTCCTTACCCCCAGGTGAATGGCACTCTGGTAACACACTCAAACCATTTGGAGGTGGTAAAGCTGATCAAGTGTAAGTAAAGGCAGGTGGTTGCTATTTTGGTCACTGTGCTCTTATAAAGCAGGAAAGGCAGAATTTTAAAGCACCCGTGGCCAGTTCAGCTCTCAAGGGGCAAAGCTGAAGTCTAACCATGCCGAGAGATAAACAGAGTGGATGAAATAGTGAAGTGAAACTGACATCTCAAACTTGAGCTGATAGATCCTTCTGCAGTTTCTCCTTAGCTTGCTGTTCAAAGTTACCATCAAACCTTGCATACACATCTTCCTATCTTTTGATTCCACCTTAAATACCAGAGCCATTCAGGCACTCTTAATGTAGATTACTCTGGGATGCTTGCAAAGTACTGGCATTGCTAAAGGAAGTGTTTCTTGGTTGATTTTCTTGTACAGTGAGGAAGGTGGTAGTGGTTCCTTCCACCCTTGCAGGGTTTATTTTGTGGCATGAGCGTGTGGATACTGTAAATGTTACCTGAGAGACTAGAAATTGGATTGTGTGTTTTCATGAAGGATGATTATCATGAAGGTTTTTGGATTATCTGAAAATTAAGCAGAGATCTCTAAAACAGAGCTGACAGTGCTCTCAGGTTCTCTGCTTTGAAGAATCTAAGGGGTGAAGAACAGTCTGAGTTTTGTCTCCAGAGTGAAATGGCAACCAGAGAAACAGCAACCGTAGAAGTCTGCAAGCGCATCTGAACTGTGAATTGTTCTTCTCTCCCTGCAGCGGGTTCCTATGTAGCTCTAACTGTTCAGGGGCGCCCGCCGGGGTCGCCCCAGATTCCATTAGCTGATTCAGAAGTGGATCTGGCAGCGTTCGGGCATATGTCTCCCATCATGACATCTCCCCATTCGCCTGGCACATCGGGAAACGCAGAAAGGATCACTAGCCCAGTGCTTATGGGGGTAAGATTTAAAGCTCTCTTTCCAAAGAACCAGCATAGCAGGAGAAGAAGAAGAAATGTAGTTCTGTATTTCTTTTCTTGAATTGTTTTTTTTGCTTCTTGCACAAATCACAAATGGGATTTGGAATATTTATCCTGCCACCCAGTGGGCATTTAATCACATGAGGGAAAAAGTTAGAATATCGAGTCCTGTCTGAGATAACACAGATCATGTTGAGGCGTTATTCACAGGTTGTCTTTGAGATACACTGGAATTTGTGTGAATTGAGTTTATAGCTTGTCTGGTCCAAGCCAGTTGTGCTGTAACTTCTTAAAAGAAGTGGATTGTAAGGTGTGCAGACATGTGGCAAAGAAGAGCAGGGAAAGCAAATGAGCAAATGCTTCTGATCGCTCTTTTTTTTTTCTTTCATGTTGATAGCTATGTTCAACAGTAGGAAAGAATGAGTAGGATAGGATTTAGTAACTTGAATTGCTTCTTATAGGGTTTTTCAGAGCCCGTGTTTAGGAAGTAGATAAAAAGTGGGCATATCCAGTTTCCTTATCTCTCTTCCTAGCTCCACCAAAATCCCCTGAACCTTAATTTCTCTGTGTTTTCCAGGAGGAGAATAATATTGTCCACAACCAGAAGGTGGAGATTCTGAGAAAGATGCTACAGAAAGAGCAGGAACGGCTGCAGGTAGTGGAGTTGCATGAGTTGGAAAGGGGTGGAGGGAAGTGGGATGCAAATACAAGGATTGGCTGTTGACTCACTACTTAGTAGCATCTTCCACAGTCCCTCACATAGCTCGTGTTTCAGCTCAGCTGTTCTAGGTACTGGCCTAACACCAGAGATCTCACCGCTCTTACTGAGCAGCTCTTGAATTTTTAATCCCCGGCTTAGAAAAAAATTGTGGAAGCTTTCTTAAGTGGAAAAGTACACACAGGGTGGGGAGGCCCAGGTGGCGGCTGCCCCACCCCTGGAGGGGTTCCAGGCCAGGTTGGATGGGGCTTGGAGCCCCTGATCCAGTGGGAGATGTCCCTGCCCATGGCAGGGGGTGGGGCTGGAAGGGCTTTGAGGTCCCTTCCAACCCAAACCATTCTATGATTCTACGATATCTGTGCATCTGATCTAATCCTTGGGCAAGTGGGCATCTTTGACTTTTCCAGAGAGATTTACTGAAATCTCTGGAAAGCTGTTATTTACATGTGGCCCAGGAGAGAGAAGAGAACTGTCAGATGAACATTCTGTAGCATCTGCTTGGTAGGTGTGCAGGTGTGCTGTTTATTATTTAAAATGTGTAAATTGAATGAAGACTAATTGTAGTTCTAAGCTTTGCTATTGAGGAGATACTGAGTGGAAACTCATAACATTATTTTTCAGTCTCTGCAAGAAGAGTATAGCCGGTCAGCCACCACGAGACTGCTGAAGGAGATACAGGAAACGAAGAAGCACATTCCGCAGCTGCAGGAGCAGTTGTCCAAAGCCACAGGCTGCACTCAGGTAACAGCATGTGTCAGGCCTCTCTGTAGTGTGTTCCGGCTGAGGATTCTTGGGGGATGATGGGGTTCTGGGCAAGCAGGAGTTCCTTGCCACGCTCTTCTGTGCTTGTACAGTCAAGTTGCACCCTCTAGGGTTGAGACTTGTAATCAGGCCTGCAGAGGCTGTCAGGCAACGCAGTGCAGTGTCAGTGCTTGAAGTAGACTTTACGGAGGACTTTAAAATCATCAAAAAAACTGCTTTTAAAACAATAACTGCAGACTGTGATGTGTTCATTAGTATCTCTGTAAATGTGACTTAAACCTGTGAAGTCATTATTACAGTGGAGAACAAATAGCTGGAAGCTTAAAACAGTTTTGCTTTTGGTTTTGAAAAATAAAAGTAGGTGGTATTATTTTTCCCCTTTTCCTTCTGCCTATAACGTTCAGGCTTGAAAACTTGGTATGATTTTCTGATGTCTTCTCTTCGGAAAGCACTGCAGCCTTTTCTGGATACGTGAAGGAAGTTTTATAAAGTGAACTAACTGGTTTTTGAAACAGCTGATGTTTAACGATTGTCTCTTCAATTACTGGATTTGCTCTGTGCTGTCTCCCAACTCCCTTTTATCTTTTTAGGATGGAGTCTTATCCTCCAGGTCTGTTACGGAGTCGCTGCAGATCAGTGAAGTGGAGGCAGAGAGCAGGGATTGTGAGAACAAACTGGATTACAGTAGCGACAGCCCTTCCCGACCAAACAGCGACATTGCTGATGTGAGTCTGGAACAGCTCCATCACATTGGTTCTCTGCCTTTTGGATTTGGTTTTCTTGTGCAGATTCTTTAGGTTTACGTTGTCCTGTGTATCACACACACCCTCTGTCTCAGGAATGCTGTGTATCACTGTGTGCTGAGAACAGGCTTCTTGGTACACACCATAAGTATTTTCCTGAGGAAGCACGCAGTATTGATCTGCATGAGGGACTGGGAAGGAAATAGTGTGAGGTTTGGGTTTTTATCCAGGATTAGATTTTCCTGGCACAATCCCTGTAACCAGACAAAGAAAGAAGAATGCCAACATCTTTCTCAGAACTCAGAGTTGCCAATTAGAGCATCATTTAAGAATATGGTAATGTTTCAATTGCGGTAGCTGTGACTCATCCAGTCAGTGGGCAGGTTGCCATCAAAGTGGGGAAGAGCCTTACTTCTACCAAATAAGCTTCAATTATTGCCAATAGTAACGGCTGTTAGTCTGTTCACTCATTAGTTATCAATCTCTGTGCTCATATGGAGTGTCTTAGCATCTAATCCTTAATTAAGTCACTGTCTGATTAATTGAGAGGAATTTAGACTCTGTACTTAGGGTTTGTTGTTAACTTAAGGATGGAGGAGCTGAATTTGTACTAGCAGTTGGAAGTGAAAGGAAGGTGGGTCGGGTATTCCTCCCAAATGTGAACATTCATGACTTGATTTTGAAACATTCCTCCTCTGACTCCAAATCTGCCAAGATATCACTCATGTTTGTATATAATAAATGCAGAACAAAATTCATAGCTATCTTCTGGAAAAACTTAATCCTGTCATTATTGAGGGTGGTATTTGATTACTGGAGGTACTTGGCACATCAAACTTAGAAGCTTTTCAGTCCAAAGTGACCCTGAGGAACTTGAGGCAATAGAACTTAAGGAACTGGAGGCAATAGAAACCTTTTGAAGTTTTACACGAAGTCCAGAGTTCTACAGCCAGGGTGAAATAACTCTGTGCACCAATACAGGCTAGAAACCAACCGGCTGAGTAGCAGCCTGGCTGAGAGGAGCTGGGTGTTACTGTGGACTCGCCAGAGCTGAGCCAGCAGCGCACAGGTTGTGTAGATAAAGCCCAGTGTCTACTGGGCTACAGAGGAGTGAGGATTGCCAGGAGGTGGAGGGAAGTTGCTGGCCCCTTCAGCTGGGTGCTGGTAAGGCTACACCTGGAAAACTGAGACCATTTCTGGGAGCCTCTCTTCAGAGGGGATGTTGAGAAAAGGACCTGGTTCAAGAGCTGGCAACATCATAAAATGGTTTGGATTGGAGGGGACCTCAAAACCCATCTGGTCCCATGCCCCCTGCTTGGATCAGGGGCTCCAAGCCCCCTCCATCCTGGCCTGGAACCCCTCCAGGGGTGGGGCAGCCACCACTGCTCTGGGCAACCTGGGCCAGGGCCTCCCCACCCTCATCGTGAAAATGAATGCTACATAAACTGTCAGAAGTGATGGAGATAGCAAAGAGAAAGCTATGGACGGATGCACTAGCAGATGTTACAGCTCAGCTGTGTTCACCCGTCACAAGCTTTCCTACCAGAACTGATGCTGCAGTTGGTTATTTAGGGGTTTTTTACTAACTGTGCATGTAGGTCACGGATCTCAGTTTGGCTCTTCCCACCTCAGCTGTTCGACAGTTCAAGTCTGTGAGAAAGGAGAAGTTTTGGCTGTTGTGGCTGAAAAACTTGCTGTGCAGTTCTCCTTTTTCTGGATTTGCTGGTACTCACCAGGACTGAACTTCCTTCTTTCCCAGAGTCCTCGCAGTGGGTTGAAGGAGCGGATTTATCTGGATGAGAGCCCAGAAAAGACTGAGATTCAAGATGCTGTGAGTACAAACCATAAAGTGTCACAACAGCATCTCCTGTAATAAGCTTAGTAAAATCTTGCTGGTTTTCTTCTGCTTTTTAGGTGGAGCATGCATGAACTTTGCTTTAGAAAATAAAATGCAATTAAAGTTGTGTAGGGAAAGTTAATTAGCTAAGTAAGTGTTTACAGAGCTTAAGAGCAGACCCATTTAGAGATGAGAAGTGTGTAATCAGCAGTAAAACAGCTGGACCTAAAATAGGTAGAGTGGTTGGACGTATATTATTGCTTGAGTCCATCAGTAAATTAAACAGTCTTCTTCCTTCCACTCCCTACCCTTCTCTTCCCTCGCTCTTGACTCACCGCAGGATTCCCAGTCCATTGTTGGAAGTCCTTTATCCCGAGTGGGGCCTCAGATCATTGGAGCCGAGGATGACGACTTTGACACTGAACAGGAGCAGGTGGGAATGACTTTTAGCCTCAGCCACCCCTTTTTCCGCTCGACCAAAACTCTTCCTCTGTGCCTAAACTGCAAGTGCTCCGTGACTGTTTTTTATTGAGCAGTTCTGCTGTGTTGAATTAAGAGTTAGAGAGTGTGATTTCTGTTGCAGTGGATCTTGCCAGATAAAAGCATTTAGGGGGTTTATGACAACATGCCAGCTTTGATTCTTTCTGTTACTCTCTATTCCTTCTCATAACCTCAAGCTTTCTAGAAAGTAATTTGCCCTATTTGATTTTCTTTTTTACTTTCTGTTAAGTTCTGGTACTGTGGCTTTTGTCACATATATTCTGAGTAATTTTAGCTGCCCTCTGCTCTGAATTATATTTCATTTTATTGTACTCGGTGTTCAGGTGGATATTTAGAAGGAGCGTTCCTGTTGTAAGCTCTTCCTGGGATGTTAGAATGGCATTGCAAAAGTTCTGGAGTTGATCAGGTTTTATTTTAATGAAACAAATGAGGAGCTAAGCTGTCAGAACAAAGCTTCTTGCTTTTTCTCACAGCAGCTTTCTTGAATAATTCAAATAGTTTCTGTGTATCTCTGCAGATTAATGGACAATGCAGCTGTTTCCAGAACATTGAGCTCCTGAAATCTCGCCCAGCTCACCTGGCTGTTCTTTTGCATCATGTGGTGTCCCAGTTTGACCCCGCAGCATTGGTAAGACGTTCTGGAATTGTTTCCCTGGCCCAAAGCGTTAGTTGTAACCAGAGTGTATCAGGATCTCCTTGTTCTTGTGGAGTATTGTCAGTGAGATGGCTGGATCAGCACGGAGAGAAGTGCAGATCCTGTCTGGGCATAGAGTGTTCTAGATAAATGAAGAGTAGCATGAGGACAACTGTCTCACTTACATTTACCTGTTTACAAAGAAATATTTAGCTCTTGAAAACACTTCATTCCTCCCGAAGTTGGTGGGAGTAGTTTTCTATGGGGAAGGTCTGATCTCTCTCCAATCTCACCGCCTTTCCCTTCTCCTCTGATAACCTAATTGAGGTTACCTGAGCAATCTGGATGGCTGAAGGTAGCTAGGAGTAGTTTCCATCCAGCAATGCTGAATTCCTTGAGATATTTGACAGAATACTTGGGCTTAGGGCTTTTAGAAGAGTTCTCATGGCGTGGCTGAATTTCTTCTCCTCCTGTTCCCCACAGTTGTGCTACCTTTACACGGATTTGTACAAGCAGACCAACTCCAAAGAGACTCGGCGTGTCTTCCTCGAGTTTTACCAGTTCTTCTTGGACCGAGCTGCAGTAGGTTCCAGTCATTCCTCTCATTTTCAAGCTTACCTAGCTAGTTGACTTGTACCGTTCTCCACTCTCCTGAATTTAAGTCCTCCAAAATAAAGCTTAAGTGTTACGAGTGAACACAGCAAGATAGATGGTGTGGTGCCTCACAGGGCTGGTAACTCGATAAATCACAGACAATGCATTGATGATAGGAGAAATACCATTGTGATCTATAAGCAAGCTCTAGCTGTTATGCATTGCCTTTTAGTTAATAATTGCTGCATATATTGGTGTGGCTCTTGCAAGGATTGGCGAATTGTGTGTGTCTGTCGGAGAGCCTGAGAAACTTCTTTACAGTCATGCACTGGACTGCCAGGTGGCATAGCAGTGGCCACCACGTGTTTAGATGAAGTAATCCTTGTGTAATGTATATATGAGAGTATCCCTCTTTAAACCATCAGGTGCTCAGGTTGTATGATTTTGGCTTTTGATGGGATTTTCTTGTATGTTTTGTACGGTGTGTTTTGTCCAGGAGGTGTTGGTTGTCTGTGTGCTCCCAACCTTTCTTTTCTTTTGCAGAATCTAAAAGTTCCAGTTCCAGATGAGATCTCCTTAGAACTAGGTAGGGTGCTCTTGCCTTGCGTATTTATTTCTCCAGTTTCTTCTGTCTGAGGTGGTCAAAGCGAGTTTCTGAAATGCACTCGGGGTTACTTTGAACATAGGGCATCCTGTCTTATAGGGAGAGACAAATAAGTACTTCTTACCTTTTCTGGGGAGGGATTAATGCATTCTCCAGTAAATCAGTGAGTGGTGGAAGCGCTGGCCGCGTTGGCATGGGCATTTTTAGTACAATAATGGATGTGACCAAATCCACTCACACTTAATGCGTGGAAGGTCCTCTTAATCAGCAAGTGAAAGGCAAAAAGGTTAAAGTATCCATGTGAGTGACTATTCTAAGGTGGCGAGGACTGTTCTCAAAAGAATATTAACTTTTTCTTCTTACTTACAGACAGAAGGCGGCCAGAACTCCTTCCTGAAGAGCTTCATCGCCAGTTTATACAAACTATGCAAGATAAAGTCTGTCCAGAAGTTCAAAGGAATCTGGAAGATTTCAGGTGATAGCAGTTGTCTGTGTTGTTGTCGTTTCAGTCATACCTGCCCTTGGTCAATCTGTCTGATACTGGGGAAGTCCAGACTCGAGGAATTTAATAAATAATCTTGCAATGAATGGAAAGATACCACTGAAGAGGGACTCCAGGGTCTCTCTGTGACCGATCCTTGAATGTTTTTTGACACTCTGTTGCAAGTAATCAATTGCATGATCAATTTTAGAACTTGGATTCTTTGTTCCTTGAAGCTCTTAGAGGCAATTTGAGAATATTGCTACTTAGGTGATGTTATATAGATCCTTTTTACTAATTGTAATTATAATCGGCTTATAACTTTTATTTTGCTTCTCCTTTTTTACCTTCCCTCTCCCCTTTGGGCATGGAATAATCCACTTTAGAAAGCTGTCATGGGCATAGTGTAGAATTTGATCATTAATATGCCCTTTCATGTGGAGTCATGAGAGCTCTGTGCCAAGATGAGACATTATACCAAGACAGGCATTCAATAATGGACTTTTTCATACCTAAAACTGTCAAAATCCAAGTATATGCTTCAAATATACAACCTAGTATGCTGCTGAAAGAGTAACTGCATTTTCTTGACCCTCACGATGGCTGCCTCTCTTGATAAATGTCATACAACTTTATCCCTCTGCCAAAGGCAATCCTAGCTATGTTCTACAGTGAGTGCAAAGGTCTGGAGCAACGTCGTGAATTCTTCATTTTTAGACAGAAAGCAATAACGAAATGTGTTTAACATTCTGAATGTCAAGGGGTTGCATTTCCTCACTGCAGTTCAGAATTCAATTTCAAGGGATGCTTCCCTCTCCCTCTTTATTTAGGCAGAAACGTAGTATGGGATTGACCCTGGCCGAAGGAGAGCTAACCAAGCTGGATGCAGAGAGAGTTCGTGACCGGAATGCGGTGGAGAAGGAAAGAGCATGTGCAGAACAGATTATTGCTAAAATCGAGGAAGTCTTGTGAGTAACAGCAAGCATAATTGAGTAAAAAGGGTTATTCCCTGAATCTGACAAAATGAAAGAAAAGGGATGGTGAACTAGAAGTTATTTGACATCACTACGTTTACAATACTTCCTCTGTTTGCTGTCAGCATGTGTTTGAGTGATGGTAGCCAAAAGGAAGGTAGTAGTGAGGCCCTGGCCCAGGTTGCCCAGGGAAGTTGAGGATGCCCCATCCCTGGAGGGGTTCCAGGTCAGGCTGGATGGAGCTTGGAGCCCGTGATGCGGTGGGAGGTGTCCCTGCCCATCGCAGGGTGTGGAGCTGGATGGTTGAGGTTCCTTCCAACTCAAACTATTGTATGATTCTATGATCTTTTCAATGGCATAGGAAATGATTCCATTGTCAACTTGTGCATTTTTAGGTCGGAATCCTTTTCTCTGTTGTAGAAATTTATAGCTTCAGAACCTGTTTTTAATTTTAATGGGAGCTGGATGCAATTTTCCCAGCTGAACCTTCATTTTTTGATTACTTCCCCTGCACTGGGACTTTCTGATGTTCTAAGGCTCTTTGAACACAACTGTTGATGCTCTGGGTGGATGTGACTGGGTGTTAATTGGGTTTTGAGTTTCATTTTTCAATTCTTTCTTGTTTTTAGGATGACGTCTCAGCCTTTGGAAGAAGACAAGAGGTAATGGAAGTTGTTTGGGCTTAGTCTGTGAAATAAGGACTGCAGAGCTGATGCTTGTTCATGCTGTTCTGAGCAGACCAAGACAGCCCTCTGCTGGCTTTAGCCACAAAATCGTTTTCTAAATTCCCTAGCATAATTAATTTGACTTCAGAGCACTGACCTCTTGCTCTCAGCCTCCTCTTATTCTGAAGTGTGTTGCCTTTGTTTCAGATCTGAAAAAGTTACTGTTGCTGCGAGTTCATGTTTTTGTGGTTTTCTTTTGTAGCTGTTTCAGTCTGGTCTAACATTTATTTTCCACATGTGCCTTGCCTTGTTCAATTTGATCATATACACCCATCTGGGTAGCTTTTATTATAAGCAACCCTAGGTTTATACCTATTTTTACCATGCCTCAAAGCTATAATGTGACTTCAAATCTTTATTTAGTACAACATTCAGGCCCTTCTGTGTAATTCTCAAAATTCTGCTTTTACCTCCCAGGCTGGTACACCTTCAATATACTCCATCTTTTGTTTACAGGTGGACAAATTCTGATAGTGGCTGAATCTTTCCCATTGCCTGTGATGGTTTCTTTCATATGAAAAGGAAAAAAAGATGCCACATTCTTTTAATCTAAAATCATTCCTTTCTCAACAGAACCTTTGCATTTCACCTTTTTCATTTCCTTCACAAAGGATATTTTCCCCAGTGCATTACTCCTTATCCTCTATCTTCTTTTGGTTTGTATCTCCTTGGCAGTTCCACAATGCAATATGTGATTCTGACTTACATGAAACACCTGGGAGTCAAAGTTAAAGAACCTCGAAACCTGGAGCAGAAGCGTGGCCGGATTGGTTTCTTGCCAAAGATCAAGGTAGTGGTGTTGTGGCCTGAGTGCTATTGTTTAAAGCTGCCCGGCATGTGTGCTTTGTTAGAAATCAGGCTGCCCAGAGCAGGGGTGGCTGCCCCATCCCTGGAGAGGTTCCAGGCCACGTTGGATGGGGTTTGGAGCCCCTGATCCAGTGGGAGGTGTCGCTGCCCGTGGCAGGGGGTGGGAATGGATGATCTTTAAGGTCCCTTCCAACCCAAACTTTTCTGTGATTCTACATCAAAATCCACTTTGGCACAACACATTGGTAGCATTTACAGTCTTCGTTGCTCTGTCAAGAGGATCTGGGATTGCTGATCTGCTCAGAAAAGCCAATAGTTAAAACTGGGTTCTACATATGTTTTCAGACACCTGAATTAGAAATTAGCTGCTTTCTTTCCTCTTTTATCTGCATCCCTGAACTCTACCTGCTTGTTTTGCACTTTCCTGACCTTATTCAAACTTTGGGTGAGAAATGTTTCTTATAATACAAACTTGAATCACTTGAGGACCTTGTTATGGCTCATCAGGCTATTGGCCTGTATACTTTAGTTTTCTTCTTGAGAAACTTACCCAAAACCTTGTGCTTTGTGACGCAGAAAAGCTACTCTTCCTGCCACCCACACTCTCCCAGTTATATAATGGATTTTTCCGCTGAAACTCCGCTCTGTGGGTGTGTTCAGTTGTCTCCCCCAGTATGGGGGTGTATCTGGTCACAGCAACTACTTATTTTCATCAGCATTTCAGCTTCCTCTGAAATTTGACTGTTACTTCTGCACTGACAGTGTGAAAAGGTTTGATCAGGTGTTCCGCAGCCTCTCCAAAGTGGCAAGAGAAGTTTTATTTCCATCTCCCAGACAGAGCCTGAATGCCTGGGGAGGTTTGGAGCCACAGGATGATGTGTCTTAGAGAAACAAGGTGCTACTGGTCACCATAAATTGGTCTCTTACCCTACGAAGGAGTGTGGTTTGCAGCTCCTGCTAAGTTGAAAACAGGCTGTGCGAGTTTTTGCTCGTAAGGATCTATGTCTTAAGGTGCTGCAGCTTCCTGCTGCCAACCCCTGTTACGCACCACTCCGTGTGCAGGCTGTCTTTGCCTCTAGTGCTGCAGGGTGTTGACCTCTCAATAGCTTGTTAGAAATAAAATCCTCTTGTACTGAACTCCAGGAGTTTAAAAAATAAGTCTCAGTAAAAAACTGGATCTGAAGAAATGATTGATCTCTTTGCTTTGCTTTCTCTTGATGTGTATTAATGCAGCAAAGTATCAAGAAGGAAAAAGAAGGAGAGGAAAAAGGAAAAAGAAGAGGATTTCCTAACATTCTGGGCCCACCAAGAAGACCAAGTCGACATGACAGCAGTGCAAGTATGTCAGACAAGGATATATATCTTCCCTAACTCCTAGTCTGAAAGCCACATAAGGTCTGTTCTGTCTTTTAAAAATCCACGCTAAGAAGACTCGGTAAACTTTTTGGTTTTAAAACATGTTTTCAAAGACACACCAACCTAATTTTGCCCAGAAATGCTTTCTCTTCATCGCTAGAAACAGATAAAAGCACTTTCAGCAATATAATGGCTGTTTGTTCAGTTGGCAGGGCCATGGAAATGCAGAAGCCCCGCCATCCCAAGCACTCACCTACAGCGTCTTCTGTGAGCCCAGAGCCACCGGATTCTAGCAAGATGCGCCAGAGTGGGTCCTCCAGTGATGGAACGGATGCACCGTACCAACCTGCCAACCCAATGTCTCCTTTGGCAGTGGGTCCCTTTTCCTCTCCAGAGGGAAGCAAGGACAGCGAAACAGGTAGGATGATACTAGCAAGGAAGAATGGTTAGAGATTGTGTTGTGAATGGGATATGCAAAGCACAGTTCTGATGCAACAAACATGACCTTCCTCACCTTAGTCATCTTTCCTGACTTAGTCTTTGGTTCAAATGGTGAAATCTTATCTTGACCAGAAGTTGTTGTCAGGTGGGTTCTATCACTGTGGTATTGAATCATCTAACAGGAAAGAAGACTCTCAGGTTCCTGCTTTGGAAACACAAGACCACGTCGTCTGGAAATATTTGTCACTGAGTTTTCTCGTACCAGCCTAGGAATTCATTTCCTCCAGCTCTGCGCTGAAATGAAGCTGTGAATCACAAAGCTATTGAGAGCCTGTGAAGTTCTCTGATGTACTCTGATTTGATAGGGTTCTTGACATTTCCTTCTGACTCTTTCTCTAGGTTTGAAGCAGGCTGGAGATGCTCCACCTGCTAATGACTGTGTGGATAGCACACCCCGCACGCCTAATAACACCTTTGAGTTCCCATCTCCGTTGGAAAACTTGCAGGAGGAGGAGGGAGAATCGGAGAGGTAACTATAGTGCCCTGATCGCTTGAGCCTTGGGAGGGAGTTGATGGGGTGATGGCTGTTGAAGCTTAGTCCATAAAACTGTTAGTGACATCATTTGTATTAAACATTATTGGGATAAATAGGATGCTGGTGCGTGTCTGCTGCCATGGTAGTACTAGAAAACCGGCTACCAGGAGGGTGGGGCTGGCAGAAGGGTGAAATGTTCCAATTAGGAGGTAAGGCCTTCACTCTGAAGTTACACTGAATGTCTGAGTGGGGCGAAATTCTTGCATGATCTTCCCTAATAGTTGCTTTTATTCTTTGCAGAATGGTTGACATGGGAACACCAAAGCCTTTCCGCAAGTGAGTATGCTTAGAAATGTTACAACTTCACTGAATTTGTTTAGATTTTAAGAGGTTATGAAGTAGAGTGCGGTAGTGTTCCTTGTTCTGAGCCAGTGCAATTGTCTGCGTGATGTTTCTTTTACTTAAATATTATGAATATATATGAAACAAGATAAAATATATGAAATGAGACACTAGCCTCCATGTATAGAGCTTCACTGGAGCAAATCATGTGCAGATAAGCCCTTTGATCTACCAAATATAGTGATATTTCTATCCTCTGATTTGAAGCGATGGGTTAGGAAGCTGAAATATCCCCATTTTCTTTTTAAATCACTATATTGCTCTTAGCTCTGTATCCGCAAATAAATGGAGCAAAGAAATTGTAACCTGCCCTTTCACCAATATGATATTTGACTTCAAGCAAATTAGTTTATCTGTATCATTAAAAGGAGGGTTGTGGGAATATTGTAAGAACAGGTATTCATTCCTAGTTGTTCTGTAATATTAGAAAATGTGCCTATAGGTTCAGACATCTATCAGCCTCCAGCTGTTATGGAAAGGATATTACATGCTTTACAACTGAGATATATATATATATTCCTTAAATTCATGCCTAAAATGGGAAATATCTGACATGTTCTTTTATGTTAGGATGGACAGCGTTGGTTTCGCAGATGTACAAAGTGAAGACGAACTGTATGATTTTGACGTGGACGTGGACCCTCCCAACTGGCAGCAACTTGTGAGCCGAGAAGTGTTGATGGGATTGAAACCCTATGAAATCAAACGCCAAGAAGTGATTAATGGTGAGATGAATGGTTTTTCCTTGCTCACCAAGCACAAAGTTGAAACCTGTCCTCTGGAGCTCTGAAGCTCTAGGTCTGCTCAAAGTAGTTGCCATCTGTTACTTGCACAGTTTGTGTGTGTGAAACTTGCACTTATTACTGGTAAGTATCCTGAGTTGTGACTGATTTAGAGTTTAGGAAAAAATATAAAGAATATTAAGTGCTTTGACACTAAAAAGCCAATCTGCAGTGTTGTGGAAGAAAGCAAGAGGCACTGCCTGGACAGTTGAGAAGTGTAGGGTGCAGATGGAAAGCTACTACCAAAATTCATCTGCAAAATTTCATCTCAGTTTCAGGTCTTGCAGTCCTGCAGGACGCTCTGTGTGGCCGTATGAGCTGCTGAGAGCTCACTGTTTGTTTGGGGTAAAGAGCCATGAATCAGTTGGCTTCTCTGTTCTTTTCAATATGGAAGTATAGCAGAGCACGGCTCTGTTCTGGAGCAAGCTGGAATGTGGGCCAGCAAGGGGAGTGTTGGTGAGGGACTGTTCTAAGTTCGTGCTTGTTTGCTTCACATTTGGATCCACACTGCCACATCTCTTTAAGCAGGCAGTTACAATCCTGCTCTCCCCTCTCTCTTCAGAACTGTTTTACACTGAGAGAGCTCATGTCCGCACGCTGAAGGTTCTGCATAATGTCTTCTACCAGCGTGTTACCCGGGAAGGGATCCTCAACTCCAGCGACAAGCGGAAAATCTTTTCAAATCTGGAGGATATCCTTGGTCTTCATGGTAAGAGCAGCTGAGGAGCCGTTCGGTTTGGGAGTCTTGGCTGGAATTCTGGAATCAAATATCTGAAAAATTTAAGCAAATGACCCTGAAACAAGAGGCAACCTGGTGCAGCACTTGGGATAAAGAAGAATACTACAGCTGTTCTTCCTTTTGCATGTGTTTTTTCTGGTTCTGATTTACAAAGATATTTTGATAAGGATTGTGTGCATCCAGTGTATCAAACACCTGCTTTTTCTTTCTGTGTACATGCTCCCTTGTACTGATTCCTGCTTTGATGAAAGGAGCAGTGCTTTGATGAATAATCCTTATGGGTCAACAATCAAAAGGTTACACTTGCTGTGGAAGAGAACGTGAAAACAAGCCTGAAAGGATTGATGTCTTGCAGGTGGTTTTGAAGGGCACTGCTTTCTAATTGTTTAGACAAAGGACTGTTCAGAATCAGAACTTCAGCTCTGCCACTGAATAATCAGCGGTATCATTTCATCAGGTGGCTTGAAGTGTGTTCTGCCTCATTCCTGTATCTTTAAAAGGGCAGTGATATTGAACCTCAGAACTAAGGCTGGAAAGGTTCGTAAGGGTCGTTTGAAGATGAATGAGACAGTATCAATCAGGTTGGAATAGACCTTTCAGGTCATCAAGCCCAACCATAAACCTCACGCTGCCAAGTCTACCACTAAATATGTCCCTAAGCACATAACGTGTCCACACGTCCTTTCAATCCCCTTCAGGGGGAACAAAGGGATTACTTCAGGATATAATTCCTTCAGAAAGGAGTTACTTCAGGCTCCCCTTCAGGGATTTAAAAGATGCCCTGGGCAGCCCATCCCATGCAAAAGAGTTACGTAAGATTTTATTGGATTTTCTGTTAAATTTATTATGTTTCAGGACATTTTTAAATTTTTCAATTTAACTGAAACTATTGCAAATCTAATCTTTTCCTAGATTTGCTTCTATTGAAAAATGCTGAGCAACATTAGTAACATTTCCTTTTTCTTTTTTTCTCAAAGTTGCATTGAACGATCAGATGAAAACTGTCCGAAAAAGGAACGAGACTTCTGTAATTGGCCAAATTGGGGAGGACTTGCTTTCCTGGGTAAAATCCTTTATTTATTCTCTTGTACTTGAAAACCAGATTTCATAGAATGACAGAGGCAGAGGTTAGTGAAGGTGATTCCCAGCTAATAGGAACGAAGGGTCTTTGAGTTGTCTTTTCTGTGGAGCCAACACAGAGCTGCAGAATGAAGGTTGAAAGGAAGCAGGAAGAACTCATAGGATTTTCGTTTGGCTGGAGTTTAGGGTAGTTTAAGGAAGAAAAAAAATCATTTCCTTATGGTGTGTGGGTAGGGAATAAAGGTAGTTTTGGAGACCTAAAGATTAGAGTAGGATTTTGAAAATCGTAGAATAGTTTGGGTTGGAAGGACCCTAAAAGCCCATCCAGTCCCACCCCTGCCATGGGCAGGGACACCTCCCACTGGATCAGGGGCTCCAAGCCCCATCCAACCTGGCCTGGAACCCCTCCAGGGATGGGGCAGCCACCACTGCTCTGGGCACCCTGGGCCAGGGCCTCACCACCCTCACAGCAAAACATTTCTCCCTAAGATCTCATCTCACTCTCCCCTCTTTCAGCTGAAACCGACCTCCCTCATCCTATCCCTGCACTCCCTGATCAAGAGACCCTTTCCATTTATTTCTGCTCTGCTCCTACTGACAATGGAAACACAGCACTGTATTCTTCCTTTGGATCAGCAGTGCATTTGTGGAAAGTATGGGATGTGATAGGGCTGGAGACAGGAGAACTCTAGAGTTTGAGATGAAAAGGGGCTCCTCAGTAGACTGGGAAGATAAGGCCTTAAAGATAGAGTGGAAATTCCTTCTCTTATTGTGCCAGTAATTCCTGTCTTCCTTGGTGAGACCAGTTTTGCTACATGGCTCTGTATCTATTTGAAGTGGCACATGCTGAACTTGAATCCGTCTAAATTTGGTTTTCTTGGCTTTCTGGCACAGTTTAGTGGACCAGCGGAGGAGAAGCTGAAGCATGCAACTGCCACCTTCTGCAGTAACCAGCCCTTTGCTCTAGAGGTCATCAAATCACGCCAGAAGAAGGACTCTCGCTTCCAGACTTTTGTGCAGGTGAATTTTATGCGACGGTTTGAGCTGCTTGAGGATGTGGCTGGTGGCCAGCACAACATAATGAATGGTTGTAGATAAAGTTATTATAATTAATGACATCATGTCTAACATTGTCTTCAGATTGGGATCATTACCAATACTGTATTTATCTCTGTTAATCGTTTCTGGAAGGAGGAGCCTTTAATTCAGGGGAATACAGAATGTTCTGATAGAATGCGGGGAAGCACGTGCTGTCCCAGGCAGAGGAGGCATCTCATTTGAGGTGGCAGTTTCCCAAGGATGAGTATTTCTGTGGGGAGAACTCCTTACTGTAGTGCAATTTTTGCTGCGTGCCATGGGCAGAAGGTGGATGATAAATACCTGTTCTGCCTGCCAGGAAAGGGGCTTGAATACCTGTGGCATTCGGAGGACAGAACATTATCTTCATTACCACCAGCTGGGGAGAGCTTGGGTAATCATAGAACCATGGAATGGTTTGGGGTGGAAGGAACCTTAAAGCCCATCCAGTTCCACCCCCTGCCATGGGCAGGGACACCTCCCACTGGATCAGGGGCTCCAAGCCCCATCCAACCTGGCCTGGAACCCCTCCAGGGATGGGGCAGCTACCGGTGCTCTGGGCAACCTGGGCCAGGGCCTCCCCCCCCCTCATCGTGAAGAATTTCTCCCTAATGTCTAGTCTAAATCTTGCCCCTTCCAATTTAAAGCCATTCCCCCTTGTCCTGTCACTGCAGGCCCTTGTAAAGAGCCTCTTCCCAGCTTTCCTGGAGCCCCTTTCCATACTGGAAGCTGCTCTAAGGTCTCCCTGCAGCCTTCTCTTCTCCAGGGTGAACAAGCCCAACTCTCTCAGCCCATCCTCATATGGGAGGTGCTCCAGCCCTTGATTGTCTTCATGGCCTCCTCTGGACTCACTCCAACAGTTCCATATCCTTATGTTGGGGATTGCAGAGCTGCACACAGGCCTCCAGGTGGGGTCTCACGAGAGCGGAGTAGAGGAGGAGAATCGCCTCCCTCATGGGGGTTGAGGTTATATTGAAAAATGGGCTGGAGTTTTGCTGTAGTGCAACAGCCAAAACTGATAACCTCCCTGTGTGAGGGTGAGATTGATTGGAGGTGGAACCAGGCCTCTTGTGCAGTAATGAGAGAAGGAAGCTGCTGCTTTTGCTATGAGCCTTTCCTAATTGTGGTTGTGAACGGAGAGGGGATGCGTTATCTGAATGATAGATCTTGGCATTTCTTGTCTTGTATTTAATTACTGGAAAGTGAAGTAATAGACGTTTATGCGATGAATAGATGCTACACGTTCAGGTAATTATAGTCTTAATAAAAATGACAAATGTAGTTATTGTGCTGTTTAATTGTAGGATGCTGAGAGTAATCCGCTGTGTCGCCGGCTGCAGCTGAAGGATATCATTCCCAAGGAGATGCAGAGGTTGACAAAGTACCCCCTTCTGCTGGATAACATTGCAAAGTACACAGGTAAAGCCTCTCTGCTCAGGTTTGTGTGTGCATCTTGGCAGTTCTTCCGGGCAAATGTGGTTTCAGAGGATAGAAAAACGGAACGATCTTAAGGGTCGTGATCTGTTTTCACGGTGACCTCACTGCTGCTTGCCTCAGGAGGGCAGATTAAAAAAGAAAAATAATAATAATCTAATAATAAAATCTAGTTTTTGTTTCTAAATTAAATTAATTTTCTTACCAAGGAAAAAAATTCAGTGCAAGGTAAGTGAAGGATGGTCTGCATTAGGCTGTAGAATATAGAAACATAGAATGGTTTGGGTTGGAAGGGACCTCAAAGCCCACCCAGTTCTACCTCCTGCCATGGGCAGGGACACCTCCCACTGGATCAGGGGCTCCAAGCCCCATCCAACCTGGCCTGGAACCCCTCCAGGGATGGGGCAGCCACCACTGCTCTGGGCACCCTGGGCCAGGGCCTCCCCATCCTAACAATGAAGAATCCCTTCCTAATGTCCAATCTAAATCTTACCCCTTCCAATTTAAAGCTATTCCTCCTCGTCCTGTAACTCCATGGCCTTGTAAAAACTCCCTCTCCAGCTTTCCTGGAGCCCCTTTCCGTACTGGAAGCTGCTCTAAGGTCTCCCTGCAGCCTTCTCTTCTCCAGGCTGAACCACCTCAACTCTCTCAGCCTGTCCTCATATGGGAAGTGCTCTGTCCCTCAGGTCATATCTGTGGCCTCCTCTGGACTCACTACAACAGTTCCAAATCCTTCTTATGTTGGGGATTGCAGAGCTGCACACAGGCCTTCAGGTGGGGTCTCACAAGAGTGGAGTAAAGGAGGAGAATCCCCTCCCTCACCCTGCTGGCCATGCTTCTTTTGATGCAGCGTTTTTCATGTTATTGCGGAGGGTGTTCGGTTAGGTTGTGTTACACTGAAAGAGATTTGCAGCACAAAGGTGAAAATATGACTAATAATACCTCAGAATGCCTTTTCAGGTTTCTAGCAGATACCTGCTGCAGTGTCATTTCATCACTCATGGGAAACATACTGCATGTACAAGTTCACCCTAATCATAATTAGGAAAACATGTGATAGTCCATTATCTTTGATGTACTTGTTTATTTGCCTGTTAACTGAATTCATAATGTGGCTTCTGGTAGGGAGAATTGATGGGGTTTACCTCTTTCTATCTGCTTGGGATCAAGTGGCGTTGGCTGGAAAGATAAGTCTTGCTGTTATCAGAGTGGGTTTTATAACCAGGCTGCCTGAATGTAGCCAGAGATACCTTTTTCCTAATCTGTTAAATAAATACAGACGATTTGGGTGGAAAAAGATAACACGCAACACATTTTTTTTTAATATTTTATGTTAAAATAAACAAAAATGTTTATGAGTAATGTAGAAGCCAGTCGTCATTTACCAAATCCGGAGACTTAGGCCACCTGCCTGTGTGTGATCTTCAGTATCCACCCCCTTGTACTGTGGTGGAATCTCATTAAAGTTCTTAGGTTTCTCAGAGTACTTCTTGGATTCACATCAGTGGAGTGAAGAGTTGTTGCCAATCCCTCAAGAAAGAGAGAGGAGCAAGTGCTGTGCTCTGTAGAGTGATCATCAGAGGGCCGGTGTCTTCTGCAGGGCAGAATGAATCCTGTCCTGTCATGAATCTACTTTTGTCAGTCCCCCTTTGAAATGCAGTGCTTTTGTTGAGATGCCCCTCCAAGAATTTAAGCTCTCTATCTCTGATTTGAGGTCAGCAAACTGCACTAAATTTCTGTGTAAGCATTATTATGTTTCCTTTTTCTCTTGCAGAACTGCCTGAAGAGAAAGAGAAAGTGAAGAAAGCAGCAGATCATTGTCGTCAGATCCTTAACCACGTGAACCAGGCTGTCAAAGAGTCGGAGAACAAGCAGGTAAGAGGTGAATGGAGTGAGCATCAAGGGTTGGGGAGAAGAGGGTTGAAGGGTAGAAGCATGTTCCAAGACACATAGAGTGACTTTATTGTGCTTAAACAAGTTTTGTGACACAAGGGTTCCTGTAAGAGGAGGAATCCTGGGCCTTTGGGAATGTGTGAAAATATTAATGACTACACTCTGACACTAGTGAGTTTTGCTAATCAAAATGACCATCTACATTACATTTTCTGAAGCATTTGGAAGATTATCAGCGTCGTCTTGACCTGTCTTACTTGAAGCAGTCTGAGGATCCCATGATGGATGAGTTCAGGGTGAGTGAAAGCACTGAAGCAAATTTCCATGTAAATAGTGATTGCAACGCTTTGGTTTATGGCTGTTTCTACTACAGTCTTCTGATGTGCAATCAAATGATCTCTGGAGATAAATATTTCTATACAAAATTTAAAACCATTAGTCTCAGAAATTTGAGGCTTGCTACCTTCTTGTTGATCCATGTGGATTAACATCTTGGGTCTATAGGGTGAGGGGGAATAGCTTTAAATTGGAAACGGGAAGATTTAGATTAGACATTAGGAAGAAATTCTTCACAATGAGGGTGGGGAGGCCCTGGCCCAGGGTGCCCAGAGCAGTGGTGGCTGCCCCATCCCTGGAGGGGTTCCAGGCCAGGTTGGATGGGGCTTGGAGCCCCTGATCCAGTGGGAGGTGTCCCTGCCCATGGCAGGGGGTGAAACTGTATGGGCTTTAAGGTCCTTCCCAACCCAAACTATGACGATTCTGTGATGACGCTTGTAAGTTTGTAAAACAAATCTTAATGGTCTGTGAGCTAATGCACTTCTGTGTCCCATAAGGCTGATAAATCTTGTTATGGATAAGTATCTCACACAGTCGCATTGTAGGTGTGCTGTTGGAAGTTGGGAGGCCTCAGGGAGAAATGAGATGTTGTGATACCGTTGGCTTTAAAAGGAGAGCTTATACGCAGGCCGTTTATGTAGGGGATCCACAAGTGTAGCCAAATAAACTAAGTCCAGTCCTAAACGTACTGCATTTCAGGGCCCTATAAATTCTTGCAGTTACGTGAGTGAAGCTGGTTACTTGCTGTCAACGTCTTTGGAGTAGGACTAACTTTAGGAAGTGTTCATGTTTCAAGTGAATGATGGGCACCAGTTGGCACTTGCAAATTGAAACGAAGTTCCAATTAGGAACCCTGTACTGTCTACACCAGGACTCTTCTCCCTTTGCGTCTGCCCCTTTTCTTCATAGTTTGTGATTCATCCCGTATTCTTATTTTTTGCCACTGTCTGTTCCTCTGTCCTGTGTAGATTCTCTGTTGTTTATGTATCTCTTCCCTATCTTCTCCAAAGTCAGTGTGTATCCAACCAAAATTTATGTGAGGCTCCTCTATAAAATTGTGCCATGTATCGTTCCACAAATAAACCCACAAGCATTTAGTTAGGAAATGAAGAACTTACTGGCAGTTATGAAATCTCGCTGTCATTGATTGTAGACTCTGTGGTTTGGAAGGAATGAGTTGTGAAAATTGTCACTTCTGCTTGCCGGCAGATCTAAATGTCACAAGCACTGAAATGACTGAAGAATCCATTGACATTATAAAGTCCATCGGATCATTGGAATGATTTGTATACCAGTATTTCATTTCGAGGCACACTTGACTTGCAAATCAAGTGCTGATGCATTAGCCAGTTGTAATACTGGAACTGCAAACTTTATATGGAATAAGGAGAAAAAAAATCCTCCCGGAAATCAAACTATGTCCTAATGATTCCATAGCTTGAGCGAGTATGAAAATTCTCTGCCTTGTGGCTCCAGCATCTGCAATGGAGCAGTGAGTGAGGAGGACTGAATCACAGAATCATTTGTTTGGAAAAGACCTTTGAGATCATTGAGTCCAACCATACCTGTCCACTGCTAAACCATCCCTGAGCACCTCATCTTCCCATCTTTTAAACCTCTCCAGGGATGATGACGCCACCACCTCCCTGGTCAGCCTCTGCCAGGGCCTGAGAACCGTTTTGGTGAAGAATTTTTTCCTGGTATCTAACTTAAACCTCCCCTGACACAACTTGAGGTCATTACCTCTCATCCTGTCCCTTGTTATTTGGGAGAAGAGACCAGCACCCACCTCCCTACAACCTCCTTTGAGGGAGTTTTAAATATTGATGAGGTCTCCTCTCAGCCCCCTTTTCTCCAGGCCAAACATCCCCAGGTCCCTCTCCTGTCCCCCATTTCTTTTTCCAGACTGGGTTTAGCTGCTTCTCTCCAAACTGGAGTGCCTGTTCTAGCGTTCCCTCTGACACTCCCATGCTTTACCATTACATGCTTCCATAGAAATGTCACAATTCTACTTTTTTTCCTTTCCCTCGGGGGCAGAACTTGGATTTAACGAAGAGAAAAATGCTTCACGAAGGACCTCTCATTTGGAAGGTTAATCGTGACAAAACTATCGGTGAGTCCTGTTTCATCAACTGACTTAAAGTTGTGTTTGTGTTGGCTGAGAAGGAGGGAAAGCGTTTCAGCAGCGGTTTCCAGTTACGATTCTTACTGCCACCTATAATAATGCGTGTGTTCCTCAGAGCTGATTAAATTATTCTTGTCAATTCTGAAATGTGCTGGAGTATCATTAAGGCCATGCAGGGACACAGCAGTCAGTCATGAGATGATCCAATTCCATCTGTAGCTTTCTGCTGGAGTTTTGATGAGGAAGATTTGCAGGCTTTGCCTGGAATGGCACAGCACTGATTACTGCCTCTGCATGAGCAATCAAAAACGCAGCCTTTTTCTGCAGGGGGGTGGTACGAAATGCTGAATCTTTAACTCATTCTGAGTTCTTTTGCGCTCTGTGCAGATCTCTACACTCTGCTTCTGGAGGACATTCTGGTTCTGCTGCAGAAACAAGATGATAAACTGGTACTGAAGTGTCACAGTAAGATCTTGGCATCAACAGCTGATAGCAAACACACCTTCAGTCCAATCATCAAACTGAACACCGTTCTGGTTCGTCAGGTGGCAACAGGTCAGTGTAACCAATTGTGAAAGCAAAAGAAGAAGCCAAAAATGAAGATTAGATCAGTTGAGTGTAGATATTCTCGTCTAGAGTCCCACAGTCAAACTTGGAAAAACGCGTAGGCTTAATTCTTGGTTGTCCAACATCTTGCTTTGTATGTATGAGCTGTTTAACTTCTTTGCATTAGTAATAAGCATAGCTTGAGTTTTAAATAGGCTTCTGAAGTACAGTACTCTGATTGTGTTAGATGAAAGGTACTCTTGAAATTATTTGGATGGAAGAGAGTAGCAATAAATCTGTTTCAGAATGGTTTGGGCAGTAATGACTCTTTTGTTTCAGGACTAATAGACTTCCTGGATAGGGAAAAATTGGTGTTTCTGTTATAGTATTGGAGGGTTAACTTCTGAACTCCTCTTTCATTGCTTTTGGTTGGGGTTATGCCCAGTTTTGGGAATTTTCGGGAAGCAATGTGGGACAAGACAACTCATTAAATTGTTCCCTCCCTTTTGCTTCAGATAACAAAGCTTTCTTCGTCATCTCCATGTCAGAAAATGGCGCTCATATTTATGAACTGGTGGCACAGACTGTGTCAGAAAAGAATGTGTAAGTAACGGGTTCAGCTCCATCTGCCGCTTGATTTGTTGTACTTGTGAGATCTTTTACATCTGCTTTGCCTGTAGGAACTGTGCAGGTGTCTGCATTACCTGAGTTCCTTCTCTAAGCTTGGCCAAAAACATAGCTATGGTGGCTGTGTAGGAATTATAGAATCATGGAATGGTTTGGGTTGGAAGGGACCTTAAAGATCATCCAGTTCCAACCCCCTTGCCATGGGGCAGGGACATTTCCCACTGGATCAGGGGCTCCAAGCCCCATCCAACCTGGCCTGGAACATCTCCAGGGATGGGGCAGCCACCGCTGCTCTGGGAAACCTGTTCCAGGGCCTCACCATTCTCATCGTGAAGAAATTCCTCCTTGTATCTAGTCTAACTCTGCCCCTCTCCAGTTTATACCCATTGTCCCTCGTCCTATCACTTTGTAAACTTTGTAAACAGCCTTTGTAACCTTTATAGCCGTGGTAAACAGCCCCTGCCCAGCTTTCTTGTAGCCCCTTCAGGTACTGGAAGGTCGGTTCTTATGCGGGGGTAGTCTCTTCTGACTTGTAGAAAGCAGGAGAGGGTATATGCATGTTAGTGTGTGTGCGTGTATATGCACACGTATCTATTACAAAACCCCAAACACGTACATACACTCAATGCTGCTGTTGTTGCTTGCTCTCTGGCTCACTCCAGCCCCTTTTCTGACACTAAAAATGCTTTTCTTTTCTCTTCTGGTCTTACCTGACCGCCTGCCACATCAGTAACTGAAATAATCCTGCATCTTCACACAGAACCCATTAGCCTTGGAGACCCATGCCAGTGTCGTAAGCACCCCCAGGCACGAGTTGGGTTCCTTAGCTAAACGTGTTTTCTCCTCTGGCAGAAATGCTTTTCTTCTAAACCATAGGCAGGGCATAGACTTATTTGTATGATACATAGCAACTGCTTCAGCGTGTCATATATAACACTCTTCAGTAATATGTGAAATGTTACTTAATGCTTGTGTATATATTTATATATAAAATAACCGCCTCGCCTGACAGCTCCTGCTAAGGTCCTGTCATTCATTTCCTTCTGCTGAAGAATATCCTGGGGAGGTGAGCGCTGCGCTGTGGTGCCTCACTTGTGGCTGCAAGATATTGCCTTGAGTATAACAATTTAAAAGAGATATTTCTCTTGATAAGAAAAGCAGGTTTAATATTAGCTGGATTTAAGAGGTGTTAAATAGCAAATTCATTATGCTTTGTGCCATGCATGTTTTTATTTGATGTTTCTACTGCAGGTGGCAGGATCTTATAGCTCAGATGGCAGGGACTGTAAAAATGGGGAGCGCTAGAAGAGTGATTCCGCTGCCGCAGTCAGGACCTGGCGAGTAAGTCAAAGTGACTGGAAGAGAAAGGGCTGGTTTCTCTTTTTCTGCTTCCCCTTCTTCTGCTCAAGGATTGCCATCCCAAGCACTGGTTCTCATGGAGCGATTCAGATCTATGTGCCTAACAGAATGTGTTCATTCTTTCCTCCCCACAGAGAAGAGCGTGAAGAAGAGGAGCAGCAGAAGCTCAAAGAGCAGCATGACATTCCTGCCAGTAGTCTACAAAGTCCAGGTGAAACAGTGCTCTGGGTAAATGGTACCCATAGGTTTGCTGTATGGAGCCGTTTCCTTGTGGGCATCTTTTGTTAGCTTTGAAGTTTTTCTGGCAAGGAATGATTTCTTTACAAGCCATGTAGAGAAGCAATATTGAACCTCTTGGAAACGTAGCTCCTGCTATTTCTGCCTGATTTATAAATTACTGGGAAAGATTCTTTCCAACCCCCCCGGAAGAATTGGCTGTTTACCGAGTCCATGCTGAAGAAATGTATTTTTTAGTGTTTTCAGAGATTTCTGCATGAAGCAGAATTTATCCTTGTATTTGACAGTGTTGTTTAACCTGAATGTATGTTTTCTGTTTCCTAGATAAAGATTTGGGCCTCGAATCTCCCTTAATACTCAGTGCTCAGTCGTCTTCACCCATCATGTCTGAAAAGTCCAAGGTGGAAAGTCTTCTCGTGTCAGAAGGACAGTTTGACAAAGTGCAGCAGGCAGACCTGACACTGAAAGATTCTTCTGCATGCTATGAGCACACAGCCGCCGGTTTACCCTCGGTATCAGAAGGGCAGTGGGCGTTGGATGCGTTAAGGAACTGTAAGTATCCCAGCAGTGTCCGGTTGGATGTGATTTTGAGATGGAAGTTGTTAGGTCCACCATCTAAATCAAGGAGCTAAAATAAAATCTAAAGCCCATTTCTATTAAATATCAACTCCCTCTGTACTGTAGATCACAGCATGGCAAAGCAAAATGGATCTGACAGCAAAGAATTCCGAGTTCCGAATTCATCTACTGGCCCTTTTTTTTGGGTTTAGGCATTAAATTGTTTTCCTATGGGGTTTCTGCGTACAAAATGATGGTGGTAATGAGTTGTGATTTCCTGTCCACGATGACTAAACCACACTGCAGAACTTTATGGTGTACAGTGCCATTGTTGGTCAGCAGTTTTTGAAGACGATGCAATTAGTCTGTGGACTGATCTTCATAGCACTGGAGCAGAACAGCAGAGGCTGCATGAAGTGCAGAACGTGATTTTGCAGATTTTTTTTTTTGTAAAATCCTGCAAACGGGATTGGATATTTGTGATGTATACTGGATTTATGCTTGCCAACGTCTGGGTCTGGATTTTTTGAGAACTTGGGAGGTGGTTGAATATAATTAGATCAACATTTGTGTGTGTGGAAAAGAAGTTTTCCTGATGGACAGATTATTCTGTCACATTGTTTAGAGAAGGTTTTAAATCACTGCCTCTGGGATACCTCCTTTTAGAGGCTTTTTAGAGGCTTCAGACCTTATATATCCCTGGTTTTCCTCCTCTTAGAGGAGAAATGCAACCTTTTAGGGCTATGCAACCTACTTGATCAAATCTAGCAGCGCAATTCCTAACTATAACTTCCTAAAATTTGAATGAATTCATTAATTCATGTATCTGGCAATTTCAAAATGGACACGAAGTCCTTGGGTTGCACATGGAGAGAATCGTTGTGTTGCTTCTCTGAGAGTCCTTTGCTTTTACCAAAACGCAGAGCATTCCTGTCCTTGTCCAGGTCCCTCTTGCATCTCTGTTCAAGTAATGAGGGTTTTCTGTAATCTTGGATCTTTTGATGCATTTATTCTCCTTCTTATGGGATCCAAAGTCCTTTTCTAGTTCTGAATTAGTACAGTATTAGTTCCCTAGCATTTTGTGACCCTTTAGACTGGAAGGAGCAGCCCTCTAACAGCAGCAGCGGGTTACTCCTGTTTTGACCAGAGCCTTCCATTCATCTGAGTGACTGTTCTGTTGTAGGAAATCATAGCTTATCTTGGGTGTTAGATGAGCATTGCATAGTGAAAATGAACGCAGTTCTTGACAGCATTGTATTTCTATTTTGAACAATGTGCCTTTATTATGAAATGCTTGGTTGGGATAATTTGAGAGCCAGAGGAATGTGGGTTGAAGTTCAAACAAGCATAAATTTGCATTAAATTTTAGGGAAAATGTCTTTAACTTTTGGATCTGTCGCAGTTGAGTGCAATATTCCCAATATGTTTGGCTCTCAGGTGAGAATCCCTTTCTGTGGCTATAATTTTTAGTTCGTTTGAGGGCATGGGTAAACCCTGGGCACTCACCTGCACTCCTGCTTACCTGCTGGGTATTTTCAGTTGATGATTTTTTTGCTTTTCCCTAAGCAAAATGGAACTTGCACTGACGTGTTTGCTTCCACTTGTAAGGTAAAGCATGGAGTAAGGCTTCAGACCTTATATATTTATTTTCATCCCTGTTTTTCCTACCAAGAGCAATGGGAGGACAGGCTGCTATGAAAGGGCGACCTTTCTGTCTAGTTTAATCACTGTTAGGGAGGTTATGGTCTGTGAAGCCTTGTGACCGTTGTCTCTCTTTGCAGTGGGCCTGCTGAAACAATTGTTGGTACAGCAGCTTGGCTTTTCTGAGAAGGGAACCCTTGAAGAACGGCAGCGCTTTCCCAGGTTTAGGACCATATCTCAAGAAGCCCAAACGGAGAGTGGGAGTGAGCCTGGACTACAGCACTCTGACAATAACAAACTTCACCAGCCTGGAACAGATAGAACGCTTCCGCGAACTAATGAGTCCACGGCTAGTTATGACCTCCGGACTTCGGCTGAATCGCCCGCTCCAGGGGATGCCATGCAGCTGGTGGGGAGAGACCCCAGGTCAAGTAGTAACTCAGCAATAGACCGCATGAGTATGAATCTGGAGATTTCAGCCACGGAGCTGGAAGGGGTGGGTGCTGATGAAAGCGGGGAGCATTTTTTTGATGCTCGAGAAGCTCACAGTGATGAAAATCCATCTGAAAGTGAACTAATGGAAAGGAAGGAGGAAGAGGATGTGCAAATACGGATCTCAGGTGAGCAAATTTCATTTCTGCATTGCATGGTAGTCTGTCCAGATTTGGTATTAGAGGCTTGAGTTCAGTTTTAAATAGAAGGTGCTAAAGAAAATCACAGTATGTTTTAAAATCATGGAATGGTTTGGGTTGGAAGGGACCTCAAAGCCCATCCAGTCCCACCCCTGCCACAGGCAGGGATACCTCCCACTGGATCAGGGACTCCAAGCCCCATCCAACCTGGCCTGGAACCCCTCCAGGGATGGGGCAGCCACCACTGCTCTGGGCAACCTGGGCCAGGGCCTCCCCACCCTCACGGTCAAGATTTCCAAGATCTCATTTCAATCTTCCCTCTTTCAGCAGCAAACTGTTCCCCTTTGTCCTGTCCCTGCAGTCCCTGTTCAAGGGCCCCTGCCCAGTTTCCTGGAGCCCCTTCCAGTCCTGGAAGCTGCTCTGAGATCTCCTTGGAGCCTTCTCTTCTCCATGCTGAACAGCCTCAACTCTCTCAGCCTGTCTCAGTTTTCCTCTCTTGCTTGTATGGTATAGGACACCTGAAATTAACTCTGTCCTTGACAGTCATTTAGCCCTGAAAAGGGCTGTGCGAACATGTACCTAATGAATTCTCTCCCTTGTGAAAGGAGAAGCTGAAATGCGGTGGGGTAAATACGCTGTGACAGACTATAATTACATAGGCATGGGCACAATGCAAGCTCTTCGCTGCGGTTCCCACTGGATCACTTTATCTCTCAACTGACTGCTGGGACCTGTAGGGAAGACGTTTTCCCTGAAGGCAAAGCATTCCTTAGTCTCTACGCACCGAGCCCCCGTGACTCATGCTCTTTTTGTAGATCCTGTGTTGGCTTCTCTGATCAAGCTTCAGAAAAGAAACTTACCATTTAGCTCTGCACTGTTAATTGTCTCCTGCGACGTCACCCCAGTCTGAAGGTCTTAAAAGCTTATTAATTTTATTACTTGTTATTATTGCTACATACACTGTATTTGGCAGTTGCCTGAGCAGCATCTCAAAGTAGATCTGTTCTAACCCCAAAGGAGGGTGTAGGGCTATTAACGCCGCAGAAAAGCAGCTCGAGGACCACAGCTGTGAGCGCTTTCCAAACACAAAGTGTGTTAAGACCATGAAAGTTGAATCACAGAATGGTTTGGGCTGGAAGGGACCTTAAAGCTCATCCCATTCTAATCCCAAGCATGGTGCCACTGCGCTAAATTCAGCACAGAAGTTGTTTTATCTCATGTACGTTTTCTAGCAGAGTAGCTACTAGTTAGGTGGGTTCTGTATGACTATTAGTCTTGAAATCTCTTATCCGTACTTATGCCTTTATTTAAAAATTGGATTCTATCAATGTGAATAAGCCAATTTGTGACTGTTTGAATGCTGCCTTCCAACTACATATTGAAAATAATCTTTCTTTCCCTGAATTACTGAGACATTTTAAATTATTAAAACTGCACCAGCAACTTGAAGCATCTAATTTATTTGTCACCTCTTAACGCTGTTTACTTTCTTCACGAAGCAGGAACATCAAAATTCGAATGACCTGTTTTACTCAGTTTTACCTCCACGTGCTGGCTTTGCTTTAGTACTGTGGAGAAATTATTTAGTATAACCCTATTGCGAGATGCGGGTTGTGAAAGCATTTCTGTCTGTAATTGCTTTATCTTTTTAACGTGCCATCAGCAAGAGCAGTTTTAAAGCTAACCCATCTAAAAGCATCCTCGGTACGGTAGCTGGTTAGTGGAAGTAAGAAATCTTAGCCAGCTAATTTGTGGGTACCATTAGTGTAAGTGCAGGGTTTTCCGATGTTATAATAGGAGCACAGATTCTGGATGATCCAAGGGCTGGAGCATCTCTGCTGTGAGAACAGGCTGAGAAAGTTGGGGTTTTTCAGCTTGAAGGAGAGAAGACTCTGGGGAGACCTTAGAGCAGCTTCCAGTACAGAAAGGGGCTCCAGGAAAGCTGAGGAGGAGTGTTTTACAAAGGCATGGAGTGATAGAATGAGAGGGAATGGCTTTAAATTGGAAGGGGGACGATTTAGATTAGACATTAGGAAGAAATTTTTCACAGTGAGGGTGGGGAGGCCCTGGCCCAGGGTGCCCAGAGCAGTGGTGGCTGCCCCATCCCTGGAGGGGTTCCAGGCCAGGTTGGATGGGGCTTGGAGTCCCTGATCCAGTGGGAGGTGTCCCTGCCCGTGGCAGGGGGTGAAATTGGATGATCCTTATAGTCCTTTACAACCCAAACCATTCTATGATTCTATGAGGGTAGGCAATTAGCTCATTTAATCTCAAACTGCAGTCCAAGAACCAGCCATCATCTCTGAAGCCTAATTCAGAACCGAGCCGGTCTGGTCTCTTAGAATCACTGTGCTGTGTAGTGTTCGTAAATGCTTTTTCTTATCCATTTAAAAATGTCTCAGGAGATGGGCCCTCTTGCCACTTATCTTTCTTAAAGTCTGCTTAAAATGCCTACAGTTCAGTGGTTCTCGGTGATTATTGAGCTGGTGGTAGTAAAAAGCTGTTCTCTTACCAGGAAATTATTTGATCCTTGATGGATATGGAACAGTGCAAGAGAGCTCCACAGACGAGGAGGTATCGTCTCTAGTTCTCCAGTGCTCTGCCGGTGGCCTCACCTCTTTGGACTCTGCCCAGCAGCAGCCACTTTCCCCGCGGGACACCCAGTCAGATGGAGGAAGCTCCCCGTTTGCTGAGGAGGTGATGGCCTCGCGCTGGGGGGGACTGGAAGAGTCCTGCTCCTTTGGAGCAAGCCCTCACTTCTCTCTGGAGTCACGCCGGCAGGTGATGCAGTATATTCAGAAGATAGAGGATGACCTTGAGAAGTTAAAGGTACATTGGGTTTCTATTTGCAGCATCAACGTTTTCATACTCTTTGGGTTTTTTTTACAGAAGAGCTTGAAAGTCATTTTGAAGAGGAAGAAAGGCAGCCATGCCTTTTCTTTTTGTCTTTGGTTCTCATCTCTAGAAGCTTTTTGAAGCAGAAACTTGGTGCTGTTTTGCTTGCATTAAGCTGTGGTTTATGAGAAGCAAATAGTTCTGCTAGAGCTAGCGAGTGTGTATATCGCTTTGATTTGAATTTGGAGAGATTCTTGAGGGATGAGACAAAACTGATGGCATTCTGCAACAATGGAGTTTTGAAGGGACCATTGACCTAAAGAAGATTAATTCCTGACGTGAAAAGACTGATCAAATCTGTTGCATGCTGCTGCTAATGTCAAATGAAGGTGCTAAGTTGCAGTAGACCAATAACAAGGTTTTTAGCCTCATTATATTCAAACTGATTTTTTATTCATGACGGGGATTCTCTCTCTCAAATGACCATTGCTATAGGAGGTTTATGGCATCTTGAGGTATGAGATATCCCAACATGTTAACTCAGTAGCCAGCCTTTAATTTAACTGAAGCCTTAAAAGAAAGTGGAATATTGCATGCAGGTGGAAGGCCTTATAAAGATGCTGATAAGGGGTTGAGATCCATTGTGGGTCACTTGTAGCAACGTGGGTGATCCCTGTCCACTCGTGTGATGGAACCTCTCTTTTCCCATTTGAAGCCCTCTTTGTTCACTTGGCAAACAGAAAAAGAGAGAAATAAGTTTTGAGGCTTTTTTTATTGTTGTTGGTTTTTAGGAGGTGGAGGAAGACTACACCATTCTCCGACGCCAAGGGCTGGCTGGATCAGCCTCCACGGGAGAGCACTCAGGTACGCAACCAGACTGTAATCGGTAGCAGATACCACGTTAGCTTCAGACATTAAACAAAGAGCACAAAGTCAATTATTAATGTTCCTCACACACGCACAAAAGGTTTCACCTACTTCAGTAGCTCTCACAGGGCTGAGACCATGCTGATTCTAGGAAAGGTCAGTAGAATCCATTGGGATTCACGTGTGCAAAGGAGTTCGTTCTTTCCCCTGAAAAGGTTGTTTGCAACCTGTCTTACCCCTACCTGCCAAAGACCTGCATCTCAGGATGTCCATCTTCTCTTTCAAAGAAGGCTGGATTGATGGAAAGTCCCAAAGGAAGATTATTGAACGTGTAGAATTATTACAATCTGTCTTTCCTTTCTCAGGGGGGCGTCTGATGCTGTGGAAAGTGGTTACTGTGGGTCCTTTAAATTGGCCTTAGGCATCTTAGAGATGTAATTGCTGGAATTACTAAAAAGGTCTTAAGGTTAAATGAGTGTGAGATGCTTTCTCGGCTAGAACTGCTAGCAGAAAAAGTAGGCTTTCATCTATCCTTGCACCCTCTCTCAACCCCCTTTTGTTTTCCCTTTTGTTTTCCTCCTTCAGACAAAAGCTAGTCGTGTTTGCAGGAGTGGCTGAAGATTGGATGAAGCGTATCAGGACACAGCACCCGCTGTCTTCCTTTGTGGACTCTGAGACGAGTGGGTTTGGACCATCCAAACGTGACCCATACTTTAGGAAAGCGGGCGTGGGGTGCTTTTCCTGTGGGGCATCTGCACTATCTTGTCAGTGAGGGAGTCTGTTTTATTCTTGTCCTCTCCTTGCTACCAGAAATTCATTGTTCAGAACAGAAAAACCAAACCAAATGTACAGAGCTTTGGGTGTAGGATATAAAAATGTATTTAGACATTTAAAAAAAAAATCAATGTATTTATTTGACTTCATTCCGTGTATCAAAAGCACATTTTAATTTTTTAATCTGCCTTTTTTTTTTTTTTTTGTTCTATTTCAATTGGGTAATGACAGTTCTAGCGCTCTGCATACAGTACCCCCTGCCTGCCGCTGCTCCTGAACCAAAGGTCAGGGCTGAGGGGAGAGGGTGTGCCTGTGTGCAAGTGGACCTTGTCTTCGCTGGACTGGACTCTGCCTTCCCTGCTGGCAATCAAACTGCCACGCGAAGAGCTACTTATGAAGGTGTTAGGATGACTTGTGGCTGGAACTATCTGTATTGGAGAATTGCATGGGAAACGCTCATGTCACCGCGTGTGTAACAAGACATTTCCATGCACTAAATACCCAGGCACTTGAGATGGGAAAATTCCCTTTTCCCCTCTCCCGTTAGGGATCTGCTTTGTTGATGTGCAGGATCAGACCGGGAGAAGAAAAAGATAGGTTTAATTTTTTCTTGACCTTGTTGGCTTTGATCATAGTCTCCTTTGTAAAGTGATAAAAATACTTGGACCTGCAGCACTTTTGTATATCTTCTCTGGATCAAAAAAAAAAAGAAAAAAAAAAATGCAAACCCAGAAGTGTTTCAAAGATGTGGGGCAGAGCTGCCCCTGATTCACTACTGAATGGATAAGGGCTGCCGTGGGAGTTAGCCACAGGTACTGCTGATTACAGGGCCAGTACGTTTCAGTACCTGAAAGTATGTCTTGCTGAGGGCTTGGGGTGGGTTCGGGGGTTTTGGGGCGTGGGGTTGGATTGTCTGGTTTCCTTTTTTTCTAACAAACCTGGTTCGTGCCAACGTGTTCTCACTGAAACAGAGGTGTGCAAAACAAAGGCTGAAACAACTCTGTAGACTTTCTTTGGCCTGTTCTACTGGGTTTTGCTGTTGGAATTCTTTCCAGTCTGGGAACAAGATGGTAACTGTTGGGCTGCCAGCAGAGCTGATGCCGGACAGCCTGAGCTGCCTGTGCCTCTGCTCAGAAGTTGGCCCTGGGAGAGGCAATCCCGCTCGGCACAGGGTGGGTCAGGCTTTCCCTGGCATCACGGACATCATGAATGCAGCTGCCAGTGGAAGGTGTGTCAGGCGGCCTTTTTTTGCACCCTCTTCCCAAGTTTCAAAGTGTTTAATGAACCCAAATGGAACATTATGCCAAACCTGTAAATCCCCTCAACCCATCAGTACTGCTGTACCGTTGTGTACATCACTGTGTGCACCATGAAGTGCTGAGAATCTGTCTTGGGTCAGCATGAAGATCGCACTCCCTGCTCCTCTAAACCAAATGTTTTCTCTTGAGCAGCTGGCGAGAAATCACATCTGTCCTTTTGTCTCCTAAGGTAGGAAATAACCAGTTCTTGGTCTTCGTGTTAGAAACACACAAGGGATAGGTCCACGTAAGGATTGGCAGAGGCTAAGCAGGGATGCTTTGGGACTGATGTGAAAGTTGGAGCCATCAGTCCTTACGGAGCAGGGCAGTTTCTCTCATTTTAAGAGCCAGTTGCACAGAATGTCATTTTTCACCAGCAGAGCTTTGCACTGCCAACACAAGCCCGAGTGTTCTCTTCCAGGCTGGCAGGAGCTTCCTTTTCCTTGGGACCCACCAAGGCCTGTCCTGCTGCACCTGTATTTGTCAGTATTGTCAGTGTTAGCCTAGCACTTCTGTTCTTAGTGGGTGGGATCTCCCCTCCTCGCCTTCAGCCAAGATGATTCCTTCGGTTACAAACTTCTGCACTTCCTCTGGCAGATCCCAAAACTATAACTGCCTCGTGCTGCTGTGGCATCTTCTACCTGATCCCACCAGAGAAAGACCTGGGCTGTAGCCAGACTTGATGTTTAAGGCCCTTTTCCCTTAAAAGAACCCTTGTTCTTCTCCCAGCTCCCCTTCGTCTGTTGGCACGATGCTTGCCTGGATCTACACACTCCGGAAAGAGGAGCAGTTATGATCTTAAGCTGTTGAGGAGCTTTCCAGTGGGCTTCCTTGGTTGGTGGAAAATTACCACAGAGCTCTATTAGAGCGTAGTCTGGCTTTTCAGGAGTTCGCTGGAAGACCAGCAGAGATGGGACCTCTGAAGGCCTGGTTGCTCAATGTTCTTTTTTTGTGACTGTAGGCAAATTCCTTGGTTCTCTGGTTTTCTCTAAGTTACATGAATTTCAAGGTTTATGGTTAGAAACGCACTGCAAAAGAAGCGTATGGCTGTTGGGGTGGGCCATGGGGGGAAATCTGCCCCTGCTGCCTCTCACCTTTTCAGCCACTCCTCCACTGTTTCATCTCTAATCGATGTAGCACCAGTGCAGAAGTTGGCAATGCAGTGTAATCTGTACATTTCCGCCTCAGGACCTGCTGCAGGGAATTTTTCCCCACCGTCCCCTGTGAGAGATCAGTTGTGGTTCTGTCCCTGTCATCTCCCAAGAGGTATAAGGGGAAACATCTGCTCTTCTTGCCAGGCTGCTGATGATGGCAGAGAAGCCTTTGTGTTGGATAAGATGGAAAGTCTCCAGAGCAGGAGACTGCAAAGAGCTTTAAGGAGTGTTAGAGAAGACCAAACCATTTGAACCCAGTTTTATGGGCAATGTAAATAACACCCTGCGCTCTGTCCCGTTGTTTTGTTTCAGGTGGCCTTATGCTACACTGGTGATCCTCAGATCGGGCATCGCTTCTCTAGAAAAATAACGGTGAGGTCAGGGATCCGTCACCTTCTGAGAGCAGCGGCCTGAAATCAGGGAGGATTCCTCTCTCCCCTGTAGCTCATCTGCTGTGGGGCAGCCCCATCTCGCTGGGTGGAAGGAGCTGCAGCTCAGATTCACTATTCAGATTTCTCACTTCTTTTCCCACCCTTTAAGCCATAAAATTAATTTTAAATTCCCATTTCCAGTGTAAGGAAGCATTTTAATTTGCCCTGGTTGGGGATGGATTTATTGTGTGTTCCCTTATGCCGATGGGATAGCGGAGCAGGACAGTGTTCTCGGTGGTTTGTCCAACTCCCCATCGCGGGGGTTTTTTTTCTTCCCCAAAGATCACAGAATCACAGATGAGCAAGGTTTTCTTGTCTTGGGAGCAAAGACGTGGTATAGCAACCTTTCTTTCATATCCTCCTGAGGAGTGATTTCTCTTCTGCTGTGGTATGGGGTGGTGTTGAGGGGCAAGCGGAAAAGTCAGGTGGGAACTTCCTGGAAAGAGGAATTCCTTTCTCCTGTAGAAGCATGGAAGAACAAATGCTAAGCGGGTGTTCAGGCACTCTGGTTTCTTGAACATACCTTTTCTGTAGGGAGAGGAGGTGTTTTATCATCCTGTAGGTGATATCAGAAAGAAGGATAAAGCGTGTAAACCTGAAGAGCTAAGAAGCCTGGGTGGTTTTGGCCAGCTTTCCAACGGCTTCTTTTGGTGTTCTCATAAAACTTGGCTGTTCTCGCTTACAGATGCTGTCCCTGTTGTTAGAAGAGGGGTCTGATGCTCCAGCAGGCGACCCTTGATTATAATCTCAGTGCTTGATGGTATCTGGTCTTTTTTTCTCCCTCCGTTCCCCAAAGAAATACCTTAATTCCCTCCCCTTCCCCAAAGGTGCCAACTGACAAGCAGATGTACTGCAAAAGGGATACTGCAGCCAAAACACTGCTGTTTTACTTTGAATTAAGTCTTGTGGAGCTCTCTTCATGCTAGAATATTTTTATTTTCTTTGTACAACATACAATCATGTACTCTTAACAGAGATTTACTTTAAAGAGAAGAAAAAAAAATCTGGAAGTATTCTTTAAAAAACACACAAAAACCTTTATTAATAATCCTGTATTTTTACTGATCATGTTTGAATGTCTAAAAAGACTTTATTGTTCTAATTATCCAGATGTATGTTTGTAAAATAGCTCTTTTATGACTTAGCTGATAAGGTTGTATGTTTCTGGAATTAAATATTGGTCACTTAAAAAAAAAAAATCTGTTTTCAGGATCTGGGAAATAGAAAATTTAAGCGTTTCAAATATAATTAAATAAGCTTAAAGGAAATAAGTTTTGTCTACTGGATTTTTTGGGGGGTGGTTTTGCTTTAATTGCCTGAAGCGTTTGGCAGAACAAACTGTCTCGATTGGCAGAGGAAGCTTTCAGTTGGTACAAATGGCCTTTCAGAATCTGTTGTTGCTGTTGCAGACGTGGGACCCCCAGTTCTCCCAGTTAACACAGTTCTTACTGCATCATCTGTTACTTGGTCAAGGTAAAAGGCTTGGAGTTCCAAGCACTACCGGATTCCCTTCCTGCTGGGTTCAGAGGAAGGGTTTTGAACAGCTTTGGGTCACGCTAAGCATCCGTATCCCATCCCCATCCTAACCGCGTGAATAAACATGTGAGAGATGGATGCTTCTGGACTCATCTACCGCTGCTGAAAGAGCTACATCTAGCAATGCGTCTCAGTTTGTGTCTTCTCCAAAGGTCTGTGCCCTTTAAAAATCAACAAAAAAAAAGCCCAGAAAAAAAAATCTATTGAATCTCAAGTGATTTTAATCAAGTCTTAAAAATCCTGATATTGAAGGCACCGTACTCGGACTTTCACAGATGCTCGAGTGCCTCAACCACGTTTCTGCTGCTCGGAGCGAGTTAGTGAAAATCGGGTCTTGTTGTAATGTCAAACGCACCTCCTGGAAGAGCTGAGGCGCCGGATTGGTGCGTAATCGATACTGCTGCGCCCATCACGTTCTGGACTGGCGCCTCTTTGCTTCTCTGTGCTGTTTTTGCAGCGGTGCTGTATGAAGGCTTCAACATCTGCATATGATCTGGAATGTCACGAGTATCACGGTAAGCCAGGGCAGAAAGCAGTTCAGGAATTACAATAATAACATAAGGGGGGGGGGGGGTGTTTGGGAGCTGCCTTTTAAAGGGTGGTGGTGTTTGGTTCCTTGCCAAATGCAATATTTATTGTGCAGGGGAGAGGGGCTCTGTTTCCCTTTAGAGCTGACCAGCAAGGAAGAATTAGCACCAAACATCAGCTACAAGAAAACAATCTGCCTTTATCTAAGCTGAGGACGATCCTTTAGGACCTCCTCGAGGTAAGTGATGCCTTTGGTGCTGTTTGCACAGCTTGAACTGCACCTGTGGCCATTCTGTTTGTTCCTGCGGTTGTTGAGAGAAATGTGATTCGGGAGCGGAATTTGCCCTTTATAGTGAATTTCCTACTCGGATGCAGCCCCCACTCTGGCATTGGCTGGGATGCTCTTTGTTGACTGATCTGTCACTCTTTGTGTCACTGACAGTGATTTAATGCGTGCTTTAAGAACTCCGACATAGATGTAACCGTTAGTGCTTTGGCTCATCTGATGATTAAACCTGAGCAGGGAGTTTCTGCTTGGAGTCAGGTTTGTGTTCCTGTGCTCCAGCAGTTTCCCTGCTCTCGTGGTTGTTTTTAAGTTCCCAGCATCGCCGTTTCGAATCCAACCAGCACCATTATCCATTGAGATTAAATAAATCTGTTTTATTAACTTCCAAGCTTATTTTTGAAGCACAATCCCTGTTTTGCTGGTGAGGAGCTGTCGATACATAATCTTTCAATGCTATTTTACAACTTAGTATCTTGCAAACTTCATTTTTTAAGTCTTGCCGGACTCATTTTCCCCCCAAAGCAGAATCGCAGGTGTTTGCGGTTCATCTAAAAGGCTGCAGCTTTATATCACCTGTTAGCCAGAGTTCGCTGGGCTTCAACGATAGTTTGCCTGTGTTCTGAGTAGTGAATCTTTCTCCTTGTATTTGCCTTTTGGATTTAAACATTATACCTTGGAAGAATTTCAGGCTCTTCCAACAAGTTCTGTCTCAGCCTTCCTTCTCAGGAGTGTTGACAAAGGAGGGGGGTGTGCAGCAGAACCAGACGCTTGCTTTTCCTCTCTAGGCTGCTCTGTTTTACCAAGTTAAGAGTTTCTAGAAGATGAAACTTCACCCTTGAGCCCGGCAGCCCTTGGCAGTCCCCTGCGAGCTGCGGGATCGAGCGCCTCCGGGGACAGTCGCTATCAGAAGCTGTGTTACACCGCTTTGTCTATCGGTGCACGGGAGCACTTGAGGCTCTTCATTTCCATGCTTTTGCTCGCTGTTTTTTTCCCCTCCACTGGGATCAAACAGGAATTTGAAAGAGAAGTAAAATGGAAACTCGGTGCTGAGGGAACTTGCAAATGTTTTAATAAGGGAACATCTGCGCTGAGAGTTTTGTGCCAAGGCCTCTGTGTTGTGTTATCTGCAGAGGATGCTTTACGTGGATCCCTGGCGTTCAGCGACATTCCTGTCTCTTTTGCTTTTTGACTTCCCTTGAAAGTGATGAAGTCACATTTCTGATGGACAAGCTGATAAAAATAAATGAATAAAAAACAAGCACCGCAACGGAAAACAAACCGAATCAGGTGTATTTATGAACGTGTAGAGCCCTCTTCTTCCTTTCCCCGTTCTGCAGTGTGTATGCAGAGCTCCTTGAGAGATTACTTTATTATAATTGGTAATCTGAGCTCTATTATGCTTTCCTAATGATGCTGTTTGTGTTTTGCCTATTTAAATGTTATTTTATATATTCCCTTCACTGCGCTGCTGTAAATAAATGATTCAAAACAAACAGCTCAATAAAAAATCTGAGCTTTGTGTCTTCTCCGGCAGCCTATGCCCTTGAATCCCAGCCGGGGATGGGAGAGACCCACGCTGCAGCTCCTAGGGCTGTTTTACATAGACCATGATGGAATTCACCCCTCGTTGCTGCCTTGCTGTAGAAGGTGGGAGCAGCAGTGCTCAGGCAGCGAGAGCTCCAGTGAAGTAGGAAAACGCGGCTGCTGCCGTGCAGGAGATCTCTGAGCCATTCCACAGAGCTGGATGTGTTGCAGATTGGTTTCCAGCCCCATCGTCTGACTTGACTGCTGCTTGGAACAGAGTTCTAGGAGAAGCGTGTTCCTTGCTTTGAGGTATCTGCAGATCCTCCTGCATTGCTTCATCTCGCAAACTCAAAACTGACAGAGCTCCCTCCTTCAGTCGAGGAGCATCTATTTCTTCCTCAGCAGATGGGAGTTTGCAGCTGCAAATCATCAGTTGGGCTTTTGGCAGAAGAAAATGCCCAAAATATCTCTGCCACTTTCTCTGCACCAGTTTGTTTGTTTCCAGATGTCTGCAGCTTATTCAGCGTGAAGTATTTTCCCTGATCAATATTTTAACCTTCTTGTTGATATTTACTCAGTGCTGCTGAATAAACTGTATTAAGTGGAGCTCCATGGATGGGAGAGTAAATCTACATTTCTATCGGCTCTCTGGAGGTTTTGCAATAATTCGTATTATCTGAGGTTATTGTTAGGCTGGGATATTAATGAGGACATCTTCCTTCCTCCTGGCTCTTGAAGCTTCAATTCAGATCCCACTTCTGGTGCTAAAACAACATCTCAGTTCTGAATTAGCATGGAAAGGAGAAAGCTTTGTGTTGGCCTCTTGTCAGCTCTGGTTTGAAAGAACACTTCTCTTTAGTTTTATAAAGATGTATTTGATCAACTCCATCTGTTTCCCTTTGACCTTTCTGATGAGGAGGAGATTAAACCCTTCTCTGTGGGTCTTCGCTGCATTTTAAAACCCTGCTAGAAGTTCCTGGTCCTCCTACTTCTACCCTCTCCTTTTAAGGCTCTGACGTCTAATCAGGCAGCGCTGAGCTAGAGAGTCGCCCTCTCTTTTCTCCAGCAGTTCTGCTGTTTGTTTACTATTCAACACAAGATCTTGATTACGGAACTGCCTGTTCTGTGTTCTGCTGTGCATGTCCTTTACCTTGTATTTCACCTCCAAACACTGACTTTTTTTAGCTTTTATTGGTAACTTCCATCCTGGAAGAAGCAGGTTCACAATGTTTTGAAAGCCCCTCCGACTCATTCATCATCATCATTTTTGTGGATGCATGCAGCAGAAGTCAAATAGCCTCAATTGTATCTTATATTGAACTCATCTTTTCTGCTCTGCAATTTCTTTATTCTGTTATAATAGAACTACCCCTGTCACTGCTGAGCTACTGCTCATCTGTCTCTCGCTGGAAGATGGGTTCTGCGTCCGGGCTGGAGCTGGCAAAACAGGAATGCTGGTGTGTGGTAGGACAGGATCAGCCCTCCTTAGGGACAGAAAATACCCCAAAAGGCATTTCATAGAATCATGGAATGGTTTGGGTTGGAAGGGACCTCAAAGCCCATCCATTCCCACCCCCTGCCATGGGCAGGGACACCTCCCACTGGATCAGGGGCTCCGAGCCCCATCCAACCTGGCCTGGAAC